>NC_035444.2:14836087-15152697 GCF_002127325.2 Helianthus annuus | reverse complement strand
ACCCTGCATTCTTTACCTTCGTCACGATCATCTTGGGTCCAGCATGAATACCGTAAATACCGTAATAAATTTCTTTGATGATATAGCTGGCTTGTTCGGGATCCAGGCATTTTAACAGTGGTCCGAGGAAAGTCTTTCGGTACAGGCCTCCTTCCTGCATCTGATATTGAAGCGAGTTGATTTGAATCTTTCTTGCTTCCGCTTTATCGACTGGTAAGACATCGTGCACTAGATAGTTGATTATAGGTGTCATCCATGTCTGAGACAGAGCTTCTACTTGCATAACATGGGGAGTAGCAATTGAGGGTGCGGTTAACACTTCTACCCTTACTTCCTTGGCCAGGTGACTGAACGATACGGACGCTAGCTTGCTCAGGGCATCAGCCTTTTTGTTTTTGCTACGGGGAACGTGTTCAACTTTGCATGACTCGAACGAAGCCATGACTTGCTTTACTTGCTCGAGATATTCAATCATGTTAGCCTCCCTTGCTTCATAATCTCCGTTCACTTGATTTGCTACGAGCAATGAATCTACATGGGCAACAACATTTCTTGCTCCGACTTTCAGTGCCAGGCGTAGAGCGGCTAATAGAGCCTCATATTCGGCTTCATTATTGGAGCTTTTGAATTCTAACCGGAGTGCATATGTCATATCCGTACCATCTGGATCGGTGAGAATCAAGCCTGCTCCTGATCCCTCAGAGCTTGAAGCTCCGTCTGTGTACAGAGACCAGGGTTTGTCTGGAGCTTTCTCGGTTTCTTCTGCTACTTTTTCCTCCGGCATTTCTGCCAAAAAATCAGCTATCACTTGCCCTTTCAAAGGTCCTTTGGTTCTGAAAGTAATATTGAATGCATCCAGCTCGATTGCCCATTTCGCCATGCGACCTGAAACTTCAGGTCGTCGGAGAACATGTTGGACTCTTTGATCCGTTCGTACCTCAATTGGGTGGGCCTGAAAATACCGACGAAGCCTTCTTGAAGCATGAACTAGTGCCAAAGCCAATTTTTCCAGGTTTGAGTATCTTGTTTCATAATCTTTCAACATTCGGCCTACATAGTAAATGGGGATTTGCCCCTCAGTCTGGTGGGCAACGAGTACTGCACTGATAGCACCGCATGACGCGGCTAAATAAATTGTCAGTACCTCATCCTTTTCCGGTACGGTGAGTGTTGGCAAGGTGCCGAGATAAGCTTTTATCTCTTCAAAGGCTCGCGCGGCCTCTTCGGTCCATTTAAACTCCGACCTGAAGCTTTTTCTGAGCACGTCCATGAATGGGAGAGATCTATCTGCTGCTTTTGACAAGAATCGATGTAGAGCGGCTAAACGTCCATTTAAGGACTGGATTTCTTTGACCGACGTTGGAGCCTTCATTGTGAGAACAACACCGATCTTGTCTGGGTTGGCTCGTAGGCCTTTTGACCCGACCATGACTCCCAAGAACTTTCCTTCTTCTACCCCGAATGTACACTTTTTGGGGTTTAACTTCATGTTAATGCTTCGGAGTCGAGAGAAGGTTTCGAGTATGTCTTTCAGCATGGTGGCTTCGTCATGGCTTTTGATTACTATATCATCAACATACACTTCTAAATTCCGCTCAATCTGGTCTTTGAAGGCTTTGCTCATTAATCGTTGGTACATGGCATCGGCATTCTTCAAACCGAAAGGCATCTTAGTAAAGCAATAGACTCCTTCGTTGGTGACAAAAGCTGTCTTGTCCTCATCTTCGACTGCCATTTGTATCTGGTGGTATCCCTTGTAGGCGTCTAAAAAACACTTCAACCTGAACGTGGCGACAGAGTCAATCTTTTCATCGATCTCTGGTAATGGAAAGCAATCTTTCGGGCATGCATCATTTCATGAGTTGTCCTTTTTTCTTACCATAACGGGATTTGACACCCAAGTTTGGTACCGAACTTCACGAATAATTCCGACATCTAGGAGACTTTTCACGTCTTTTGCAATTACTTTGGCTCGATCCGGTGCCATGTGCCTTTTTCGTTGTGCTATTGGCTTGACCGAGTCTTTTACATTTAGGTGGTGCTGTGCCATAGACCTGGGGACCCCCTGCATATCGGAGTGCTTCCATGCGAAAACATCGATCGAATTACTTAATAGTTCCCATAGGAGCTTCTTCGTTCGCTTTGGAAGCTGAGCACCAATAACCACTTGCTGTTCGGGGAAGTCCGGGTTAATCGCCCAGAGTTCTGTAGGCACTTCCGACTTCTTGGAGCTTGTTTCTGCTGCGTGCCTTACTTCGGCTACGAACGAATTTGATTCTGAAAGGATAGTGGCGACACCAGCTTCGGTGGGAAACTTAATAGCACCGTGTATCGTTGAACTGATTGCTCCGAGAGCCCGTAATCCGGGTCGTCTGAGTATTATGTTGTGCGAGGAGTGGGTACGGACAACCAGAAAGGTTAGTTAAACGGTTTTGCTCTTGTCACCATCTTTGAACGTGGTCGGAAGGGTAATCTGCCCTATCGGACAAACTACCTCTCCCAAAAAACTTATCAGAGGGGTGGATACCTCGATCAACCTCTTTTTCGTTTGGGGGTTTAGCTGCTGGAAACACTGTAGATACATTATCTCAAAGGCGCTTCCTCCATCCACGTTGATTCGCCGGACCAAGTGCCCTGCGACTACAGCTAATATCGTGATTGGTCCATCTCGAGCATCTTCCGGATCAATCGGAGGGAAATATGTGGGTTGGTGCAACCAAGCTGCCATATGTTGATTCGACCGTTTTACACCTCTTGGCTCGGTAGACCGAATCATATTGATTCCGGCTTCGGTGTTTGGGTTATCATTCACTGTTGCAGATTTCTTTCCATCTTTCACTTCCTTCACGAGGTGAGAAAGTTTACCGGATCGTACTGCCTTTTCGATTTCTTGTTTCAAAGCCCAACATTCATCAGTTGTATGCCCCTTGTCTCGGTGGTACTCGCAATACTTCTTGGAGTGCCTATCCGAGGTAGGTCGTTGCTTCGATGGTGTAGGAAACCGGGTGGTTTCCGTACTAAGGATTTCACTTGGCGATTTTGTTAGCTCAGAGAAGGTGTTAAAACGCACGTTTCCAGTTCGAAAACTTCTTCGATCTGACTTCTGGTATGGGCCACGAGTCTTGCTCCAGTTGTTGTTTCTATCTTTTGGTGGTGACGCATTCCATCTCCACGATGTGGTTCGAGCCTTGGCGTTCCTTGCCGCCACTTCGTTCGGCTGACCGCATGCGCTCTTTCCCAGAACAAAAGCTCGAGCCCGCTCCATGAGTACCTCCATGGTTTTTGGGAGATCTTCGTGGAGTTTCTCCACTAACTGATTGTTCCGAACTCCGTGACAAAATCCCGAAACTCGGAGTTGATCGACCGCTCCGCTTATCTGCATACTCTCTCGATTGAAGCGATCTATAAAATCTTATACGGATTCTCCGTCGCGGCGTTTTATATGGTGAACCTTGGTAATGTCTTTCTTGCAGCGGCGCTGCTGGAAAAAAATCTGCAAGAATATACGCCGGAAGTCTTCAAAATGATCAATCGACCCTTCTTGCAACCCATCGAACCATACTCTTGCTGATCCGGGGAGAGTTTGAGCGAACATGTGACACCAAGCCGGCATGGGCCATTGTTCGACCTTAGCCGCTCCGGCGAATGCGAACATGTGGTCATCCGGATCGGATGTGCCATCATAGAATTTCAATGTGGGGGGCATCTTCAACTTAGCCGGGAGTGGGGCATTAACAATCCGCATCGTGAACTTTGACTGAGAAGTCATAGACATGGGATGATATGGCATGATCAGCTCCTGATCCTGAGGGTTTAAGCCCATAGATCCCTGGCGAAACAGGTCAATGAGACCGTTATTCATCGGAGCACTCGTAAACGAGGAAAATTGTGCAACGCACGTTATGGGAGTGGAGATTACAGGACTTACCATAGATCCAGAGGTGAAAGCTTCGACGGAAACGGGATTAGCCCCCGGATAGACGCTGCTGAACAAGTTCGTGCGGAGACTCTGCAACATTTCTTCTCGCTGCTGCTGTTGTAGCTGTCGTAGCAAATCGGCGTTCCGCAGTAGGAAAGCGTTGTCAAAAGTGGGCAATGGTGTAGCAACTGGAGCAGTAACTGAGAGCGTGGTGACAGAGCTCGCGATTACAGAGCTTGCAGCTGGAGGTGCCGACGCTGATCCCGCTGAAGCCGCTGCGGCAACTGCTGTTGAAGCAGTTGTGGAGGAAACGTTTCCTTCCCAGATGTCGTTAAACGACAGGAAAGTGTTTGTAGGAGCAGCTGTTGTGGATTCCATGACTTGGAATGAACGAAATTAATACAAGTGAGTTGAGTGAATTCGAGGGGATGGCACCACTGAAGACTCAAAAAACCAGTTGGTCCGACCTGGTCAGAGTTAACTTCAGATGACCTAGCAAGAACCTGCAAGATCACAAGGAAACAAACACACCGTTAGCTTCGTCACAGGGAGGGGGGCCTCTCTGTGACCAAGCTCGGGCGTGAGAATAAGTATTTGTGGGGAGAAAATAGGTCAGGGAGAGAGAGAGAGGAGAGTTTAGAGAGAGAAAGTAGCGATTACCCTTTGCTTTGAGTCTTGGCGGGGTATTTATAGCTTTTGGGTATGCTGACGTGGCGAGTTAGTCAGGGTCGGACCAGTCATTGTCAGGGTAGTTAAAGCTGTGGGCCCTCAGTTAGTTATTGGCGTACCCACATGTTTAGTTGCTCCGTCTTCAGCATGTGGTACGATCCGATATTCTGATGCTGAGGTTCAGTTCTATGTCCGCTGATGATACGGTCCGACCAAGGACGTATCCTCATCACGTACAACGTTGCCAATGCCGATGATCCGCTACGCAACTTTATGCTTTCGATTTCGTCTGTTGATTGTGACGTTGACGTTACGGTTAGCCTTTTAGGGTTTTCAGGATGGATTTCTTATGGGTTTTCTAAACTTTACGGCTATATGCTTTTGTGACCCTTTGGGGTTTTAGGCTCCCCGGTTAAGCCTTTATGGCTTTCTGATTAGAATGCGTTAACCGTTGACAAATCTATTTCATTCTTTTGTGGATTTGGTTAGTTCGGTGACGATGAGCCACAAAGCACCACTCATATATATATATAAATGAATATGAAACATATTGATTTGAAACACGACAAATGAATATGAAACATATTGATTTGAAACACGACAAGACTTTAAGTGTGTTCGGGTTAGGACTAATGTTTTTTACAAGACTAATATATGGATCATGTTTTGGTTGACATATTCAACTTGTCAATCCAGAATCTTTAAACACACCAATTGTCAATGTGACATTATTGACACTCTATGATCATTCTAGAATCATCAAACCCACCAATTGTAAATGCAACATTATTAACACTCTACGATTATTGACACATCCCGATCAATCACCCTTTAGCCACCCCACCGAATCCCCTACACATCAAAATCCACCGTCGTAGATGTTTTTTCTTTCTAAAAAACGCCCAATTCTAAAAAAACAAATACAATACAAGGAGACGCATATGATGAATATGTAAAAGAAAGAAGTGTGCGAACAAAACCAGTGGAAAACTCAAACGACTTGCAAGAAATTAAACTATGTGTGACAAGATATAGCCTCACTCAATCCATAAGGGTGTTTGGAGTGGTAATCGGTAAAGGGTGGCAAACCCCTTTACCGGGTGGTAAACACCACCGCCAACAAGTGTTTAGTCACCAAAGTTTGCCAAATCGGTGGTGGCATGCCGAATCGGTGAGGGGAGGAAGGAGAGAGAGAGGGGGTGTGTGGGTGGGGTCCATTCCATCTCTCAACCAATCACACTTTTTCCCCTTTTTTTTAAGTTTACCACTTTATCAAATGTCTAAACCACTGCCAACACTTTTCACCAAAGTTTAAACACTTTTCACTGATTGACATGGCACGCTCTGATTGGTCGGTTTTTTAGTTTACCACTTCAAAGTGTTTAACCACTCCCCACACCCTAACCACCCTAAAAATTAAAATTTTAAAACCATACAAACCAAAGAAATGAACTCAATCAAATACAATGAAAAGCCCCAACATCGCCCATTCATTATTGTTTATGTCGGCTATATTTAATCAAAAAACCAATTTAAATTTTGATTGAGTTTTCTAAATAAGTTTAATCGTCCAATATGAATTAGAAACCTAACAAATAATTCAAAACAAAACAAAAGTGACACGAAATGGACTGTTTGAGTATAATTGCAACAATAATTGCGATATAGTTATTTTGATCAAACTTAGCTTCTAATAATGCAATTTAATTATATAAAATCACCATTCATTACAAAAATAGTTACGATTCTAATTGAATGTATGTAATTAACTGACAATAAAATAACTCGTAAAACAATGGTAATGATATGTGGTTATGTTTCTATTACAAATATCTTAGGCTCAACTTTATTTTAACTGGTTTTTAACTTTTAATTCTTTAATGCTACATGTTTGCGCATGAGCACCTATAATGTTGAGAAATTATGGGTGTTCGAATACATGTAGCAAAAGTTCCAGACTTGGAGCATGGTTTGTACATTATGAGTGGTGTCTCGAGCTTGCGTCCAACTTTTAGGTCCAGAAACCCGGACACCATTTTGGACGGAATGGTCGTGCCCCTCACTCACATGCGGGCGCCTCACGCAAATATATATACATGCCATATATACATTATATTTTTAATAGGGTTTGTAAAGGTTTGTATATTGTGAGAAAAAAGTGAGTTTCTTAGGAAAAATTAGAAACCTAAATAGCGGCAACCTAAATAGCGGCAAGGTGTGTCAATATGTGAAGGTTTGTAGGATTTGTACATCATGAATGCTCTAAGTTACATATTACATGATCACGTATCAAATAATTACACGTATTAGCATGGTGTCAATAAGTGTCATAAAACTTTGAATAATAGATTCTCAACAAAGTTGCAGTAAATAATTTTATATGTGAGGCTCTTCGGTATGGTGACGGAGATGAAGACGGGACGGGATGAAGACGGAGGGGGCGGGATGGGGTGACGGAGAGGACGTCGGAGAGAGAAGAAAGGGGGCCCACCATTTGGATCGTCCTCAACGTCGATATTCTGACGTTGAAAACGGGGACGAAGCTCGACGGAAGGGGGGCGGGATGGGGTGACGCCGGCGCCGGGCGGAGACGAGGTGGACGACGCCACCATACCGAGCAACCTGATGCAACCAAATAATAAAGTTTGTAAACGGAATGCGGATTATTTGTTATGTTACCAATAATAATATAAGTATACTGAATAATCAATGTAGTTAATAGTTTTGTCGGCCATTTCATGTTGGTTTTTCGAAGCATGATTTTAGTTTTAATTCTTTTCGTCAACTTATTTTCCATTTTATTATAAGTGCTAGTGACGTGCTTTCCCATTTCCCTATCGAAATTATTTTTTTTTTCTAAATGAGAAAAGTCAAGGAAAACGTTAATTATTTAACGCAACAATTATTTTGCTAAATAGTTAAAAAGAATACAACCATGTTTAGAGATTTAATCAAAAAGTGTTTATCGTGTCCTTGTCGGATAGGTAGGATGCTTTCGGTAATTTTTTTTTTCTCAAAACGTATGTAATGATTTCATATGTAAACTAAACAAAATAGTAGAAAAAAATAAAAAAAAAAATATGTGTGCATGATTAGAGAAAAATTGATGGACCTCATGCTTGAGGTCGCGATACCATGTGGGCCCCGCAGGCTTGGGGTAAGGGTATAACAAATTCTCTTACCCATATTACAACTAAAAGTTTAGATCGGTTACTTTTTTTTTAATGACTAACGTTGCACACTATGGGGATTGAACCCCTAACCTCTCCTATTCTAAGCTCTATCTAAAGTCACCAACATCACTGGGCTATTCGCAAGTGGATTAGATCGGTTACTTGCTTAAAATTTATAGTAGAATGATAGGTGAACGGTCAAACGATCAACACTACAACTAAAAGTTTAGATCGGTTACTTAAAATTTATATTTACAGTAGAATGATATGTGACCAGTCAAACGATCAACACGCTAGCGACAACTTTCTTTTTTGAGTAAGGTATACGGATGATACCTGTGATTAATAAAAAAAATTTGGATTTGATCCCTAGCTTTTCAAAAGTACACGGATGATCTCTGTGGTTTGCACTTTGTAACTATTTAGTTCCTAGTTAACAAATCTAAGGTAGTGTTCGTTTCATAGAATGAAATGGAATCTTGATAGAATTGGAATGTTAATTTCACTTCTTATTTTGTTGGTTTCAACAAGAAAATGAATTGGAATTGAACAAAAAAAGGGAATCTACATTCCAGTTGTATCCAAATTTCATTCCGTTTTACAAACAAACACACCTAAATTACAAATCAAATTTCAATTTCTACGTGAATTCCCATTCCAATTCTTTTACAATCGAAACGAACACTATCTAAAGGTTTCAGTTGGTCCAAATTAAGGACTAAATGCGTTACAAATTGCAAACATAGTAACCATCTATTTACTTTTAGCAAGAGTTGGAAGACTAAATGCGTTATAAAATACAAAATAAAGGAATCATCCGTATACAAGTAAATAGGGCTGTAAACGAACCGAACGAACACGAACGAGGCCTTGTTCATGTTCGTTCGTTAAGGAAATAAATGTGTTCACGAACGGTTCATGAACACTTACCGAACGAGATTTTATGTTCGTGTTCGTTCATTAAGGAAATGAGCGTGTTCACGAACGGTTCACGAACACAAGCGAATACAAATAAATTAGGCGAAAGTGATGAAGGATAAAGGTGGATGGCCCAGAGAGTAACACTAGAACTTGAATCCCTTATTATCGAACGGAGGTAGATCATATTCGTCGATGTAAATAATGAGAAAAGAAAGGGAAATAGTGCATAAACAAGGTGAAAGAGGGTTTCCTAGTTTAATTGTTAGGGTGATGATATAAATAAAAGTTTAATAGTATAAAAAGTATAGATAAAGTTTATGAAAGTATAAAAATCTTTAATTGAAACACGAACATATGAACACAAACGAACACAAATGAACGAATGTTCACGAACACCTTACCGAACGTTCACGAACACAATTGAACGAACGAGACCTTTGTTCATGTTCGTTCATTTAACTAATCGAACAGAATTTCTTGTTCATGTTCGTTCGTTTATTAAACGAACGAACATAAACGAACTTCCCGCCGAACGGTTCACGAACTGTTCGCTGAACGTTCGGTTCGTTTACAGCCCTACAAGTAAATCCAAAATTTTAATGAATCACATACTTTACTTTTATGTTTTGTTTTAAAATGTCACATAATTAAATTTAATCTCAGTGGTCGAATTCGAATATTATATCCTTAGAGCATTCACATCCAAGGAATTAAATTATGTGTGTATTGTTTTTAAAATATAAAGAGTATAAAAAGTGGTTGTGAGTGGATGAGAGAGAAAATGTTACTGTTCATCTGTATATTTAGGGGGACACTGTTCACCCCCTATAATTTTTTAATATATTTTGAAAGTGGTTGTGAGTGGAGGAGAGAGAAAAGGTAATGATAAAGATATAAAAAATATTATTTAAGGGTGCTACTTTCTACACCCCCCTGTTTACTTTTTTCACCCCCTCCTCTCACATACTTACAGGTGGGACCTGCGTGGGACCGACAGTTTTCCTCTCACAAGGGGGGGTGTAATCAGGAAGGAGGGGGGGTGTGTATAGAATGGGCCTTATTTAATTGAAAATGAGAGAGAAAATATAGTGTTTTTTAGTGTAATTTAGGGTGAGAATATAATGGATTGGATGCGAATGCTCTTATATATATAAAAAAACGTGAAGAAAGATGATTCCATTCACACACCAAAAATCTTTCAATTTTTCACTCATTCTCCTCCACTTCATCCTCCACTCCCAACTATTTCAAAACCTCTTCATTCAACAACATCCTCTCAAACATTAACCTGCTTCACTAATTAATGTCTGCACCACTTGAACACGATTACATAGGCTTATCAGAAGCTTCTTCAATGGAAAAACCATCCAAATCTCCCAACATTTCATCTGAACTTGACCGCAACCTCAAAGCCACTGAGTTAAGACTTGGGTTACCTGGGTTAGGCCAAGATTTGGAAGAGAATGCATGCAAAAACAGTCATGTGGTGAATAATATTGCAGCAGGGGGTAAAAGAGGGTTTTTTGATGTTAGTTTTGATGGATCTGGTTTAGATGGTAAGAAGAAAACAGAGCACTCTGTTTCTGCCATTGCCGAAGAGAAGAAGAAAAGTTGTGTTAATGGTGAAAGTTGTAGAGTTACTCCTGTTGCTGCTAAGTAAGTTTTTTTTTGTTAAATATCTTTTGGTGTTTACATTACAAATATATTTTGAAATTAAGTTGTTTTTAATTTGTATTTTTTTTTAGTTTTAATTGTATTATAGTATTTTTGTTTAGTTGTGTATAGAAAGTGAAAAGAGCTTGTTTGGGATAACATGTGTGAATTTCTGACACACGAACCTAACATGAAATTCGCAGGTTTAGGTTTAGTCTAAACGGGGTCAGTTTCAGGTTGAACACGTAATACCGTTTAGCTAAATTAGTTGGGTTCGGGTCAACCTTGTCAGGTTGGCGGGTTGACCCGTTTAACCTGTTTATATTATATTATATTTTTTACAATACGTTTTATGCAATAAATTAAATTGGGTATGTGTTTTATGCCATAATTATAACTTAAAAAGAAAAATTGACATAAAA
This sequence comes from Helianthus annuus, assembly GCF_002127325.2. Classification (NCBI taxonomy): domain Eukaryota; kingdom Viridiplantae; phylum Streptophyta; class Magnoliopsida; order Asterales; family Asteraceae; genus Helianthus; species Helianthus annuus. The sequence goes on along the minus strand of NC_035444.2, from coordinate 15,141,940 downwards.
TTTTATACTTTAAATGTAATTGTATTATATAAATTTGTGTTCTTTTAAGTAAATTTTAATTTTAATATAATAATTTGCAAAAGAATATAAAAAAATAAAAAGTTCGGATTGAACAGGTTGTGTTCGGGTCAACCCGCAAATATTCATGTCGTGTTCAGGTTCATATGTATGACATGATTTTCGGGTTCGGGTCAAGTTGAACCCTTCAACCCACAAACCCGACCCTTTTAACTGTACAGAATTTCATTTTAGGGTTTATCTTGATTGTTAAAAGGTGGTTGTAGTTTGTAGGCCCGTAAATGTTTAGTGGACTGTTCAATGGAAATTTAGTGTATTTTTTTATAGAAAAAATAACATGAACACATGTTTCCTTAATACGTTTACATTAATCAATGCTTTTTTGTGTTCATTTATGTTTGTGCGTTTATCTTCATATGTTTACATTCATTTATGTTTGTTTGTTAACGCCGTTGATTTACGCTTGCTTATTAATGCTCGTTCGTTTACTTTATGTTGTGTTTGTCTGTGTTTGTTTGGATCTGGTTGATTATGATTTGGATTCTAATACTTTATGTTGTCTTTAGATTCTAATATTGTAGCAATTGCATATTTAAACTTGTGTGAATTGCTCTAAAGAATGCACTTTGTTTGGGTTGTGTAAAAGGGCTCAAGTGGTAGGATGGCCACCAATTCGATCATTCCGAAAGAACACCATGGCCCCTAATTTGTCGAAAAATGGTGATACGACCGAAGGGAATTCGGTTTGTGGAGGATGTCTTTATGTGAAGGTTAGCATGGATGGTGCTCCATATTTAAGAAAAGTTGATCTCAAAACATGCAAAAACTACACCCAACTTTCAAACGCGCTCCAGAAGATGTTCCATTGCTTCACTCTCGGTATACTCTTGTTCATCGGATTCCTACGTCACTCGATTCGAGTTTTGTTTTAACGGTTGACTTGTGTTTTGAATTAGGTCAATGTAGTTCTATTAGAGGGAAGGAAGGGCTCAGTGAAAGTAACTTGAAGGATCTTTTACATCGCGATGAATGCGTATTGACGTATGAAGATAAAGATGGTGATTGGATGCTCGTCGGTGATGTTCCATGGGAGTAAGTCGTGTGCTTATAATGTTAGGTTTTAAATTGCGTGATGCACTCCAATGTGTTTGGTCCAAAAATCTGATGCACGATGTGAGCACATCACGTATGCGATGCGCTCTTTATAAAAAAAGACTAAATTTATTACATAACAACGTAAATAAACATACTTAGGGGCTGTTTGGCAACTTCTGAATAATTAAGTGCTGAATCAGTAAGAGGTCTGAACCAGTAAGAGGTCTGAACCATTAAGAGACAGTATAATGCTTAACCCTTCAGAGGCAAATGTCTGACCAATTCAGATTAGAGGTCTTAATCATTCAGACTCTATAATCTTAACCATTCAGAGGCAAATGTCTGAACCATTCAGACATCTGCTCACGAAACAAACAGTCTGAACCAGTAAGAGGTCTGAACCATTAAGAGCTTCATTAAGAGATAAACAAACAGCCACTTAAAGTAAAACTAATGATGTAAGAAGAAGAAAAGATTTATGTTTTTTGGTTCAAATCAAGCATACTAAAATGTTTCTAGAACCACAAAAAGTGTTTAGGAACCACAATGGTCCAAATCAAGCATACTAAGATATTAATTATTGAAAAAACCCAACCCATTTCTTTAAAATCTGAAAAAAAAAACATAAGAAACAATGTTGCGTGCATCAGAGCGCATTATGCGAGATCGGCGCAATATTCTCGCATCACATAAAAGCAACACATTAGATGTGGCGATGTGCTCTCATCACCGCATCGGGCGCATCACGCATCATGCGCGCATTTTAAAACCAAGCTTGTAATTAGATAATTAGTTTGTTACCAGCTTGATCTAGGACTTGTGTTGAAAGATATTCTTTTTGGTTTGTGCAGGATGTTTGTAGACTCGTGCAAGCGATTAAGAATCATGAAAGGGTCAGAAGCAATCGGGCTAGGTATGCTAACGGCTAACCACTTACACACGTTAATACATTTCGTTTATGCATTGTTCGAGCGGTTAACTTTGTTCTTGTTGTGGCAGCTCCAAGGTCAATGGTGAAGTGCAAGAACCGTATAAAAGGAATATGATGCGACACACGAAAAGGATCTTTAGTTCTTTGTTTTGTTTTCGGTTTTTGGATGTTTGAATCTATCTTTCATGTAAATGGGTTGTTCTTCCATTCTTCTTTTTTTGCTTTTCTGAATGTAAATATTATTTCATTAGAATTGCAGTATCAACATCTTTTCTTTTTCTGAAGCACTATTTATAACACCACTTTTAAAAATTATGGTTTTAACAAGGGGTTATGATTGTCATTAGGTTTAAATGTTTAATATTTATTTGTGTCAAATATATCCACCGCCCGGATATGAACATAGTTAATACCATATAGCATCAACATGACCCAGTTAATTCGTTTATCTAAATGAGCCAAACGAGTTTACATATTGCAAATAAAATGGTTGTAGTTAAGTTGTAAAACAGGTCGTAAACACGTTTTGGGTTGAACACACAATTTTTATATATTCCAACTTTTTATTCTATTATTAAATGGGTTTACGTGTTTTGATACACCTTCAACACAACCTGTGTATTAAACATGTTAGACATGTCAAAGCCAAAACATGACTTGTTTAATAATGTGTTAAATTACCTAGTGTAAAACCTGATGTTTTTGTATCATGTTAGAAATTGTTACCGCAATTTAAAACTTATTATTAATTTTCTTTTATTTCACATAAATCATAAGCTTTACCTCCATTGTAAGTTTCTGATTCTTAATCCTACTATCTCTGTAACTAATTACTATTACGTTACTATATAATAACAAATGACGCAGGATCTTAGGAATAGTGTTGTGATGCTAAGATGCACTGCCTAGTCCATGATTTTTTTTTTATTTTTTTTTCGCAATCTCAGATTTTTCCGGCCAGATTTTCTTTGCGAATGTGAGTCGTTTCCGTTGTGTTTTATACGATTTTCTCGACTTTGGTCGTAGTTTGCGTACTACACATGCCCGCAACGCGGGTTTTGCCCTCACTTTCTAAAACCTTTCAAAAAAAAAAAAACTTATAAAAATATCACTTTGACACACTCGAATTTATAATGCGTGTTGATAAGTTCAAGTTTGTCTACACTTTATGCCGGGTCGTGTATAAGTTCGCGCTTGTCCTTTACCTGCATTTTACGTCACGTGATAATATAGATTCACATTTTCTTTTAAAGATTTTTACCACTTTTGATCGTTGTTTGCTTACTTAGCATAGTTTTACCACCCGTAGCGCTGGGGTTAAATACTAGTTATAGATAATAAATAAGTCTTGAATATTTAATACTTTCATTTAATTACCTATAACGACCTTAACTCATTCAGCCATAAAGTTTTGCCATATTGATTATTGAGTGACTAGATATGAAATTTCGTCTTAAAAATATTTTGGGCTATCATTGGACCTGTATTGAATCTAGTTTAGAGCCCACTAGTAATGTACCCTATGGCCCATACTCATTTACACTATAGCCTTAATTCCTTAAATTATCCCTTTTCACCAATAGCTAGGCAGCTAGCTTCTCATCTCTCTTTCGGGTGATCAAAAACACAAGTTGGATGCCTAATATTGAAAATCTGAAATGAAAATGAAATTAATCATAAGGCTTAGTTACAGTTTTAGATATATTAACATCGATTCTCGAGGGTTTTAAAGACTAGTAGTCATTGGCGAAGCTTGGGGGGTCGATTTTTCCCGGGGGGGGGGGGGGGGGGGGGGGCAAGAGGGGGCACCCGCCCCAAGGAAGCTGTGCCCATGCTGAGACCAAAGCGTCTTTAAATATTTATGAAATGATACCGTTAATATTAATACTTGTTAATATCCCGCTTCAAAATAAAAAAAGATTTTTAGCCAGAAAATACGATTTAACAGATTATATATTTTTATAAATTTAAATATACGAGTTTTATTTGTTTTAATGATAATATATTTTGATAGGATAAATGCAGAAATGCAAGAATTTAAATGAAGCCAAATTAAACCACTCCGAAGCACGACAATACAAGCCAAAACGTCTAATCATTTTTTGGAAGATGGTCGGTGGACTTTGTGGCCCAACGTTGTTCATTGTGTTCTCCTCTTATGCACCTTTAATCAATCTATCAAGGGGCCCATTAACGAGAAAAAGAAATAAAAACAAATTTTTTATTTGATTAATATTTGTGATAATCGGTAAATACTATGACACAACCATAACACTAGTTATAACTTTAGTTTTTCAATTCTTGATAGGCAATTATAATCCAGACATAGGTCTTTAGTATAGGAATAAGCTCGGTATCAACTGGTATCGAAAATCTCAAAAAACAGGTACTGAGACTGGGTTTAGAAGATAAAAACTAATAAATACTGGTACCGACCATAGACACTACATCAAATTTACAAACTTAGGAAGTACAAAGATTTTAATGGTTAACATATTATTTATCCAAAATACATAAGAAATTTATTAAGTGCCGAGGTCATATACACCTTAATGGATATGATACTCAATATGTGAGTAGGGAAAAATAAGTAATGTTTTATATGCTGGCCAAAAACAAAAGTAATGTTTTATATATCACTAATAACACTAGAAAATTACCACAATGCTTCATTCAAGTTTGCATAAGGTAGAATCACATTTGATAGCATTTATGATAAGAAACAATGACGGATCTATGAACTTTTTGTACAAGGTTTTTTTTGGTAGATTGTCATTATTTTTTTCCAAATCATACAAGGTTTCCATTAATTTTCTGTTTTTTCCAAATTGAAGGGGTTCTCAGGAACAACTAAAACACCCCTGGATTTGCCCCTGATAATACATGCTAGATCTATCATCCATCACTAAAACACCTATGGATTTGCCCCTGATAATACATGCTAGATCTATCATCCAGAACCTATAAGATTATTCAAGGTTCATGTCGGCATACATTGGGGGATGAGAAGATCCCTCAAATAGGCAAATAGTTCCATGTAAATCTTCTTTTGAGTGTTGAAAAAGAAAACATTGTGACATGAGGCGTTAACCCACAATGAGAAGTGTATTTTAGGTATTTAATAATAATTAATGTATGGCCATGTAGAAATTATTGTTGAATGCGTCGCGTAGTTGTTCAAGTATATTACATAGAATGGCTTAACTAAATTATTGGTCAAACGTCTATTGTTAAGGGTGGAAGGGGGCACCATCGGTGATCCCTTTGGAGACTCATGTTTGCCGAATAAAGAGGTGGCGCCAGCATAATATTGGGGAGCGGTGAAGGTACAATACGGTGAATAGTCACCGAGTGGTGAAGAGGAGAGAGAAGGGAGAGAGAGGGGGTTAATGGTGGGTTCCACCCCTTTTCAACCAATCGCAATTTTTTTTTTCTTAAAAATTGTTTACCACTCTTCATGTTTTTGAGCACCCATAGTATTTGAGTGCAAAATGAGAAGTGAAGGGAGAAGCTGACATAACATGATATTATTGGGAGTAAATTGCTAAAATCGTTCCTGACGTTTATTCACATTTGCTAGATCCATCCGGAAAAGGTTTTTTTCTCATAGGAACCACTGAGGTTTCAAAAAAGTTGCTAAATCCATCCAAAATGACTAACACCATTAGAAGCAATGTTAACTTTAGGGTACTTTGGTAATTTTCACTATTACTTTTAATTCCCCTCATTTTAACCCTAACATATATCAAAGTTATATAATAGCAGATCTTTAGAACACGTGTTAGTATTTCACCAGCTATATATCACAAAAGTATATTGTTATGTTGGTAGCCAATGAATATCCATCTTCATATAAAGTTGATTCCTGAAATTTTTAAGTGTATAGAACTTGAATCACATATAAAAATTTAGGAATCCAAAACCTCATATTTGGAAAATAAGCTAAATCAACAAATTCTATGATAAGCGATAACATCTCAAATTATTTTATTTTTTTACCAAATATTTAAAATTAAGTTTAAGTTCATTTCAATATTGAAAATTCTTTAGGCTAACGTTATTCATAGTATTTAGTTGTCATTATTACATTTAATATATAGAGTAAATTACAAGTTTTGTCCTTTATGTTTACGTCACATTGCAGACGCTATCCTTTTGGTCAAAAGTTGACAGGCGGTGTCCTTAACCTTTCAAAATCTTGCACGTTTTGTCCTTTAAGCCAAACCTGGTTAGAAATCTTAGTTAAAAACTGTCATGTGCAATGCACATGAGGGTAAAATGGTAATTTCCCTCTCAATCTCTCACCCCTCTCTCTTCAACATTGATCTATAAATTCCTCTTTCTTCAACATTGATATGTAAATTCTGAGTTTGGTCAATAATTCATATCCTCATAGCCATGTTAATTGGGAGAACAATAAGAGCATCAACAGCAACATTATCATCAATCATCCCAACCCATCTATCTTCCTTTGAATTAATGACGTAGAAAGAAACCAATCATCCACCGACACCGTCACAATGAGCAACGAATAGTCAGTTCCTCTTTCTTTCTTTCTCCGATTTCTTATTCACTCAACTCTAATTTAATTTCCTCTTTTGCAGCGATTATCTCTTCAAACTTTTACTCATCGGAGACTCCTCCGTCGGAAAATCATGCCTTCTTCTCCGATTTGCTGTAATTATTCATACTTCAATAATCATTATCTCTCGTTGGTTTGTTTCTAAATTTTAAGGGTTTATTTTATTTTTTGTGCATATTAATGCTTTCAACTTCTGTATAGTTTTTGCTTTCATTTTTACCAGCAGAAGTATTGATTTTTTTTTTCTTTGGATTAAATTTCTAAGTATACAGCATATTCATTCTACTGATTTTATTCCACTAGGGTGTAATTAAATTTTAAAGGTTAATTTAATAGATTGGGAATGATAGAGAGGGTTTAACATTATATAAATTTATCATAACTAGGGTTGATTTGATTTGTATCTGACTGTATTTTATTGACCAAACTCATAATTTACAGATCAATGTTGAAGAAAGAGGAATTTACAGATCAATGTTGAAGAAAGAGGGGTGAGAGATTGAGAGGGAAATTACCATTTTACCCTCATGTGCATTGCACATGACAGTTTTTAACTAAGATTTTTAACCAGGTTTGGCATAAAGGACAAAACATGCAAGATTTTGAAAGGTTAAGGACACCGCCTGTCAACTTTTGGCCAAAAGGACAGCGCCTGCAATTTGACGTAAACATAAAGGACGAAACTTGTAATTTACTCTAATATATATTTATCTTCATTTTAATGTTATTATAATTTTAAAGAAAATAAATAATTTTGATAAGATGATAAAGGCAAAAAATTAAAATCAGCATGCAATAAATTGGAAAAAATTTGTAATGATAATGTAATAGTGAGATTTTCATGAAATAAACCAATGATGAATAGTCTAAATTAGAACAATTAAAGTTAATCACATGCCTTGTATTTTTTTTTTCTATTAACTTCACTATAATAGATTTTCTAATTACTTTATTATATTACCATTTTTATTGTAAATTTTCATTTATTTGTAGGAACACAAAAGATTGAGCTCTTTATACATTAAAGTAAAAATTAATAAAATTCCCAAAGTAAAGGAGATTTGACGAGATACATGAATTCAATTGTTAGTAACAAAACATTTATACAATTAAAATTGGGTTTTAGGATTTTGTTTATAAAAGGGTGGGGGCAAGATATAACCTGTTAAAAAGGGTAAATTAAATAAGTTAAGACAATGACTAAATTACCCCTCTATCAAGTTAGTTTTGTTAGAGTGTTAGTCATTTTGGATGAATTTAGCAACTTTTTTGAAACCTCAGTGATTCCTATGAGAAAAAAAACCTTTTTTAAATGGATCTAGCAAATATAAATAAACGTTAGAGACGATTTTAGCAATTTACTCTATTATTGGTTAAGGGAAAAGTTTACCACTCCCTGTTTAGAGAGCATCCATTCCACCCTAATAGATGGGTTGTTAACAATGAGAACAAAACTCCAAGTTTTTTTTATATGGGATCACACAATTTTAAATGTTACGTCACTAGTTCACGTAAGACCAAGGCTATATCATAAATACTCTCCTCTATAAATTTCTCTTAGTCAAAATCAAACATTTGTCATTTTATAATTTTTGGTTGTGGTGACTATGTCCCTATTGCCAAATGGCCACTCAATACATAAAAGTTGGTCCTTGGTAATTTATGTTGCTTCCAAACACATTTTATTATTATATACTTTTGAGTCCTTAACATATGATATATTTACATTGCATCTATTGAATTGGCACGTTGAAATGATTTTCCATCTTTTCGAGGAAAAAAAAAAGGAAAAGCATGAAAAATCTGTATATATTTCGGTGTGGACTCTCATTATTGTATATTTATCATGTATTATCAATTTATCATCCACCTTGCTTACTAACCAATACTGTTCGTTATAGCCATACATACAGAAACGTTGTGGAACCAAAATGTAATGAAAGATATTGATGAGAAGTTCTCCAATATTGTTGCCTATGAGTTTAGAGCCAAAATTAGGCTATGATGGTGAAACTAGGCATGAGTAGAACAAATGTGATTATATAAATAAAGATAGACTAGCTAGTAGTTCATTGATTTTCTTCAATTCAATACCAAGAACTGGTTTGGTTATGTGAAAACTATTTGGTAGATCTTGGCAACATAACATTGATGCAACACATTGAAGGAATCGGAACATACATGCGAAGGAAAACATATCGTTAATTATTTTGCATTTAATAAAAAAATTGTGAAACTCATGCAATTCATTAGTCATCTATTTATGGTTATGACCCGTTGTAATTTCTTCAAATTTTTTGTTATTTTTTTTCTTGAACCAGCCGGTTCGGCTCGGTTTTGAACTGGCGACCTCTAGAGAGCCCTAATTCTAAACTTTATTGCCACCATCATTGTCTTTCAAAATGATGTTAGTGGGAGTTGAACTTAGGACCTCAAGGAAAGAAACCAAGTGACTAACCACTAGACCAGCCCGTCAAGACTAAAAGTTTTGTTATTAGATAATATAATCAATTTTCTATTTTTTTTTTTGAAGAATATTTCTCTCGTTTCCGTCTCATGTGATAGCGATGGATTGCAATTCCGTCATCCTGCATCATCATCAGATTATCTATCTGAAAACACCAGATTGATTTAAGATTCGATCACGAAGCTTTTAGTTTCTTCCATTCTCTGATGTTGAAACTTCGACACTGTTATAAATCAAGTGTCCTTGGTCATTAATGAACCAAACTCCTCGCGACTTCGTGAAGTAGCTATACTCATGTGTCCTTGTCCATTATGGTTAGTCACTCATTCAGATCATGCACATGCATTTATATCCTTCAAAAAGTGTTAGATGGAAAAATCTCAAACTAACTTTGACCCTAAGTATGAACATTTCCGCATTGGATTCATGTTTCAAAAACCACTTTATCGGGTTGGGCTTAGAAACAACTCAACTGATTGTATTGGGTAAGATAAAATAAGAAGTTTTAATTACCAAGAATATACTAGAATTACGTAAGATAAGTAACATATATAATTACAAGTAACCTTGTGTTTGAGAAGCCAGTTCATACGCGTTAAAAATCAAAATTAAACATGAGTATAAACCAGTTCATCAATATGCACGGGTGCTGCCAGATTTTCCGGCAGTTTGAAAACTAAACCGGTGCCCTGCTTAGTCTGGGCTCTACTCTATCATACCGGTTATGTCTCTGGTATACGGTTTAACTGATAATACTAGCCTGTTTGAATCGGTATTTAAAATATTGTTTAAGAACTACTATTCTATATCATACTTATGCACTATAAACAAAATTCATTTATTATTTTCAAATCTACACCTTCATTTTAAACTTTTATAACAAACACACCACAATAATATATATCCATTGAGATAGTGAAAGGACAAACATAACAGGACATGCATAATTCATTTGAAAAAAATGAGTTCCAGACACTTCCACAAGAAGCATGTTATTGACAGCAAGGACTCCACCCCCACATATTAGCATAGACAACTTTATATTCCTTTCTATCTACAAACCTCTATTATCCAACTTTTTTATATCAAAAATTGAAATAATCTAGAATATCTTTATGTCTTAAAATATTTAACAATTAGTTAATCAGATAATCTGAATAATGTTGATACTTAAATGTCCCAAACAATATATTTTAAGTCAACATTACCATGACACCAAGCCTATCTTAATTGGGTATTTTTAAACATTATATATTATATTTTTTTTTGTCATATTTTAAAACTGTTACTATTATTTTAATTGGAATTTTTCATTATATAAAGGGGCTTTAGTGTCAGTTGCAAAGCACCAATCCAATTCTCCACATATCTTCTTTACTCTCTCCATTTCTTTTAATTTAATTTTTATTTAATTTTTGAAAAACAAAATGCCTGGAATTGCTTTTGGTCGTTTTGATGATTCCTTTAGCTTGAGCTCCATCAAGGCCTACATTGCTGAGTTCATCTCCACCCTCCTCTTCGTCTTCGCCGGTGTCGGCTCCGCGATTGCTTACGGTATCTAGTTTTTTACATGTTAAATTATTTCCCATGCAATTGTCACGTTACGTAATGTGTTGATCATTTTGTGAAATGTGCAGCCAAGTTGACCTCGGATGCCGCCCTTGACCCACCGGGTTTGGTGGCCGTGGCGGTTTGCCATGGGCTTGCACTCTTTGTCGCTGTTTCCATAGCCGCCAACATCTCTGGCGGCCATGTGAATCCAGCTGTCACCTTTGGATTGGCTGTTGGCGGTCAGATCACCATCCTAACCGGTATCTTTTATTGGATTGCCCAACTCATTGGCTCCATTGTCGCGTGCTACCTTCTTAGCTTCGTCACCGGAGGACTAGTAAGTAAAATCGGGCCGGGCTCGTTAATAATCATCTAAGTAATTAATAAATTAAATATGATTATAATACCGTAATTAAAAAAAATAAAGCTTTTGAATAAAACTATTTAAGTAGGTGTTAACTTAAAATTTGAACTCTAAACCCAAAATGATTTTTATTAAATATTTGGACACGTTGAAATGAGTCAAACGACCTCATTTGGGAAAAGGGGACACACAAAGGGTTGTACACTTGTACATCATGCATATACACTTATATCGTATTTTTTTTTAATTTTTAGGCAGTGCCAATTCACGGAGTAGCCGCAGGTGTGGGAGCGATCCAAGGTGTCGTGATGGAGATCATAATCACATTCGCCTTGGTGTACACTGTATACGCCACCGCATGTGACCCCAAGAAAGGTGCATTGGGCACAATCGCACCCCTCGCCATTGGTTTCATCGTTGGTGCCAACATTCTGGCTGCCGGCCCATTCTCTGGTGGATCAATGAACCCAGCCCGATCCTTCGGGCCGGCTGTGGCCAGTGGAGATTTCTCTGGCCACTGGATCTACTGGGTTGGCCCTCTCATCGGCGGTGGCTTAGCCGGAGTCATTTACCCCAATGTGTTTATGAGCCATGAACATGCTCCCCTTTCTAGCGAGTTTTAATTTTTCGTTGTGAATCAAGATCAATTTGGGATTGTAATAAAAGGAAGGAAAGCAATGTATTTGTTTTTCTTTCTTTTTCTATTTGTTTTTTTTTTTTAATTTGTGAAGAATTAATGGAGTTTGGTTTTTTGTTTGTCATGTGATCTATGTGTGATTCAAGGCTTTTAAGTTGATTTGAAAGATGGGTAGTGGTGGGCCTATTTTCTTTATTGGGTCCTGTTGTTTGATTCTTTTAACTATGAAGTATGAATCATTGAATGAAGTGGGCGGGCCCATTTGTTACTCAATGCATGTGATGATATCCTGTTGACTGACAACAAATAGGAGAGGAAATATATTTTGTAACACAAATAAAGTCAATTATATACTTATATACAAAATAAACTTAAATATAAAATGTATCATATAATGGTTATATAATCGTATTTTTTTAGAACGGCAACTTACACATCCAACTAATTTACTCCGACTTTTACTCCATAGTCTAGTCTAGCCCTCGACCTGTAAAGAAGGTGTCAAAATTCATGTATCAGAAACTAAAGAACTCTTTTATTATCACAAAAAATATTCACAACAACGATTACAACTATGAAAGAACAAATTTTACACTCTTCCTCATACACACAACAATCTGTTTAACCTCTCACACGATCTAACAGACACACAAACGATCTACACACAAATGATCAAGAACACGCTAAATCTGAGTTTCAATATGAAACCCTAGAGAGAGAGACAACGAAGAGAGAAGAACTATCTGCCATTCTGAACTTTGCAACATATTGTGTTCATTATATAAAACTCTAAGTAAACTTGACCCGGAACAAATACGAGCACCCGGCCTTTTAAGTCTAATATAGCCTTTTATCTCTAATATGTCATCCGGCCTTTTATCTCCTATATATCCAGCTACAAGAATCCAAGCCCAACAACAACACTTTAGCCCAACAACCTCTAATCCTTATAGCCCAGCAAGTAAACCGCATAAACCAATGAGAAAACAAAACATAATATATCAAATGTTACAGACTTATCTCAAATATTAAAACTGATGTTATATGGACTATTGTGCTGTATCTATTTCACATATTCATATTTTTTTTACCTCACACTACATCTATTTTGCATTACATATGTCTAATTATCGGATTCTTGGGTTCTTTGTTTGAATTTGGTTTAGATTGAAAGTGCCCCTATAAATAAATATACGTTAAGTAAACCTTGTTTATCAATTTTAAAATAATTGTAGAATATGAAAAAAAAAAAAAACCTAGAATTGGATGGATTGAAATTCGAATGTATTGGAATTGATATTGAATATGTTCAAGGAAATAGAATTTCTTCATTCCAACTACAAAAGAATGACAAAATGATACATAAACTTATCTAACCTCTAATCACACATAATGACTCATTAATGAGCACCAGCCTATCTACGAGCTGTATCTTCACGTGCCGGTGATTCAACTTCCATCTTCTTTCTTCTTTGTATTTGTTTCACCAGGCTGGATCGTTCTAGTTTAGATGAATATGGAGAAGGAATCTATTAGATGTACGAACCCTATCCTAGCCTTTCGTTTTAGTTTAGATGAATACGGAGAAGGAATCTATTAGATGTATGAATCCTATCCTATCCTACTAATAAACGTAAAACATAGAAAAAAACAAGAACCCACACGTTGCGACGAACCTGCCAAGTAACGAAAAATAGAGGCGTTGCGACGGGTCTGTCAAACGGGAAAACTGAAGTTGAAGATGAGTATTTTGAATGGAGGCATCAAGCACTTCAAGATGAGGACGTCGATAAAACTGAAGATAAAGATGAGTATTTTGAACAAGAATCGGAAGAAGGAGATGAGGGGAGTGTTGGGTACTTCTCATACGTAATCTGTAACACCCTAAAATGGTAATTATGCTCATTTTCATGTTAATATGATATGCTACAAGTTATAACACATACAATTTTAATATGATCGTATTCATGTTGTAAACAAGGTTATGAGTAGGAATAATTACATTAGGGTAATATTTAAGAATTATGAACTTGGTTAGTATATAAGTAAGGTTTAACTATAAGAAAGGGAATTGCCATAAATGATAAAGACTGAATCTTGAGGGGGCAAATGTGACATGAATAGAAAGTGGAAATGATAAATTAAAATTAAAACACAACCACACACATAACAGTGTGTGTGTATCGCCCAGGAGCCAAGAAAGACAAGGGAAACCCTTTTTCATCATTCAAAATTCAATTGAAGCTCTAATCTTGGTTAATACTCATGCATGTCCTTGATTTCTTAATCATCCAAGCATGCTAAAGCACTAGGTAAGTAGAATTTTATATTTTGGATGATCTTGTATGTTATGGGTCTTAAGAAATCCATGACTTAGTATGAAATTAGTAGGATGATGAACTAAGAACATCATTCAGATCATAATAAATGCTTGAATTCGACTAAATTAACATTAGAAGTGAAAACCCACTTAGGGTAAGGGTGTTATGAGGTACAATGTGAAATTCTTGAGTAAATTAGTACACGGATCATGTATGTAAAGATTGTTATGGTTCTATAATTGTTCGTGTCTCCTCTCATTCATAAGGACCCTTTAAATAGGGAGAGAAAGTACAATATACAAGGAAATAATCAACGTAATAAAGGTACATAATCTCTCCTAAAATATGTGCATAATATAACTATTCTAATAGTCCCCCGCAGTTTTAGCGTCATAGGAACGAACACTTAAACTGGATCGAAAATCTTCAAATAATGTCCGGGGAAGGCCCTTAGTAAAGATGTCAGCAAACTGAGAGGAGGAAGGCACGTGGAGAACTTTAACATGACGAATTTGAACCTTTTCACGGACGAAGTGAATATCTAACTCGACATGTTTCGTCCGATGATGTTGAACATGATTCTCGGACAGATATACTGCAGAAATATTGTCACAATAGACAATAGTGGCTTTGACAATAGGAACGTGAAGCTCAAGAAGTAGATTACGAAGCCAACTGGCTTCAGCCACGGCATTAGCAACTCCTCGGTATTCAGCTTCTGCACTAGACCTTGAGATTGTATGTTGCCTTTTAGAAGACCATGAAATTAAATTGTCACCCAAGAATACACAGTAGCCGGAGGTTGAGCGTCGAGAGTCCGGACACCCACCCCAATCGGCGTCAGAATATGCCGTTAGGCTTGTGGAGGATGTAGCAGACAACCGAAGACCATGAGTGATAGTGCCCTGTAAATACCCTAGTATACGTTTGAGAAAGGCAAAATGGGGTTCCCGAGGGGCGTGCATAAACAAGCATATCTGTTGAACAGCATAGGTGATGTCAGGTCTAGTGAAGGTGAGATATTGTAGAGCACCGGCAAGACTGCGATATAAAGTAGCATCCGCTATGAGTTCACCGTCAGAAGCCGAAAGTTTAGAGTTGGTGTCACAAGGAGTAGCGCATGGTTTGCAGCCTGTCATGTTTGCCCTATGCAAAATATCACGGGTGTATTGAGCTTGAGACAAAAATAATCCCGTAGAATCCCGAGTGGCAGTAATACCCAAGAAGTGATAAAGCTGACCTAAGTCTGTCATTGCAAATTCTCTGGATAACATGGTTATGATGGAGGTAAGCAGCATTGAATCAGAAGCTGTGAGAACAATGTCATCCAAATATAAAAGGAGGTATGCCATGCGATTACCCCGTCAGTAAATAAACAGTGACGAATCACAAATGCTGCTCCGAAAACCATGAGAAATAAGAAAACCAGAGAACTGAGTAAACCATGCGCGAGGAGCTTGCTTTAGACCATATAACGACTTTCGAAGACGACATACAAAGTCAGGAAATTGTTTATCTACGAACCCCGGAGGTTGGTGCATGTACACGGTCTCTTCCAAATTGCCATGTAGAAAGGCATTTTTGACATCCAACTGGTGTATTGGCCAATTACGTGAGACGGCCAAACTTAAAACCGTGCGTATGGAGGCCGGCTTAACTACCGGACTAAATGTTTCCTGACAATCAATACCCACTGTTTGTGACTTTCCATTAACCACAAGGCGTGCTTTATATTGTTCCAACGAACCATCAGATTTGAATTTATGTCTGAATAACCACATACACCGTATAATTGGCGGCCCAACTGGTTTAGGGACCAAATCCCACGTCTTGTTTTCCTGCAAAGCACTAAATTCATTGGTCATAGCCTTTTGCCAATTAGGATCCGAGTAGGCTTTATGGTAGGAAGTAGGAAGGGGTGAGATGGTGGAGGGATGGTCAGTGGTGGAAAGGTTGAATTTTGGGTTGGGTTTTAAGATACCCAGTTTAGCACGAGTAATCATGGGGTGCTGGTTGGGGGCAGGAGGTGGAGACGGTTCATGGGAGGACACAGGCGAGGTGGGCGGAGTTTGAGGAGGGGAGGGATTGGTTGTTGGGCCAGGGGAGTGTTGGGCCGAGTTGGGAGCAGGTATAGGGCTGGAGGTATGTTGGGCCGATAAAGGTGAGGAAGGAGTGTGGTGAACGGGGCCGGATGATGTAGTGGTAGCTGGGCCGAATGGGTATGGGTCGTCCTCTAGAAACTGATAACTGGGTAGAGGAGTAGGATGTGGGTATGGAAAGTCGGTTTCGTCGAAAACAACGTGACGCGATATATGAACGCGTCCGGTGATGGGGTCAAGACACCGGTATCCCCGAAAATTGGAGGGGTAACCAAGAAAAATACACTTGGAGGATCGAGGAAGGAGTTTGTTTGGTTGAGTTGCGGAAGCGTTTGGGTAACACGCGCACCCAAATACACGTAGATGATCATAGGTGGGGTGACGTTGGTAGAGAGCAAATGCGGGTGTGAGGTGGCGAAGTTTGGCGGTGGGCAAGATGTTGTGAAGGTATGCGGAGACATGGAGAGCTTCGACCCAAAAGGTGGGGGGTAATTGGGCCTGGACAAGAAGAGCCCGAATAATATTGTTAAGGCGCCGAAGCATCCTTTCGGCTTTGCCGTTTTGTGGTGAGGTTTGAGGGCATGAGAACCGAAGGACCATGCTGTGATTAGAAGCAAAGGTTTTAAAATTGTGGTTGTCGAACTCACCACCTAAATCACACTGGAATGTTTTAATTAAACGATTAAATTGTGTGTGGATAAGTTTGTGAAATTTGGCAAAGGTTGCAAAGGTTTCTGATTTAAATTTCAAGGGATAAACCCATACATATTGTGTAAAGTTATCGATGAGGACCATATAATATTTATAACCGGTTTTGCTGTAAATAGGTGAGGTCCAAAGGTCACAGTGTATAATGTCAAAGGGAGCAAAAGTGACTGAAACCGAATCATTAAAAGGCAAACGATGACTATTAGCAATTTGACATGAGGAACAAACAAAAGAACCATGAGTTTTATTACATTGAATAAACTTGTTACGAGAAAGAAAGTCTAAAATAGTGGCTCCCGGATGGCCGAGACGATTATGCCAAGAAAGTGGAGGTGATGTAGAAACGAAGGCGGATGAAGGTGGCGTGAATGGATATAAGTCCCCCGTGCTATCATGGCGAGAAAGAAGGGTGCCTGTCTTGAGGTCCTTCAAAGAAAAAACCAAACGGATCAAATTCAATACTAACATGGTTATCACGAGTAAATTTTCTGACAGATAATAAATCTTTGATAACGGTGGGTGAGTGAAGGACGTTGTTTAATTGGTAAGATTTGTTTGAGACAAGGTGGGTGGTGTTACCGGATCCGTTAATTGGCAATTTTTGGCCGTTACCAACAAGCATAGTACTAGAGGAAATAGACAAAGGAGTTGATATTTTACCAGCGTGAGCCGTGATGTGAGATGACGCGCCGGTGTCCATGTTCCACAAGCGGTCCGGAAATTCTTGAACTTGTATCATGGAGAGAGCCGTTCCAAGGTCGGTGGGACTGAGAGCATTAAGTGCATTAGGATCAGAGAACTGGGCTGATTGAGGAGGTTGGGCCGGATAACCAGGCTGTTGCGGCGGGTGCATGGCGGTTTGGAACTGGGCTTGTTAATAGGCCACGTGGGCCTGGTTATAGGGCTGTTGGAATGGAACCGGTGGTTGGGTTGGGGCCCAAGCTTGGGACGGGTATGGCGTAGGGGGAGGGGTCCAGTTACTGTATTGGGCCGGTAGGTTGTAAGAATTGGGTTGTTGTGGGCTGTAAGAATTGGGTTGTTGTGGGTACCAGGTATGTTGGTTTGGGTTACGGTAGTTGCGGCCGTGACCCCGGCCAAGATAACCACGACCACGTCCACGACTCCGGTTGGGATCATAGGTGTTGGGTGGGGTGCTAGAGTAGCGATTTGGTTCGGTAGGGTAGCGAGTTGGTTCAGTGGGATTAGGGTCATTAGTTGATGGGTTGGAGTTGGGTGTGGAGACAAGAGCCGATTGGGTTTGGTTTAAGCGTGCCTGTTGGCGTTGTTGTTCCTTCTGTAAACTGGTGCGAGCCTCGTTCCATGAGGGGGAAGTTTGGTTGATGATAGCAGTCGTGACCTCATACTCGGTGGGAAGGCCACGTACCAATTGCATGACCAGCCGAGCCTCGCTAACGGGAAAGCCTACATCACCTAATTGATCGGCGATTTCCTTTAACTTCTGACAATAATCATCCAAGGATGAGCATGCACTGAGGGTTAGGTTCGTAAACTCATGTTCGAGTGTTGTAGCACGCGATCCTTTATTGTTGAGAAAAATATTCTCAAGTTTAACCCAAGCGGAACGAGCAATAGCCTCTGTTTCAAGAACGCGGACCATGAGAGCATCCGATAACGTAGCATATATCCACTGAAGAATAAGGGCATCGATCTCGTACCATGCTGCATGGCCTTCATCGGATTCCTCGGGAGGATCCGTGCCGTCAATATGGTCCAAAACCTTGTAGGCTTTGGCATGCAGTTTGAATAATTTTACCCACGACGAATAAGTTACCGTCGTGCCATCAAGAGTGCGGATCTTGTTTTGAACGTTAGTGACGGTATAGGCCGGGTGAAGGGGGTGTGAGCGGGGGTTTGCTTGTTGCTGGATGATTGTTTTTCGGGTGGTGGAGTGTCGCCGGTCATGACTGTCGAAACAGAGGTGGCGAACTAGGGAAGGGAAAAAAGAAAAAGCGGCTAGGGTTTTGCAGAGCAAGGCTCTGATACCATAAAGATTGTTATGGTTCTATAATTGTTCGTGTCTCCTCTCATTCATAAGGACCCTTTAAATAGGGAGAGAAAGTACAATATACAAGGAAATAATCAACGTAATAAAGGTACATAATCTCTCCTAAAATATGTGCATAATATAACTATTCTAATAGTATGATGATGTTATAATGAGAACTTGTTAGTTGGAACTGATTTAAATGGCATGATTTATGAGATTCGAGTTAATTTGATGTTCTTGTTGATCTTGATATGATTTGGTAGAAGTTGTGCAAATGATACTTGTACTTTATGCTTTAAAAATGGTATGCGCGCCAAGTGTTTGTTAAAATGCTTGAATGAAATTATCATATGTTATTACTATTTTAAATTATTAGAAATTGCAAACTTTAGTTGTTCACTTGATTGTGTTAAGAATGGAACGAAAAGAATGGCCTAAGATTAAAGAAAATGAGTTTTGATTATAGGAGTTAAGGAAGAAAGTTCAAGTCGTGCCGGAACACAAGCTAGCAACGACAAAGGTAAGTTCTTTGCTTACAAATATTACTAGCATGCTTTAAGGTAAAATGTTATTACTCTACAATCGAATCCGCATACTTGCAACAAGTAGGTATAAGTCAAATACATGATATGGATATGGGTGAATGAGTTAGAAAGGATGATGTGTCATGTTGAGAACTTCATGTTTGGATAAAGGTTTAAAAAGGTCTTCTTGTAGTTCGACTAGTAACTTGATATTGTATGATCTATTTAATTGAAATGTCTAATTGGTTGGTCGTATGTAGGTAAAGCTACTTGATGGATAGCATATTTGGATCGAACATCTTTTGATGCACGCTTCCGCAAGGATCTTTGTTGTGGTCTAAACTTTTGTTAAACAATGTCTATGTTAAAAACGGGTTTTTTGTAAGTAACTTAAACCGGTTGTTATTAGATGTTAAACTTCGTTGGTTTAGAATGTTTGGGATGTAAACTATTTTTTTTTTGTAAATTTTTTATTAGCTACCATGTAATTAAATGTAGAATTTTCCTTTGGAATTATTCGACCCGTTTGATTTTTGTCACATGAAGCTCGTTAGTGTCTTTTAAAGTTCTAGACCTTACAAGTTGGTATCAGAGCCTAGGTTTGAGAGATTCGAGTAAGTTATGGTGCTCGAACTCAAACCGAAAGCTCTTGTGAAAGTGTGTTCGTTCCAAAGCGCCACGCAAGTAAGTAATTTAAGGATTTCATACTTGTAGATAGAAACGGGAATGGGTTATGGTTTAGTTACTAGCATAACATGGGTTGGGACGTTATAGGATGTTATGGAGGGTTTCGGGACTGCACAAGACCATTTCGGGTTGGAGAGAAAACCCGGGAATGAAAATTTTTGGTCAAACAGCATCCGCACATCAGAGAGCCCGTCGGCGACGGCCTCTATGCCGTCGGCGACGGCACCCCCTCATCCGACGCGTTAAATACCTGCCTACGGGCAAAAGGCAGCGACGGGACTTTCCCGAGCCCGTCGGCGACGCACCCGGTGCCATCGGCGACGGGTCCCCCATGTTTGCTTTTGCTGAAATTGTTTGTTTACTATGCTAAGTCCCTTAGTTCAGTTCTGGCATTCGTTAAACACAAGGAACGCTCCAAATTGACTATGAAACTAAGAAATTCAAGATAGCTATTATGTTTTAATGATGAATATGCGAAAGAATGAGAAGTTCTTACATACGAATGGATGAAGTAATTAACACATTTAGAATGTATGTAAAGAAAGATTTGATGGGTTTATGACTCGTGAGAATGAAATTATTAAGAACTAATGATATATAGAAAGATGAGGAGAATGAATGTAACAATGATTAACATGAACGTTTAAATTGTAGATGGCAAGTGAAGGAAACACGGATACCACAGAACGTATAACTCGAAACGAGTTAAACAAGATGATTTCGGATGAAGTAACGAAGGCATTTGATGCAAACGTTTCAAAGCTAGCACAAGAAGTGGAAGGCCAAGTACTAAGTACGGTGGAGACTATGATAACGAGCAAGGTGGATGAGTTAAAAGAAATGATAACCGGGATTCGAGGCAAAAAGGAAGCACGACGGTGCACCTACAAGGATTTCATGGCATGTAAGCCTACAACTTATAATGGGGAAATTGATCCCATCGAATGCTAAAGATGGATAGCTAACATGGAGGGAGTGTTCATTCGAAGTCATTGTGACAAAGAAGATCAAGTTATGTTTGCCACAAGGCAACTTTTACGAAGGGCTAAAGATTGGTGGGATTCGTATAGTAAAGAGATCGGAGAGGATAGAGTTCAAACTTTGACTTTGCAAGAATTCAAACAACCTTTTATTAAGTACCATTGTCCACAATCAGCCGTGGATCGAATCCAAGAAGACTTTCTCCGACTCCGACAAAAGGATGAATCAGTCAATGAGATCACGAACACTTTCCTCGATCAGTTAAAGTTTTGCGAAGAAATAGTCGGAACGGAGAGGAAGAAGATTATCCGTTATCATGGCATGCTTAAGGCTGAAATTCAGGAGTTCATAACTCCTTCTAAATGTGAAACCTTGGATGAGATCATTGACCTGGCAAGGGAAAGGGAAATTGAGATAAAGAGGCAAAATGAACGTGGGGAGAAAAGGCAAGCCGGAGAGGGGTCAACACAAGGCTCTTCTAAGAAACCTAAAACACATGATCAAGGAAAGAAAGAAGCTTCCAAAGGAGGGTTTCCACGATGTAAGACATGTGGAAAAAGCCATTCGGGTGAATGTTTATTGGGAAGGAAAGGGTGTTACAACTGCGGACAAGAAGGGCATCCGTACTATAATTGTCCAAATCCCAAGAGGGTGTGCTATAACTGTAATGAATCGGGCCATGTGAAGGCCGAATGCCCAAAGCTTAAACAAGGGGTGAAGAAAGAAGGAAAGAAGGAAGAACCCGCTAAAGCTAAAGGAAGAATGTTTCAAATCTCTACAGAAGAAGCTAGAGCTCATCCGAATGCGGTGTCAGGTATTTTTATGATAAACTCTATACCCACTTATGTGTTGTTTGATACCGGGGCTAGTAAATCATTCATTTCTAGCGAGTTTGCATATTCCCCTTTGTTCACAATAGAAAGAATGCCTACACCACTTGAAGTAGAAATTGCCGATTGTAAGAGTTACCTTTTGCACGAAATATGTAGAAATTGTAGAATCACCATAGAGGACGAAGATTTTGATATTGATTTGACTCCCATGGTCTTGGGAGAATTTAAGGTAGTGGTAGGTATGGATTGGTTATCCCGTTATCACGCGAAAATCTTATGCGAACGCAAAATTATTCATGTGACATCTCCTAAAGGGAAGCGAGTAACCATTCATGGGGAAAGGGAAGTAGGGGCAAAATTCTGTACTATCTTAGAAGCAGTTAAGTACGTGAGGAATGGAAGTAAGGCATTTTTAGCCTATGTTCTCGATACGAAATTAGGAGTCTCAAGAATTGAAGATACTAAGGTAGTGAATGAATACCCGGATGTGTTTCCGGATGAATTGCCGGGACTTCCACCCGAGCGGGAAGTCGAATTCCGTATCGAGTTAGAACCAAATGCCAAACCGGTAGCCAAAGCCCCTTACCGGTTGGCACCCGCGGAAGTACGAGAATTGAAGGCCCACTTACAAGAACTTTTTGACAAGGGATTCATACGCCCTAGCGTGTCCCCGTGGGGAGCACCTGTTTTGTTCGTTAAAAAGAAGGATGGATCGATGAGAATGTGCATCGACTATCGTGAACTTAACAAACTCACGGTAAAGAACCGATACCCTCTTTCGAGAATAGATGATCTTTTTGATCAACTACAAGGGGCAAGTTGGTTCTCAAAAATTGACTTGCGATCGGGCTACCATCAAGTACGAGTAAGAGAAGAGGACGTACCTAAGACTGCGTTCAGAACTTGCTACGGACATTATGAATTTTCAGTAATGTCATTCGGGTTAACTAACACTCCGGCAGCTTTTATGGATCTAATGAATAGGGTATGCCGAAATATGTTGGATCAGTTCGTCATAGTGTTTATTGATGACATTTTAGTATACTCTCGTAGCGAGTCTGAACATGCAAGTCATCTACGTCAGGTACTTGAGACGCTTCGAAGGGAAAGATTATATGCTAAGTTTTCTAAATGTGCGTTTTGGCTCAGGGAAGTGTAGTTTTTAGGTCACGTAATTAGTGAAAAGGGAATTTTGGTGGATCCTTCTAAGGTGGAAGCCGTGATAAAATGGGTACCCCCGAAGAATGTTAGTGAAGTAAGAAGTTTCCTAGGTCTAGCCGGCTATTATCAGAGATTTATCCAAGACTTCTCCAAAATAGCCCTTCCTTTAACTAAGCTGACAAAGAAAGAAGAAAGGTTCGAATGGAGTGATGATCAACAGAAGGCTTTTCGAATGTTAAAGGAGAAATTGTCAAGCTCTCCCGTATTAACCCTGCCAGAGGGAACGGAAGACTTAGTTGTATACGCGGACGCATCTCATCAAGGGTTGGGTTGTGTCTTGATGCAACGAGGCAAAGTTATTGCCTACGCTTCAAGACAACTAAAGCAACATGAAATTAACTATCCAACCCACGATCTTGAACTGGCGGCGGTAGTGTTTGCCTTAAAAATCTGGAGGCATTATTTGTATGGAAGGAAGTGTACAATTTATTCAGACCACAAAAGCCTTAAATACTTCTTCGAGCAGAAAGATCTCAATATGAGGCAACGGAGATGGTTGGAATTGATTAAGGATTATGACTGTGACATTCTTTACCATCCGGGTAAAGCTAATGTTGTGGCGGATGCACTTAGCCGGAAGGAATACCCACCACCTATCCGAGTGAAATCGATGAGAATGATAGTTATCCCAAATCTTCTTGGAACAATACGAGAGGCGCAAGATAAGTCCTTAAATGTTGGTGATCCGAAAAGTGAAAGAACGAAAGGGTTTGAAAATAAATTTGAAGTAAACGCGAGTGGGTTAAGAACGAGGTTTGGGCGGGTTTGGATACCGCGACACTATGAAGCAAAGACTTTATTATTGGAAGAAGCACACAAGTCCCGTTACTCGGTTCATCCGGGAGCCACTAAAATGTACCGGGATTTGAAAGAAAATTATTGGTGGCCGGGAATGAAACGCGACATTGTTAAGTATGTATCTAAATGCTTGACATGTTCTCAAGTAAAGGCGGAACATCAAAAACCATACGGGAAATTGCAACCCTTAGAAATCCCGGTATGGAAATGGGAAAATGTAACCATGGACCTTGTAACCAAACTACCGAAAACAAAGAAAGGGCATGACGCAATATGGGTCATTGTTGACCGCCTTACTAAAAGCGCCCATTTCCTACCCATTCGGGAGACTTTTTCCTCGGAAAGGTTAGCGGAAATTTATGTGAATGAGATTGTTTCTCGCCATGGTGTACCGGTGTCTATTGTTTCAGACAGGGATACGCGATTCAACTCCCGTTACTGGCGGAAATTTCATGAAGGAATGGGTACCCAATTGCATGTAAGTACCGCATACCACCCACAAACGGATGGCCAATCCGAACGAACGATTCAAACTCTCATAGACATGTTGAGAGCATGCGTGATGGATTTCGGGGGAAACTGGGATGAACATTTGCCATTAGTGGAATTTTCGTATAATAACAGCTACCAAAGTAGCATACAAATGGCGCCATATGAAATGTTGTATGGGAGAAGGTGTAGAACCCCTGTTTGTTGGGGAGAAGTGGGACAAAGAGAACTCACACCAAATGATGTAGTGGCGATAACTAATGAAAAGATCGACATCGTACGGGCTCGATTAAAAGCGGCGCAAGACCGACAAAAGTCCTATGCGGATAAAAGAAGACGCCCTATTGAGTTCCAAGTGGGGGACCGAGTGTTCCTGAAGGTGTCCCCGTGGAAAGGCATAATTCGATTCCGTAAGCGAGGAAAGTTGGGTCCCCAATATATCGGACCGTTCGAGATTTTAGCTCGAGTTGGAAAGGTAGCCTACCGTTTAGAACTACCCTCATCGTTAGAAGGAATCCACAGCACTTTTCACGTGTCACAATTGCGGAAGTGTTTAACGGATGAAACGGCTCATGTACCCCTTGAAGACATTGAAATAGATGAGAAGATGAATTACATAGAAAGGCCGGTAGCCATAAGGGATTCCAAGATAAAGACTCTTCGCAACAAAGAAATCAAGCAAGTATTGGTCCAATGGCAACACAGAAAGGGGTCGGATCTCACTTGGGAACCGGAGAATGAAATGAGGAAGTTCTACCCGTCTTTATTTGGTACGTGAATCAGGTTTCGGGGACGAAACCTTCTTTAAGGGGGGTGAACTTGTAACACCCCAAAATGGTAATTATGCTCATTTTCATGTTAATATGATATGCTACAAGTTATAACACATACAATTTTAATATGATCGTATTCATGTTGTAAACAAGGTTATGAGTAGGAATAATTACATTAGGGTAATATTTAAGAATTATGAACTTGGTTAGTATATAAGTAAGGTTTAACTATAAGAAAGGGAATTGCCATAAATGATAAAGACTGAATCTTGAGGGGGCAAATGTGACATGAATAGAAAGTGGAAATGATAAATTAAAATTAAAACACAACCACACACATAACAGTGTGTGTGTATCGCCCATGAGCCAAGAAAGACAAGGGAAACCCTTTTTCATCATTCAAAATTCAATTGAAGCTCTAATCTTGGTTAATACTCATGCATGTCCTTGATTTCTTAATCATCCAAGCATGATAAAGCCCCAGGTAAGTAGAATTTTATATTTTGGATGATCTTGTATGTTATGGGTCTTAAGAAATCCATGAGTTAGTATGAAATTAGTAGGATGATGAACTAAGAACATCATTCAGATCATAATAAATGCTTGAATTCGACTAAATTAACATTAGAAGTGAAAACCCACTTAGGGTAAGGGTGTTATGAGGTACAATGTGAAATTCTTGAGTAAAATTAGTACACGAATCATGTATGATGATGTTATGATGAGAACTTGTTAGTTGGAACTGATTTAAATGGCATGATTTATGAGATTTGAGTTAATTTGATGTTCTTGTTGATCTTGATATGATTTGGTTGAAGTTGTGCAAATGATACTTGTACTTTATGCTTTAAAAATGGTATGCGCGCCAAGTGTTTGTTAAAATGCTTGAATGAAATTATCATGTGTTATTACTATGTTAAATTATTAGAAATTGCAAACTTTAGTTGTTCACTTGATTGTGTTAAGAATGGAACGAAAAGAATGGCCTAAGATGAAAGAAAATGATTTTTGATTATAGGAGTTAAGGAAGAAAGTTCAAGTCGTGCCGGAACACAAGCTAGCAACGACAAAGGTAAGTTCTTTGCTTACAAATATTACTAGCATGCTTTAAGGTAAAATGTTATTACTCTACAATCGAATCCGCATACTTGCAACAAGTAGGTATAAGTCAAATACATGATATGGATATGGGTGAATGAGTTAGAAAGGATGATGTGTCATGTTGAGAACTTCATGTTTGGATAAAGGTTTAAAAAGGTCTTCTTGTAGTTCGACTAGTAACTTGATATTGTATGATCTATTTAATTGAAATGTCTAATTGGTTGGTCGTATGTAGGTAAAGCTACTTGATGGATAGCATATTTGGATCGAACATCTTTTGATGCACGCTTCCGCAAGGATCTTTGTTGTGGTCTAAACTTTTGTTAAACAATGTCTATGTTAAAAACGGGTTTTTTGTAAGTAACTTAAACCGGTTGTTATTAGATGTTAAACTTCGTTGGTTTAGAATGTTTGGGATGTAAACTATTTTTTTTTTGTAAATTTTTTATTAGCTACCATGTAATTAAATGTAGAATTTTCCTTTGGAATTATTCGACCCGTTTGATTTTTGTCACATGAAGCTCGTTAGTGTCTTTTAAAGTTCTAGACCTTACATAATTCCATCGGATGATGAGTTCTGAATGATGATTTCCTGTTTTATGGCGTTTTATGCTTTAGGATTTCTTTTGTTTTAAGATTAATGAATGAATAAATTATTAATCTATGAAAACACCAATAATTGCGTGTTAAATGGTTTGGGGCAATTTCAATAGTTAAAAAGGGATGGCTAAAAGGTAATTAATAACAAATAAAACGCAAAAAAATAAAACCTCAATATAATATTAACGTGAAAAATTTGTTATCAAATACGCAATTGCAAACATTAAAATATAAAAACAAAATCTTTTTAAAAACGACAAAGCTATTCTTCACTTGCATCCACTATTATTCGAAGACCGTGTAAATCTTCTTTTAATTACCGGCTCCTTGCATGCGGATGCATAACGTCCCAAATTATTATAATTTTACATCGCCTTTCGTTCGCCCCCGATTTTTTTTTTTTTGTATTTTCAACAGCCTCCTCATGTTTAGATGTCAATCGTTTACGAGATCCAGATCCTTTCAACTTGTAACCAACAGGAACTCTTATGGGATTCTTGTCATTTGTTATCTCGGCAAATCTGTCCCTTATGCTAGGAGCTGGGACAACCAACTCCTTATCCTGAACCTTCTTCATGTAAGATTGAACATGATCCTTTTACAAGGAAAGCTCCTCCTTGTTGCTAGACAAACGATTCAAAGTATACTCGGTCGCAAAAATAATTTCTCGCATCACACCTTGAACATCATCATCAAGCTCAGTTATAAAATACGGCTCGTTGTGTAATTAGTAGAACAATTTGGTGCAACGTCTTTACACCATCTATTAAGAATGTATTGTTTTGGAAATTCCCTTATTTCCATGCTTCTCAAAACATAGAAGATGTGTCTACATAACAAACCAAACTGCTCAAAACGCCTGCATGAACAACTGTTGGTATAATCAAACTTTTGGAACATAACCTAGAAACGCCATAATAGAGTTAGACTAACGCCATCGCCCAAAAAACAGATGCACACACAAAGACAGAAAAATGATGAGATAACATGAAAACACCATAGTATAGTCAAAATAACGCCATCAAAAGCCAAAAAACATATTCACCACACAAAAAAAATGTAGGCCATGGTGTAAAAATTAATAAACGCCATGATCAGTAAAAACACCATTTACCTCAAATAGTGAGGAACATGGCTGCTGGAAATCATTTATGAAGAACTTAACGCAACCATTTGGATGATCAAATAGTGAGGAACATGGGTGCTGGAAATTCATTTATGAAGAACTTAATGCAACCATTTGGATGATCTTCATAACGAGCATTTATGCAATCTCTGAACCCAATTAGCTCAGCTTGTATATCTAGAAAGATGGTTTTGGTGTATATATCTGAAGCTTGGTTCTACATGACTTTATAATTACTTTTAGTTCAGGCCGTTTGTATCGCCTCTCATGGTCATTTTCTGATGCGTATGGCATTATGCTTCTATTGTAGTTTCGTAATGTCTATAAACTCAACAAGAGTAGACTTGGCATTGCATACTTGACCAAAGAAATTGTTTTCACTCTCAGACCTCGATGTCGTACGCATAAGACCCGGCGAACTCCATCCTATAAAATGCAGGGATCCATGATTCCTTAAGAGCAAAAATATCAGATAACCCGTCATTATCAACTAGATTGAACTTTTTAATAACCTATTCCCATCCAAATTCAAACTAGTCGGGTGTAAGTGCATCGGTCCGTACAACACCGCATATACGTTCCTTAAAGTTAGTTGAATTGCATAGCCTTACACCCACCTACATAACACAAAAAACGCCACATAACAAATGCAAAATAATTAAAAAAAACCATTATAGCTGTAAAATGCCAAACAATTTATAACCCTAAAAAACATTACTACCTTTAGTGAAAGCTTGTGCATCACATGTCACATATATAACCTATGTCTGGTGTCAACAAATCTAATAGAAGTAGCCTTTTTTATTGCTGGATCTTAGTCAGTGACAACAATTTTTGGTTGATCACCAACAACTTTAAAAAAAAAAACTCTCAAAAACCATATATACGTATCAGCCGTTTCTGATGCCAATATTACAACACCGAATGTGACATTGCTGTAGTGGTTATATATACCAGTAAAAGGAACAAACACCATAGAGTATCTGCAAAACACACACACACACACACATAGGGTTGTAAATGAACCGAACGTTCAGCGAACAGTTCGTGAACCGTTCGGCGGGAAGTTCGTTTATGTTCGTTCGTTTAATAAACGAACGAACATGAACAAGAAATTTCGTTTGATTAGTTAAATGAACGAACATGAACAGAGGTCTCGTTCGTTCGATTGTGTTCGTGAACGTTCGGTAAGGTGTTCGTGAACGTGTTCATGAACATTCGTTGATTTGCGTTCATTTATGTTCGTATGTTTGTGTTTTAATTGAAGATCTTTGTACTTTTTTATATTTTATTTGTACTTTTTATATTATTAAACTTTTATTTATTTTATTACCCTAACAATTAAACTAGGAAACCCACTTTCACTTTGTTTATAAATCATTTCCCTTTCATTTCTCATTATTTACATCGGCGAATACGATCGATCTCTGTTCCACAATAAGAGATTCAAGTTCGAGTGCTACTCTCTGGGCCATCTATCTTTATCCTTCGTCGCGTTTGCCAAATTTATTTATATTTGTTTGTGTTCGTGAACCGTTCGTGAACATGCTCATTTCCTTAATGAACGAACACGAACATAAAATCTCGTTCGGTAAGTGTTCATGAACCATTCGTGAACACATTTATTTCCTTAACGAACGAACATGAACAATGTCTTGTTCGTGTTCGTTCGGTTCGTTTACAGCCCTACACACACACAAAAGTGTGAAAAACGCCACTAACGTTAAAACAGGGAAACACCAAAAAATAAATGAAAACACGAAACCGCCAAAAAAGATATAATGAATTCCAGTTCACACTTGTTAAACCGGTAGGTGGCGTCAAATGAAATCACATCACCAAACGTATGATAATTACGTTTACATTGATCATCACACCAAAACAGCCCCTATAACCAATTGCCATTGTCTGTGAAGTAATCGTATGAAAAATTTGGATGAGATTGTTTCTTTTCATGTAGGTGTCTCACAATCATGTCTGCATCGTATTCCTAATGAACAAATTAATTTGCCTTTAGTAATTCTTAAAATCAACTTTACTTGCACCCACATCTTCAAAACTGCCAAAAACAATCTTCATAACATTAAACACCTTCACAGGGCCCAAATTCAACTTAGACATGCTATGTATAACATGCTTTTGAAGTTGAGTGAGGTGTCGTTCTAACGATAGGAAATGCTTATCAGGCTAATCAACAAATTCATTGTTGTGTTCTTCAACAAACTTATACAACTTCGACCAGACGTCGCATATTTAAGATAAAAAGCATAAGAATCATCAAGCCTTTTGAAAATCATTCCTATCGTTAGCTTTAGATCCTTTTTAACGTCAAGAATGTACAACGTAAACCCGATATTTGGACTAATCCTTTCATTGGATGCACCTGAATCACCTTAACAAAAAACGCCATTATAAAAATTATACTAAAACGCCAAAGAATACCTACCCTTTTGTTAGTAACAAAACTATAATAATTGAAAATGCCAATAAATATGTAAAAAGGAAAAGGATGAGCAAAAGACAAACGCTAAAAAATATGATGTAATACCAAGATAAACGCCATTAAAATTACAGATAATTAAAAAAACACCAAAGTCGTTAAAATGAATTACTCGAACAACTTCTAACAAAGATAAAAAGAAATTTACAAAATAAACATGATTACAATACGATGAGTAATCACTGTTTCATTACTATATTACTGAAAACACCATTTAACATATCAAAGTGATGAGACTAAAGGGTGTGTGGGACGTCCTAGGGTCGTCGAGGCCCGTCAATGGTCGTCCACACCACCCCCGATGGTCTGTCCCCGTCACCAACGTCGCCTCCTAGCCGCTCCCGACGTTCCTCATTGCTTTCATATCCAACACACACACACACAGATACATACATGCATGCATACATACATACATGCATGCATACATACATACATGCATACATACATACATACATATGTATATATAAAGGGGCTCATCCCCCACACCCGATGACATGGCCGCCTACGTGACGGATCATCCCCAAAGGACTACCCTCCTCCACACCCACAAGCCTGAGTGAAAACAAATGCCAAGCTAACATTGATGGTAATAATATGACGGGATACAAAATAAACGCAATTATAGTACAGATAATTACTTTGTAACTCGCTATCCATATCAAACGCCATGAAACTCGAAAAACTTGGACAAGAGGTAACAACTAATACGAAAAATTCGGAGTTAGATTCAATGAGGAATAAACGCCCTAACAAAAAGTTAATATTTCAAAATATAAGGTGGAAATGACGGTCATACCCACACATATTATTTAGGGCCTACGCCACGTGTCGCGCAAGGATCTGTTCTCACCGTTTTCACACTTTGAGACGTTTTCTCCAAATTTTGCATGTGTGTGTGTGTGTGTGTGTATATATATATAGAGAGAGAGAGAAAGAAAGAGAGAGAGGTGTTCAAGTAAGAAGTTTGTTTTACCTAAGAAGTGAGAGAATTATTTTTATCGTAACTTTCTCAAACGAACTCCGACTGAACTCATTTCACCGTTGTTGGAACCAGCTCGTCAAACTCTACTATCATAGCTTTTGTAGTTTGGCTTTTGAGCTTTAATTTTCGGCTTTAGATTTAGAGTTTAGATTTCAATGTTTAGCTTTTAGTGCTTAGACTTTAACTTTTATGGTTTCACCTTTAGGGTTTAGCTTTTCGATTTTAACTTCAAGGTTAGCTTTAAAGTTTAGATTTTGGGTTTTGGGTTTCGCTATAGAGTTTAGGTTTTAGGGTTCGACCTATCAGTTTCAACACCGTTGAAATGAGTTAAGTGGTTGTTCATTTTAGCCAAATATTGAGTTTTTAAAATGTTTCTCAACACTTTTTTAGCCAAATATTTATGGCCGTTTAATGCATAACAAATTCGAAGTAAAGTTACGTGAAATCCGTATAACATTTGTAATTTATTGTTTAATTAGTAATACTGAAAACGGTTATATCATCAAATCTCTTTCCCACTGTTTGATTATCCTCCGCACACTAATTCTTACATTTTTGCTCTAAAATGATTATGTTATGTATTAAACACACCCGTGTGGATATATGCATGTAGCACACTATATTATTAACCAGTTACGTCTTTACTTCAAATTTTCTAATTTAGAGTTAGAATATATACTGTCACAATACTATTTTCATGATATATTTTGACCATCAGAGAGTGAGAAAGCTAGAAGATAAACTAATGTGGACGTGGACACGTAATTCCGGTAGGCTAAAAGTCGCTATTAACGGTCAATAAGAACTCCAAACAGCCACTACATGTTGCATCTTATATAATCCCTCCTTTTAATCCTCTCTACAGCAACCATGGCTCAAGTCGATCAAACCGACCCGATTCGGTCGGGTAAGAAGCGTTCTCCCACGTATCGAGGAGTCCGAATGCGCCGTTGGGGCAAATGGGTGTCTGAGATTCGACAACCACGAAAAAAATCCCGTATATGGCTCGGGAGTTTCTCCACGCCCGAGATGGCTGCTAGAGCGCATGATGTGGCCGCGTTGTCCATTAAAGGGAACGCGGCCACACTTAATTTTCCCGAACTTAAAGATTTGTTGCCTCGCCCCGAGTCTGTTTCTCCACGTGACATCCAAGCTGCCGCGGCCAAGGCCGCGACAATGGAAGATTTTCGTACGGATTCTTACTCTCTTTCGTCGGTTTCTTCGCAGTCTACGAATGGTTATATCGCTTCTTCGGCGGACGAACATGGTTCGTCTATAAGCTCGGGTGATGAGTTGGATGAGATCATTGAGTTGCCGAGTTTAGAGGGTTTGGACTCGTTGACCAAGTTGACCGTGGATGACTGGGTTGATGGGTGGATGTACCCGTCATGGACGATGGCTGATATCGACGGTTTTCCGGGAGAATTTTCCGACACGACGGCAAAAGATTTATGTTTTCAGACGCATATATGGGATTGTTAAAGATCATAGGTTCTTAACATACATATTTTTTTAATTTTAAATTATAAAATTTGTAATTATGAAAAAAAATATACGTGTTATCATGATCCATATGTTCTCTGTAAAAAAATAATTCTTCCATAATAGTAAAAAATATACGTGTTACCATAATATTATGATTCATATGTTCTGTAAAAAAATAATTATTCCATGATAGTAAACCTGATGCATTATAGTTATGGATTATGCTTGTATAATTGGTTCTAGAGAAAAAATGCAATTTGCGTCTCTGTTGTATGTCCCAAACATCAACCTGAGTCCCTAAATTAAATTTTTGGATGTTTGAGCCCCTGACCTTATAAATTAATAATAGTTTGAGTCCCTGCCGTCAGTGTTCCGTCAGTTTGACCGTTTGACAGTTGTGAAAAGTCCTTTATGCCCTTGAGCCTTAACATCTTCTATACTTAATCTCAGTTCATCATGATTCGAACAGTTTCATCACACTTCTCAATCAAATCTCTCCCATCTCCCAACACCGATTATCACCATCATCATCTGCATCTTCCGAACAATACATCTTCATCATCTTCATCTTCATCATCTTTATCAGATTCATCAGCTTCATCATCTTCATCGATAACAGTCCAAGGTAAAATCACATACCTAAATCGCATCGATAACATGATTCTTGAGGGTTTTTGTCTCGGATATCAAAACAAAGGTTTGGTTTTGTTTGATTCTTGTGGGTTTTTGTCTCGGGTATCAAAACAGAGGGTTAACAGAGGGTTATCTTCTATACGGTAAAATCACAAACCTAAATCACATAGATAACATGATTCTTGTGGCTTTTTGTCTCGGATATCAAAACAAAGGTTGGTTTTGTTTGATTCTTGTGGGTTTTTGTCTCGGGTATCAAAACAGAGGGTACTAAATGGCTGTGTTTTGGTATCAAAAGGTTTGGTTTTGTTTGATTCTTGTGGGTTCTTGTAGGTTTTTGATTCTTGTTTGATTCTTGTGGTTTTGTTTGATTTTTGTTTGAATGTGTTTTGGTTATGAATACGGTACTAAATTCAAAACAGAGGTTTTTGAATGTGTTTTGGTGTTGATTCTTGTGTAGTTATTTAAACCCAATGTGTTTATATTGGATCAGATTGTGAATACATTTTTCCTCATTTGAATGTGTTTATATTGGATCAGTTTCGGATTGATGTGTTCTTCATTTGAATGTGTTTATATGGATCAGTTTTGGATTGAATGTGTTCCTCATTTGAATGTGTTTTGTTGTACAGAATGGCTGCGGACGTAAAGATACTACGCAAAACACCAACTACGAAGGCGAGAACACTTGACAACCTCCTAGAAGATGGCACGGTGCACATAAGGAAGTGATTGATATGAATGAATACAACCCCAGTGGCAGATACGTAATTAGCGAGCTCTGGAATTTCATATCTACCACTTGGGTTATATTCATTCATATGAATGAATACAACCCCAGTGGCAGATATGTAATTAGCGAGCTCTGGAATTTCATATCTACCACTTGGGTTATATTCATTCATATGAATGAATATAACCCCAGTGGCAGATATGTAATTAGCGGGCTCTGGAATTTCATATCTACCACTTGGGTTATATTCATTCATATTTGCTACATTCCGAAGTGCACCCGTCAGTAAAGATCCACAATTGCTTGTGGATCTTTGACGTTTTGTCTCTGTATTGTATGTTTCGGTCTTTTGTTATCGAGTCTGTAAGTTACGGTCTTTTGTTATCGAGAATTTTATTATGAATGAATATAACCCAATTGCTTGTGGATCTTTGATATATATAGGATACATTTAATTATTATATTGCATTTATTTAAAAAGAGTTAATTATTAGATTGCATTTTTTAAAAAATAAAAGAGTTAATTTAATTTGAATTATTAGATTTCTTAAGAAAAAAACAAAAAATGAATTTAGGAGCTCAGGTTGATATTTCACTCATACCATAGGGACGCAAAGTGTTATTAATATATGTCAAAAGACGGTCTTACCCCTGTCTCAAACAGTCAAACTGATGACAGGGACTCAAAGTGTTATGAATTTATAAGGTCAGGGGCTCAAACATCCAAAAATTTAATTTAGGGGTTCAGGTTGATGTTTAGAACATACCATAGGGACGCAAATTGCATTTCTCTCTAATAACTATCTAAAGTTTGTTTTACTTTTCATTTTTATATAAACAACTGTTAATTTATGCAAAAAACTAAAGTTGTGTGTAGTTCATTTTGTGAAATTCTATTTTTTAACACAGAAAGAAATGTTAATAGTAATAATATTGGTTTCCAGTTTAGTGGAATGAACACCAAACACTTAAACGAATATATTTTAATTTATCGTCTGTTTTTGTTTGTCAAGAAAATTTGAGTATTTATGTTTCGTTCATTAATATATAGATAAACACACAAAAGTTCTTGAAAGTCTTCCGAATTACTTTTTCTCGCTTTACAAAACTTCGGCTCAAGTTATAAAGGATTTGGAAGCTAAAATAAAGAGATTCCTTAGGGTGGTAACAATGCAAACAAAAAAACTTCACTGAGTGGCTTGGGAGAGGGTCTCAATTCCGAAAGATAGTGGCGATCTCGGGTTAAGTAGATTGAAAAATATAAATATTTCTTTGCTTTCAAAATGGGGATGGAGGTTAAAGACGGATAAAGATAAACTGTGGGCACGGGTTATTGAGTCTATTCATACCACAAGGCTAAATTGGGATTTTATTCTGGCTAGGAAGGCGATGGGAGGTGTGTGGTGCAATATCGCTAAGATGTTGTCTAGTACGAGGATTGATGGTATCTCTTTGAGATGTTTCTTCAAAGGGGATGTCGGCAATGAGGAGGATACGGCCTTCTGGTTAGATCCTTGGTTATGCAATGAGCCGCTAAAAGATAAGCTCCCAAACTTATTCAAGATCGAGAAAGAAAAAAGATGTAAAGTCAGCAATCGGGTGCTTACCAACACAAGTGGGTCAGCATATAATTGGGTTTGGAAAAGATCTCTAGCCGCGGTAATGGAGGTGGATGAGTTGATTGAATTAATTTAGAAGGCTGTTTTCTATTTCATTGACGGACAAATTAGATAGATGGATCTGGATTGGAGTGGAAGATCAGGAGTTTTCGGTTGGCGCAGTTAAAAGGTTGTCGGATAAAAACAGGGTCCGTAGCAATTTTTTCGTTCCGGAGTGGTGTAAATGGATCCCCATTAAATGTAATGTGTTTATTTGGAGGGCTGAAATGGAAAGAATAGCGACTTTGATGGCTCTTAAGAAAAGGAACATTAATGTGGAGGATACCACCTGCTTGTTGTGTAACGATGGCGAGGAAACTGCGGAACACGTGTTCACTGCGTGCATGGTTCTTCTATGGTTTGGAATCATATTTTTGGGTGGTGTAAAGTTCTTGTCCCCATTATATTTTCCTTTACAGATTTGATGGAAAGCCAAACTTTTGTGGGTCTGAATGGAGTGAAAAAGAAAGTGTTTAAAGGTATAGTTAGGATAAGGTGCTGGAGCATATGGAGGGCGAGAAACAAAGCCCAGTTCGAGAACAAGCAAATCAAGACTGAAGAGATAATTAGTGAAGTGAAGATGGTGGGGTTTTTGCGGTTTAAGGATAGATACAAAAAATCGATTGTCTCATGGGGTAATTGGTGTAAATTCGTAATTATGTAAGGTTTGTGTTGTGGCCACCTCGGTTTGAGGTTAGGCGTTTCGTTTTAATAAAGGTCACTTTAAAAAAAGCAAAAATGTTGTATCTTATTTTAAATAGTAGTCTATTAATGTTACAATATACAAATATTCTTTTTCTAATGTACTATGTTGATATCTTCTAGGTATAAATATATCATCAAAATTACTTAATATGCACACGTATATAAATAGGGGGTCATGATAGTAAGAATCGAAAATTATGAGAAACATGAAATGCAATCAAGATACGTCTCATGTAGGAATAGCTGATGGGTAAATGCGACCAATTTCTTCTTTTTGAAAGAAGTGAAGATTAGGTAGCAAATTTACAAAATGTGACGCACCGTAAATGGGATTAACATAGAATGTTAAGTGGGGTCGATAAAGTTGGATGCACTATTATAAAAATTTTGACACGGTTTTAACATTTTTAAATCTAAAAATACTATGCTCGAAATGAAAAAAAAAATATGCTTAATTTTATGATATAATTTAAAATAAAAAGTTTAATGACGAGTATAAAAGTTATTTGTATTTGAAAAAAACGATGAAACTATATAACAATAAAAAAAATTGATAAGCTTTCCCATTTTACCCCTTCCAGCTTTACATATTGGTAAATTTGAGTCCACGTGAAGCCCCGTTCGTGGACCATTGGCCTTTATCAAGAGATATCTTATCATCGTTAAATTGATCCTCTTCCTATGGTCAGTTATACTAAAAGGGAGCAAAAATCCTAAAGCGTAAGAAACAACTAGGAGGCGTCATGTGTACAAAGGATTGAAGAGTATTTGTGTTATTTTTTTATTAAGAAAAAATCTAGGTAGCAAACTCACAAAACTTTAGTACACCATTATCTGGGATAAACAATATGTGTGTTCATACATAAATTACATGCGTTATCGATCTATTTTCAGAATGCCCACAAACATAAATGAATGAACGGTAAGCTTATTCGTGTTTGTTTGTTTTTTTTTTTTTTTATCTAAACGAACATATAATCATGTTCATTTAGTAAATAAACGAAGAGAGGCATACTTTCCATCGAACAATTCGTTTAAAGTTCGGCCAATTTACTAATTGCAAAAGATTTTGTGAACAACTTTTGCAAGATCTAAACAACTTCCAAGATGATTCATATTACGTTTTTTAGGATGTTGTTCTTCAGTTCGTTTGTGTTAATTCTTTGTTAGAAGCAGGGGGCGCAACATAGTGGGGTAAGGAGGGGGCGGCCGACCCCCCGAACTTTTCGCTCAGTAGTGGAGAGTATGTAGTTTTCGTATAGCAAATTTTTGGTGTATACGTTTCAACCCCCAGGTCGAAAATCTCAAATTCCATCACTGATTAGAAGTCTTTTCTAATCTTCAGGCGAAAGAACGCTTCAACATCTAGAGGAATACAAAAATGAAACTTGCACTATTTTTAGAAGTCTGTTCCAAACTTCGCTTTAGCTATTATCATCAGTTTTGCAAATCGCAAAGTGACTTTTGCAAGATATCGATCGCTGTGTAGTATTTGAATAGATTTAATGAAAAAAATATACATGATAGACATCTTCGAGCATTAACGATGAACTTCATATTCTTATAAGAGTTAAATGTCATTTTAGTCCCTGTGGTTTGAGCCATTTTGTCAGTTTAGTCCAAATGTTTCATTTTTAACATGTGGGTCCAAAAAGGTTTAATAGTTGCCATTTTAGTCCACTGGGTTAACTTCATCCATTTTTTCTGTTAACGAGAAGGCCAATTCGGTCATTTTATATGGTTGAATTGCCCTTTTAGTTAACAGAATTACATACAAAATGACCAAATTGGCCTTCTCGTTAACAGAAAAAATAGATAAAGTTAATCAAGTGGACTAAAATGGCAACTGTGAAACCTTTTTGGACCCACAAGTTAAAAATGAAACCTTTGGACTAAACTGGCAAAATGACCCAAACCACAGGGACTAAAATGGCATTTAACTCTTCTTATAATCTAGCTACAATTCACGTTTATTTCTAAATTTTTTCTATTAAAAAAAAAACAGACTGCATTACATTCCCTATTTATATCATCTCTATTTAGTTAAATAATATTTTTCTGCCTTTTTCCATTGATATTATCACTACTTGGTTAAAATAATATTTTCGATGTTTTTTTTTTAATAATTGTCACTTTCTTTTACTTATAAGTTATGGAGGATGAATTGTAAATCTCTATTTAATCTTTTTTTTTTTTGAATGAGATTCGAGCATCCCGAGCACTCTTGAGGCATTTACTAGACCAAACGGAGTGCTGCGAGAGTAACCCGAGTCCACCACCAATTCCAGAGGAAAACCCAGTAAACCGTCCGCCCATAGACATGACGATGAAATTACCAGTAAAATTCGTTTGGCTCAAGGATCGAACCCAAGTTACCCTTGATCTCATATCATTGCCCATCAATGCCTCACTGTGCACCAAGTGAAAGTTAAACCTGCACCTCTCAAGAGAAATCTAAGCATTCCATCGCTTAATCTAGAGATCATTAGCGAGATTCGAGTATTCTATTGGGAGAAAACTTAACTTTATATTAAGGTTATGTTGAGATAGGGAATGGGACGTGAGTACATAATTCACTAACAAATGTTGGGGGTTTGCAAAATAAATGTAAGACTCTGAGGTATCGTTGGAGCCCTTTACGGAGTCTATTGTGACATATCATCGTCACGTAAGACAAGGGGTTCCATTGTCTTTTTAAAATAAAACCGACAATATGGAATGGAGCCCCTTTAATGACTACCTATTTTTTCTTATTTCTAACATTTAATTATTTTTTATATTTAAATAAGGAGATAAAAAACCAAGCATCTAAATAAATTAGAAATAAAAATCATACTATTTAAATAACTTATAAATAAAAACATAACATTTAAACAACTTAGAAAAAAAAATAAAAACATAACATTTAAACAACTTAGAAAAATACATAACACATAAAAATAAACATCAAGCTTATAAATAAAACAAACATAATCAAAGGCCGTGTCACGAGAAGGCCCCCATTCTGTGTTCGAAACACCCCCCCCCCCACGCTGCAACATGATCAAACGGCCTTACGTATTTTGCTTCGTACTCAGTACGTGCCTTGGCAAGCGCTACATCCTCAGCTACACCTTCCTCGTGATTCAACGCAGTGACATAGTACCTCTAAAAATTTGAACACTTTAGGCATAGATGGATAAACCTTCCAAGAATTTGTTCTTTTCCACAATATTCTCACCACACATTCGTAGAATGCGGTCCTAATCATGCTCCATGTTTGAGGCCCATTGTCAGGGAATTCTAAATCGACCCTATCCGCCCAACTTGTGAATAACGCGATATCCTCGGCCTCGGTCCAACGATATGTCATTTAAATAAAAAGGATAAGAGTATAAAAAAAGGTTGAGAGTCTTAAAAATTAAAAGGATGGAGAAGTTTTAGGTGCAATAAAATTTGAGAGAGTGTCAAGCTCGTGAATGCTTGCTATTGTGTTGGCGAGGCATCAATAGTGACCCCCCCCCATGACGCCCACGGTATGGGGGTGGAGGCGCTATTATAGATTTTTGGCTGAGGTAGCTTTGGGTTAGCGCCCTATACCGCATAGCCTAACGATATATAAAAATCTATGTTTAATTCATCATACTAAAATTAATATTAACATGTATTTAGTACTGTTTAACTATTTAATATAACTAGTTGATGCCCCGCCCATGTTGCGGGACGATGGCTGAATAATTCTCAACCAATTAAAAAAACAGTCATATAGTTTTGCTAGAAAAAAAAACTAAAACGATGACAAGACCGTAATTTTGAGCTCAGGGCAAAACGGTAATTTGTCATGACTAATGAGCGAGTGTTAGGCAGCTACTTGACACGAAAAACAATTAAATCGAGTAAACTAATGAAAACAAAACACTTTTACAGTTTTGCTAAAATAAACCAAAACAATGACAGTACTGTAATTTTTAACTGACGGCAAAGTTGTATTTTTTTTGACTGTTTTCCAAAAGCTAAAGTGATGGCAAAACCAAAATCGTAAATTTGCGCAGGGCCATATGCATAATTTTTAACTTGGGGTAATATCGTAATATGAATTTGAACTAAGGGCACAATCATAATTTTAAGCTGGAGGAAAACCTTATTTTTTTGAACAGAGGGCAAAATTGTAATTTTGAGGTTGAGACAAAAGCATACTTGTATTTTGAACTGGGGGCAAAATGATAATTTTTAACAGAGGGCAAAATCGTAAATTTTAGCTGGGGGGGAATATAAATTTATTTTGAACCGGGGGGCGAAAATGTAAATTTGGACTACGGGCAAAATCGTAATTTTGAGCCGATGGAAATTCGTAATTTTGAGAAGAGGGCAAAAACATAATTTTATTTTGAGTTGGGGTCGAAAACGTAATTTTAAATTGGTGGCAAAAACGTAATTTTAAAGTTAGTATAAAATAATAAACTGGTTGGTCCAATGGGGGAGTGTCAGGCAGCTCACTATTCCCCCGTTTGAAACTAATGGCAAAACTGTAATTTTAAACGGGGCAAAACCGTAAATTTGAACTGAGTGGAAAATTAAGAATTTTAGCTGGGAGCAAAAACGTCATTTTATTTTGAACTGGGAGCAAATACGTAATTTTGAACCGATGGCAAAATCGTAATTTTAAAACGGAGATAAAGTCATAAATTAATTAGGCCAATAGGGGAGTGTCAAACAGCTCCCTTGCCGCCCATGTCACCTAATAAAGGGCAACAACTATTGCCGCCGACACTTTTGTTTGTAGATATTGAAAATGGCACATCATGTGGCTCTCTCTCTCATCTCATCATCCCTCGTCACCTAATAAAGGGCAACAACTATTGTCGCCGACACTCTTGTTTGTAGATATTGAAAATGACACATCATGTGGCTCTCTCTCTCATCTCATCCCTCATCAAAATCGTAAAAAAGTATGATGCATGTGGATGTATCACTATTCATTTCATTTGAAAATTAATATATAGGTTAATTAATATATAGGTTAATTTCCAAATAATGCTACAAACATATATATATATATATAATTTTTGCTTCTTGATGTGCTTGTTCTATCTCACATTTCTTTTTAAAGATGTCAATTACTACGTCAAATAATTGGGCCATATTAAATTACATGATGAATGAATGAGACTTGCTGATTCTTTGTTTTGACAATCGAAACGAGCGAACTTGAATTATTATCACCTTTCAACCTTTCTAAGAGAAGATTCTAAAACAATGGTTTCATACTCCACTGTTTTATCTTCATTTGTATGAAACCTTCTCTTAAAATAAATACCAAAATTGACCTATATAAAAAAGGATACCTTTGTGCAATTTTTTTTCACATTTCAACATCAGTCGTAATGTTTTTCTCACATATTTATTAGGATGATTAGAATGATGTATCGAGAAAGACATTTTTTTTTAAGTTTCAAACAAATCCGAAGGATTCTCACTCGAACATAAAAATTTGAATGGTGATATCACTACACTTCTATAAATAATGAGTGAAAAAAAAAAAAAAAAAACCTTGAAAGGATATGTTTGGTTTTATTTGGGCTCAAACTATCCACACACCCCATCTTCCTATTTGCACACCCTCTGCCTCGTATGTGTCTCGTATATGTCTCGTATAGGCTTATACGGGGCGTATAGGGTTACATCAAACTCAGTGGCTGACTCATGTCAGTTCTGTTTTGGCTGCTCCTATACGCCGCGTACAGGCCTATACGTGGCGTATAACACCCCTCGTATAAGTCTCATATATGACTCATGCCCCATATATGCCATGTGTAGAACTATACGAGTGGTTTAGGTCCCGCATAGGCCTATAGGAATATACAAGACCTATATGGGACCTATACGAGACTTATACTATACACTATACGATACGATGTGATATAATACGATATGTTACTATAGGATATGATACAACACCTGTATACGCCTATAGGTGTAGTATAGGTCCCGTATAGGATTATAAGTGTGGTTGAGGTCCCGTATAGGCCTATACCGGTGTTGTATCGCATCCTATAGTATCATATCGTATTATATTGTATCGTATAATATAGTGTAGCATAAGTCTCGTATAGGCCTCGTATGGGCCTATAGATGTAGTATCGTATCATATAGTGCAGTATAAGTCTCGTATAGATCCCATATAGGTCTTGTATAGGCCTATACGGGGACTAAACTACATCTATAGTACTATATGGAACCTATACTACACTTATAGTACAATATGGGACCTATACTAAATAATGAAGTCACCCCTTTCACATTTCAAAGACATTTATTTATACAATTTGTGTTCAAAGAAAAAAAACATTAAACCATGTATTGATTTCTTAATCTTCGTCATAAACACGTGGAGTTTCGTATTTAGGTTTTTGATTGAACTTTGTTTGAGTTTATGAAAGCTATCATGAAATAGACTCATCACCCTACAAAACAATATTTCTTTGCAAAATTACCTTGGTGAGTTTGCATGGAGACAGTGATCCGTTTCACTTATATAAAATCACTAATCATCACAAATGACCATGAACACCCATCGTGTGTTGCGGCAATTCCTAACACGGCATGATAAAATAGGGTTGTCAGATACGACCCGTTTATTAAACAGGTCCACCCAATCAAGAGTCATTTTTAAGACCACATGATTTGGGTGTGGTTTTGTGGCGCTTATGCCACACCACTCCGGGAACGGCGTTGTCCACAGTGTTTATGTTTAGGCTTAGGGTTTTCCACCGGCGTGGAGGTGGTTTGTGGGTTGACGTGGTGTGTGCTTATTGGGGTCGCTTATAGCCGTTGGACCCCAACGACACAATTTAAAAAAAACAGATTTTTCAATTAAAAAATAATAATTTAACCCACCTATATATATATATAAAAAAAAAACTCAAACTTTTCACCATTTTCACCTTACTTTCTTCTACCCAACTCCATTTCATCCTTAATTTTATAAACCTCTCAACTTTTTGTAAAAAATAATGCATCCACACAACCGCAACTTCGATTCGAACAATCCCTATGGTGTGGGCGAGGTACTGAACACCACTTCGCCTCAAGGGTCTCAACCGGTCCGCATGTAACAACCCGCACGTTCGTGCATTGTTACTACTCACTGTACTCGTTACGCCTAGCACTAGAGATTCGGATCATAATGTAACTATATCGCTTACATCGCTACTTCGTTGTATATTATCGCATATTTCGCATACTTTATCGCTATAACACATCACATCGCACATACTAACACTCACGATGACGTTGAGTGAGGACCTATTCTACCCTCCTCGATGGCCGTGATGTGTTGCAACGCAATGCATATTCGAAACGCGCAACTCGATTACCGCAACGCAGACTTTGAAATATGGATATTTATACGACCCTTTGTGACTAAATTATAATAAACTTATGAATATGTGTATGAAAATGAGTAATCAAACCATCGCAATGCGCAACGCACAAAACAAAACATCGAAACGCAATTCGCCAGAGACCCCCTATCGAATGACTACTCGATCGGATGGCCATCCGATCGGATTGCCACTCGATCGGATAGTCATCCGATCCATGGCACCCCATCACCTTCTCCCCCCTTCACCTATAAATAGCACTTGTCACATAGCTCTCATTCGACCAGAACGCTTTGAGGCTATTTTCTCTCAATTTCTCGCGATTCTTGTAAGTTTCTACCTCAAATCTTGTACTTCTATGATCTATATGCACTCCTTCGCCTTTTCCCACATCAAATCTCACTTTTCACCATAAAATCCTTTGATTTGGGGCGTTCTAAGGTGATGTCATCATGGAGTTCTTAGGAACAAGGAAGTGTGACCTTATCTCACCAAGAACGGTACAGATCTAATGGATTCCACGGCATGTAAACACTAATCTCACCTAGATCTAGGCCGAATCTCAGTATTTCACGTTTCTCTCAAGCTTTCTTAACTTTTTACTCAAAACCGATAGAATCAGAGCTCGTTCAGACATTCTACTCATTCTATAGTGAAGTGTCGGTTTGAG
The DNA here is from genome assembly GCF_002127325.2 of Helianthus annuus. NCBI lineage: Eukaryota > Viridiplantae > Streptophyta > Magnoliopsida > Asterales > Asteraceae > Helianthus > Helianthus annuus. The sequence continues at coordinate 15,097,299 of NC_035444.2, read as the reverse complement.
AACTGGTTTCTATCGACGAGATGACCGGTTAACAGGTTGAACACGAACAACCGTCAAGGACAGTTAACTGATCGGACGGGGTGATTCCCACCCGATCTAAAGACTTGCCCTCGGTGGTGTTCCATTGTCTAATACGTTGGCACACCGTCTCGATCAAACCGCAAACTTTCGAAAATAATCAAGTTCAAGATGATCAGATTCGTTGGGACGGATTGCCGTCCGATCAGATAACCATCCGATCGGATTGCCATCCGATCGAACTGCTATTCGATCGAGCTGCACTCGGTTCCACACTAAAACTTTTCTTCAAAAGCTCTGAACGTCGAACAGATTGTCGTCCGATCGGATAGCCATCCAATCGAATGACCACCCGATCGTTTGACATTTGGAACTTCGATGCTTAAACATTTTAAAATTTCAAGGAACATCAGTTTCCAACGGATTGCCATCCGATCGGATTGCTATCCGATCGAGTGACCATCCTGTTGTGAACTTATCCTCATTAAGTGTCCTGCCAATCGGATCGCCATCCGATCGAACGATCGTTCGATCGACGACCTGAAAGGTAAGAATACTTCTCTGTTCTCAAAATGCTACAACGAAAACTTCAAAACCATTATGCACAAACACATCCATCCTAAACGAATGTTAATCCGACCGAATGACCATCCGATCGGATTACTATTCGACACTTGGTTCACTCGCCACCGCTTAGCGCACCGTTCAATGCTTACGCTATCATTCTGAAATCAGGCTAATCTCAGACGCGCTCCCTTCAATCCAAGACTGTGTTATTTGGTGAACAAGAACTGTGAGTATACTCGAACCCTTTTTATCGCACTTTTGGGTGTAACATACGTTTCTATCAAATCAAACTAATCGAATGCTTAAACTATTTATCACTTGCGAATGACTGAATTACATATTAACATGTGATGCTAGTTACATATGTGCTAGGACTTTTACTCGCGACGTCCCGCCTTAACTAGTATAGTACTATAGTACCCGACGGGGTCTAGTTAGGATGAATAGTAATCGTAATGGCAGCTCGAGTGACTTAGCTGGTAGTATCTGTCTTGTGTATATGTTGTGTATCCCGTTTATGTATGTGGTAATTCGCAACACTTTTTATCTACTATGTTTCGCTATCAAAACTTGTATACTCGCCAATACTTTTGTATTGACGTTGTTTTAACGTATGTTGCAGGTTTAGTCGCAGTGTACATCAAATCAAGCTAGGAAGTCTAGAAACACACCTAAAATCTAGGTTGTCGGATTGTATTGTTTGAGAGAACATGAAATTCGTGACAGCTTATGTGATTGTAATTGTTTATCAGTATGGGATAATGAACGCATTAAATACTGTCGCAATATAGTTGTTATGGATTCTCTTGAGCAATCTGATTCGCCCAGTGTCGCGCCCCGATGATTCCGCCATCGGTTGGGGTGTGACACCGCAGCTTCGGTCCGAGCATAATGGCGTACGACCATCTACTTGCGAAACTACTTTTTATGTTTCCACATCAAATGCAAGCTCAACAACCGCTCACTCCTCTATCCCAAACGCCCCCTACACCAGAATCTGTACCGGAAAATCAACCTACAGCACCCGAATCACCTACGCAAAAAATGGAACCATAAAAGAAAACCGAGGCTGAGAAGGAAAAAACAAAAAAGGATCGTCGCGTATATCCGTGGACAAATGACGAAGAGTTAGTGTTGACGAAAGCTTGGCTTTTCATTTCGGAGAATTCGGTTTTAGGTATACTTCGCTTTTTATTTATTGTAAAAAATATATCTTAGACTTATAATATATACTTTTTTAAATAGGTACCAACCAACATAGTGATGCTTTTTGGAACCGAATAAACGACCTATATCACAAAACCTTGAGACGAGATTGTTATCGAAAAAATGATAGTCTCTTGTCAAAGTGGCGTGAAATAAATACCACCATGACCACTTTCAACGGCCACTACAACAACCTAAAGAACAACCTAAAAAGTTGCGAAATGAACTTTGACTTGTTGATGCTTGCGATGACCTTGTATTCGAAAGGAAAGAAAGCCACCTTTATATTAATGCATTGTTAGGAAGTTGCGAAAAACTCCCCAAAAAGGGGACAAGGACCTTTAGCAGGACAATCATCATCCAAAAGGTATCATACAGAGTTTGACATCAACTTAAGCGACGATGATTTTGAAGTCGAACGCCCACCTGAAACAGATAAATCAAAAAAGATGGTGCAAAAATCATACACTACGAGTGACGAAAGAAACACCGCGTTGGCCGGCATCGAAGATCAAATAACTACGTTCAACGATATTCAACAAAAAAGAAACACCCAAAAAATGAAAGCCCTTGAGATTTTCAAGCACTAGGAAAGGAAATCGGATATGAAAATCTTCGCTATAAAGATCAACCATCTTGACGTTGGAGAAAGGGGAATTTACAAGAAACTGAAAGAAGAATAAAGGCAAAAAATCGTACTTAGCTTCGCTTTTTCAGCTTTCTTTTTTTTTTTTTAAGTTATGCATTCTTTTTTATTTAAATTATGTAATCTTCTTTCTATTTTATTTATGTAATCTTTTTTTACACAGGTATTTTTAAAAAAAATACAATTTTAAATAATAAAAATAATAACAAAAATCAGGTGCCATGTGTCGAATAACGCTCACTCTTCCACGCCCCGTCCCACACCCCCGGTTTTTGCACCACGCCCCGTTTCTGATGCACGCTGATATGTCCTCCACGCATCGAATAACATCTAATTTTCAAGTCTCTCCACACCGCATAGTCTAAGCTATGGATTAACCAGAACCCGACTTATTTGATAAATTAGTTAACTTGAATACAACATGTTTAATAAGGACAAAACTAAGAACAAAAAACAACTAAAAGTATAAAAAGTATAGAATTGTTATAAATAATTTTTATAGACATTATTACACATTATATACTATTATTTCTCCCGGTTATTATTGAGTTGGTTTCTCATTGTAATAATATATACATAGTGAGTTAATATTCACACATCTCTTCTCTCTGTCTTTCTATATACATGGCTTTCACTATTTCCATATCCCTGCATCTTATTCTCATATCCTTTTTCACTCTATCTCTCTCTCTCTCTCTATATATATATATATCTATGTATGTATATAGAGAGAGATGGAGAGGAGGGATGTGTGAATATTAACTTTCATATACATAGATAGAGTGAAAAGTGATGTGAAAATAAGATATAAAGATGTAAGAATAGTGAATATATATATATATATATATATATATTATATATTATATACTAGGTTATAACCCCGTGTATTACACGGGTTGAATAAATGAATTTTATATACCAAATAATAAAACATTATCTTTTTAAATGCCTCCTTTATTGCACGGGTTGAAGAAATGTAATTTTATATATTAAATAATAAAATAAGTTATATCTATAAGAACCATATGTATTGTACGGGTTGAATAAATGTAATATTATATACCAAATAATAAAAAAAAATTATATCTTTAAAACAATTGTATTACACGGGTTGAATAAATGTAATATTGTTTACCAAATAATAAAAAAAAACTTATATTTTTAAAAACCCTCGTGTATTACATGGGTTGAATAAATATGATTTTATATACCAAATAATAAAAAAAATATATTTAAAAAAACTAACGGATTTTTTTATATTTAAAGTAGGATAAGATTGAATATTAATCTGAACTAAAGGATTTTTTTATATTTAAAGTAGGATAAGATTGAATATTAATCTTTATTTATTTAGTTAATATAAGATTGAAAAATCATATGATTGAATAGGTGGGAGGTTGTATGATGATAAATCGGTTAACCGTACTGAACGATAAAGATAATAGTGATTGTTGAACAAATTAATTAATCAAATTTAACAGAAACATTTGTGATGTTAGGTGGATTTTTTTTAATTATTTAAAAGTTAATGTCAACTTTGGAATTATTTAAAAATTTGTATTAATTTAGATTAAATGTTATTATTATTAGTATTATTAATAATTTTAATCAATTAAATGAGAGAATGATAAGTGTCCCAAAACAGGTTTATAGATTCATTGTTGTCCATGTATTTTGTGCTTGAGTAATAATTATATACAAAATACCAGCGATTCTCATCTAAATGAAAAACAACTGCCAAATTACGGTTTCAAAAAATCATTAAAAAATTAACATGATAATGGGATTTACCAATAAATAAGGAGAGAAGTTTAAAGCACACACAAACTGATCAAACCTTGCCGAGAAGAGTATGATAATTTATTTGTGATGCTTGGATTTTTTTTTAATTATTTGAAAGTTAATATCAATTTTGAAATTCATATGAATTCTTATTAGATTTGATTAAATATTATTGATAATAAAAATTTGTATTAGAATAGATTTTAGATTTGATTAAATATTATTAATAATAAAAATTTGTATTAATTTAGATTAAATATTATTATTATTATTAGTATTATTAATAATTTTAATCAATTAAATGAGAGAATGACAAGTGTCCCAAAACATGTCTCTTTTATTATATAGTATAGATACACACTTGATGTATATAGTTGAGGTATTTTTTTTTTTTTTTGAATGCCTAACGCTAAATTCTTGAAGGAAATATTTACGAACCCAGAAGTTAGGAATATATACATCACTTTTAACAAAGAGCAAACATCATTTCTTGGAGTATGTGTAGCGGGGCTCCATATGGCGCCATTTTCTCTCATAACGCCCCCAACACCACTACGGGCGGCGTTATGAGGCAAAAAAAATTGGGCAGCGCTATGGATATCGCGGCGTTGTGGAGGGAGCTTTCAAACCTTGGATCAATCAAAAAAAGGTTATTCTTTTTATAATTAATTAATAATATTGAAAATTATTAAATAGGTAATGATGGGTAGGGGCTTTATGACTACGGGCTCTAGTGATATAACGCCCCATAAAGCCCCCGTGCGACGTGGCACGACACGTGTCGCATAACGCCCCACAAGGAGCTTTATGACTACACATGGCCTTAAAGACAAACAAGTTAAAAATTAAATTAACCTAGCTCCATGTTTCATTCACATCTATGATAGTAATATTTTTATAGATAACAGATCTTTATATAAAATCGATACCTAGTTATATGACTTGTATCATTAAATCCCCATTTTTTAAAATTACATCATAAAGTGTAACACCCGTTCTTATAAATTAAGGTTTAACGTATCATTTACGAAAATCAGTCATGTAATTAAGATTACATATGCATTGGAAATTACGGGTTTATTAAAACTTTTTACAATTTAAAAAGTATAGAACATATCATGTATACGTTCGTCGTTTAACATAATAACGATACATAGTGCGGAAGCTTATTTCGTAATCGTGTTCGGTTCTTGCTCGACGCTTGATCTTCATCCGTGTACTCTTGGCATTCACCTATGATCAAAACCAACTTAAAAGTTAGTTTTGATAGTCAAATATTAAGTTCAAACAAGTACAGGGGTTAAAAATGACAAAATTTAAACAATTTCTGAGTTAGGGGGCGTCGCGTGACGCCAAGGGGCGTCGCGTGACGCCAAGGGGCGTCGCGTGACGCTAGGCCCCCTTTTTCACAGCAGGATGCTTAATCAGTTGCTGTACATACCCAGCTCAACCCGATTTCACGGAAACGACCATAACTTCTTCGTTATTGATCCGTTTTACCCGATTCTTTTTCCTACGTGTCCGTGATTTAATTCTCCATCTAATGGAGTTAAAATCCAACATCTGAATTAGCAAAATTTCAGACTTCTAAGTCTTCGGCTTATCACCCTTTTTCCCAATTTTGACCCATTCGTGTATTTATCAAACAAACATATTTATTTGCCTCCAATTTCTCATAAATTTCATAAAGTCATTGTTGTTTATCATAAGAGATTCAAAATCCCGGTTTACATACATTCTTGAACCCGTTTTTACTTAAATGCTTATTTTGACCCGTTAAGGGTATTTATGTCCTTTTAGGCATAAATCTCACTCATTCATTTTTAGCACCATATTTTCACATTAGTTCTCAAATGGTCTTCCACCACAATTATATTTGTGGTGGATTTGATATAGTAAACTATTTATGTCGCGTTTTACTTCTCGGTTTGTCATTTTACGAAAAAGTCCTATTCATAGGCATTTGACCCACAAAGGTTTATGCCTATCACCTTGATGCTTATCTAAGGATTACATGATTATAATACGTGATTCCCAAACCACCCATAAGGGCCGTTTGCCCGATTTACCCATCAAAGGCATATTTATCAACATTAGTCCCTCATTTACGGCGAAGGACTTTCACTATAATTATGATCAAAAATCGCACATTTAAAATATAATCTCATTGATGCGTACCTGACTCGGGTTAACAAATAGACCCGATTTATACCTCGCTTTTATTATCACATATTCTATGGCGACACAATTATCCGAATCGCTAATCGTTCCTGTTAACACAAGGCTTGACAACCACATTAGTTGATATTGTCAAATGGTGTTATCACGCCATTTGACCCGTTTGGCCTATATGACCAAGCATATTCATAAGTAGTAAAACATGGTTATTAATTACCAATTTGCTCATCCGACCCATTTCGGATTTTTGCCACTAGACCCCTTTTTAACTACAATTTACTTTAGTCGATACTTGACTAACTTTCCATCTTTACTCATTTTCTCGTTATTAGTTGCACTTTAAAGTGATCTTAACGAAACTCATTAATTATTAGTCATTACATGACTAAATTACCGTTTCGCCTCTTTTTACCATGACCCATGGTTTTTATCATTTATGTTTGTTCCGACTCGTGCTAATAGCGTCGGAACCCTTATTTCGGATATTACACTAATCGCATTTGTAATTTACAAAATAATGCATATTCTACAAAAGGGATGTAAGCGACGCTTACCTTGCATCCGGTTATGCTCTTTTTTTCGCGTACCCCATCCGTTTGACCCGCTCCTTGCCCAAGCCTCCATCTAGCTTGTCAAGAGTCAAACTATAATCATGATTCGCAAGACGGTTAGATTAGTCATCATTATTATGACTATTTCATCTTACAGATTCTATGTCGAAACTACTATTCGACTTCATCATTAGTTAACTTAACTTATCAAAGTTAACTACTTTCAATTACATGGTTTGCACAATTATGTCTAAATCATCATGATATTTAGAACTCTTATCGTTTTATATTTCGCATAATTTTCCATATTATTCGAATGTGTGTTTCACTCGAAATTTCAATATTTTAGCTTTCATTTAGGCATTTTAACAAACACCTAATGGGCATAATTTTACACATTTAATAACTAGTTCATAACTAGTCATTTTGACCAAGATTATCATCAAAATTCAACCTTATCATGAATGATCAAATACTCAATTTGCAAATTGTTCAACTTTCTTACTTCAACTATCATTTATGATAATTTCTAGCACTAACATATCATCACCTTCACTTCATAATCAAAACCCACTTGTCTAAAATTGGTAAATCATCAAATTACTCAAAATCATAGCAAATTTTACTTCAAATTTCTACTTAGGGTTTGTTCCTAAGCAATCATACTTCATTAATTCAGCCATAGCCTTTACGATTCATGCATAGATCGCATCATGCAAAGTTAACTATTTTTCAAAACTTCATGAATGTTAGAAATTCGACATACCTTACGATCCCCTTGACTTGGTGATCGTTTCTATGTATTCAATTCCGAATTTGGCCTTCAATTGCCCCTCCAATTTGAAGAATTTGTTGTGTTTAGGGCTTGGCTCCATGGAGCTTGCTCCCGGTCGATCTCACACACGCACACACTATGTGTGGTGTGTTTTTATTTTTGTTTTTAATAGCTAAACTTTTCCAAATATCTAACTTTGGTCCCTCACTTTTGATACTTTATTTGTTAACTCCTAAATACTTATAAGTGACCAACTAACTTGGTTAATGCCACTCTTAGTCAGTTTATTTCACTATTTTATTCGCAACCATATTGCAAATTTAAGAATTCGCATTGTCGGGATGTTACAATTTATCCCTAGTTGCTTAGTGGGTCCCGGGAGTTATAATCCGTTTTATTTTAAGTCCCGTTAACTCGGGCTCTTATAAACTCAATTCCTTAAAACTTTGATTCGCTTGTATTTATTATTATGACTTCTTATTTAAATCCAAATATTCACCTGGTTATTTTTACTACTAACGGTACTCCACCCGTCTTTTAGTATTAATGGAGTTTGATTACCAAACCCGTTTTCGGGGTGTTACATAAAGTCAGGCGCTTTTTACTCTATAATTTAAATAAAGTATTACTACTTAAAAACGACAATTTAAAAAAAAAACTAAATCTATGTTGTATTTTTATGTTCTACTTATGTTTTGTAGATATTGTGTTACTAGTAGGGTGCCCGCGCGATGCGGCGGAATCGACATTTTGAATTGCGGCACTCATTTCTGGTAGTTTTTATATTCGTATAATACTTATGGTAGTATTATTGTGGTAGATATATGTCATAAGTATTACACTTGTCTAGTAATTATTACATTTAGAATTTTAATTATCAAGTACTTAAAGAAAACCATTGATGCAATAAAGTAACACACGAATAAGAAAAAAAAAATAAGTCTTAAACATAAATAAAAGTTATATAAAGTAGCACACGAATAATGAAATATAAGTATTAAATATAAAAGTTGAAAACTAAAAGCTCAAGTGTCAAGTACTTTGCATCATGATGCGATCAATTTAGTAATCATACGGCTTAAACATCTCAAGGATATCATCTATTTTTGTCACACCACCATTTGTCATCATCGAGATCAGCGTCCTCCGGAATTTCTTGTATCTATTCTTGTTTGATTTTTACATCCTTTGGAGGATGAGTTTCTTCTATTTTCTCCTCTTTAACTGATACAACATCAGTAGTAGTAGCTGGAGCAGTTTGGGAACTGGAAAAAAATGTTAAGTATTTTAGTTACATATTTTTATCATGTTGCCCTTATATATAATATACGATAAAAAACGATGTTCACAGTTAAACAAAATATAAAAAAACAATATATCATGTTTTGGAAAATTCATACTTGTGTAAAGATCTCAAAGGATGAATATTGAAGCTCCAAAACCACTAAATAATAAATAAGATGAATGTTAAGTGTGAGCATAGAATAATAAATCAAAGTTATACACAACAGAAAATTGAAATACCTGTAAACCAAGAATACTAAAGAACAAGAAATTTCTTGATATAAAAAAAAAACTAATGAATTATACTATATTTAAAGCACAAGAAATTTCTTAAAGTGAAAAAAACTAATGAATTATACTATATATAGAACCTATAAACCAACGAATTAAATAACATGTAGTTTTTTTCAACTAACTAATATTATCTATAAGAGTATTTTTGGACTTATAATCCCTAAAAAAATGCAACACAATCTGGTATTCAGTTTTTGAATGTGTATTATGTTTAGATTATGGAGTTTTTTCTGAAAAGTTTGTTGGTGGAAAACTTATTTACCAAACTTCTAAAAAAAGTTTTTATAAAAAAAGGTTTTATGAAAACGAAAATGCTTCTAAAAACGTTTATATAATTCTTTTTATGAAAACTAAAATTTCATTTTGTTGAATACGGTATTATATAAAGTTTTTAATATAACAAGTTGGATAAAACAAGTGAGCTTGTTTGATGTCAATTTACTAATTGCTAACCCATGTAAGTGTATACACCCAACCAAGTAAATACACAAACATACAGGATACAAACAAAGTACATATCAAACCCGCATGTGCAAGGTTTCGAGTCGTCGGAACAAATTGGTGAACAATCTTAATCAAACAAAAATCGGAGTGAAAAAGGTTGGAATATTATTAAATTGATAATAATGACAACAACGTAGAGAGTATTGAGCATTTGAAATGTGATAGGACACGTTGCTTTAATTACTTGCACTAATGTATCATCTACTTATACATTTTAATCCGCACAACAATACTGACCAAGACAACGTACTATCGAAACGTCGACAAAAATGAGTAGGACATCACGGTACCTTCGGATTTTTTTAAAACATTATAGTTTATAAGATATGACAAGAATACGTAAAATAATTATAAGTTTGTTGTGGAAGTGGATAAGTGTAACTAATTAGCCATAATTTTGTTAAAATAAAGGGATTTAAGTGTAATAATATGAGGGACTAAAATATAATTAGTGTTTAAAAGACCATGTTACCCTCATTTTAGGGGTGTTTTTATAAATAAAAAGGGAAGTTCTTATTTTTTGGTATCTTAAAATACCTCTCCCTCATGCATTATAATATAGTATAGATATTTGTATGTTGTATTATGTTTCGTTATTTTCGTGATGTATATTTATACTATATTTGTTAGTATTATATCTTGTGTTTATTTTTTACTGGATTTTCTGTTTCTAAGACTAAAATATCCATTGACCGTGATTAAATTGTGTCACATGTAACTCTCTTATTTATTCTTAGAATTTTTAAGAGTAAAGTATACATGTTGTTTATGTGATTTATTAAAATTTTGGATTTGATCTCTAACTTTTTAAAAGTACACAAATGGTCATATGGTTTGCATTTTGTAATGAATTTAGTCCTCAACTTTTTTTCAAAATATATGGATAGTCCTTGTGGTTTGCACTTCGTAACACATTTAGTCCTGAATTTGGACCTGCACAAACCTTTAAATTTGTCAGTTAGAGACTAAATGCGTTAAAAAGTGCAAATCACAGGAAACATCCGCGTACTTTTTCAAAATTTTAATAAACCACATACACTATCAGTGTACTTTGCCCACTTTTTAAAGAAAACTCATATACATTTGATCCGGTGCTTGATTTTTTAGTTAGTTACACATTGTATTTGTATATTATACACACATGATGCATATGGGATATTGTCATGAGGCTGTTGTTTCACAAAAAAGAACACTTATGTAAAATGGAATTAACTATTAGTCACACCCATTACAAAGCATAATGGGATATTGTCATGAGGCTGTTGTTTCACAAAAAAAGAACACTTATCTAAAATGGAAATTAACTATTAGTCACACCCATTACAAAGAAAAATACAAATTGTGTTTGACATTTGTGTAGTTTCTTTCTTTCTGGTTGATTAACTTTTAGATTGTCAAAAGTTACGAAATCGACATTTATTGCTTTTATTATCATAAGCTATATGATTGTTAAGATTGTTGATGATGGGATGTTTCATGACTTCATAATGAGGTTGGGTACAAGACAAATCTTGATTAGAAGTGTCAATTGCACACACGATTAAATAATTGCTTTAATTTTTAACCGAAAGTTTCTTCTCATAAATCAAAATGGATAAGATAAAGATTCTTAATGCATCATATAATACTTCTAAATGACGAATGCAATGCATAATAAGATTTGCAATGGAGAAAACTTAAGAATGTTTAGAGGCTGTGTGACAACTTCTGAATGGGTAATCAGGGCCGGTTTTGGGCCTGTGCGGGAGGTGCCACCGCACAGGGCCCAAAACATCTAGAGGCCCAAAATTGTTTATGATATATAAATATATATATACAACAGTGTAGAAAAATACACACCAAACCTTATTGTGGTTCAGTGGATATGATGACTCCTTGGGTAATTGGCCATGTAGTGTTCGAATCCCTTGGTCTTCATTTTTCTACTTAATTCTTTGGCCTCATTTTTCTACTTTGCAATTTTGTAGTTTTTGTTTATCGTATTAGGTCTCAATATGCAATTTTATAGTTTTTGTTTATCTTATTAGGTCTCAATAAATTTGTAAGCTCTTTCATATTTTTTTATTCTCGTTTAATCATTTACATAATAAACTTTACATGTTTTCATGTTTAATTTGTAGGTTTTTTATTTCTTATTTAACCATCTACAAGATAAACTTAGAAGAACTTAATATCTAGCTCGGTTTATTTTATTTGTATGAAAAGGTTTGTATTGCCAAATTAGTGTTAGTTATTTTTGCTTGTATGGAGAGTATTGAAAGTAATGTTAGGTATATTAATTTATTTGTAACATAAAACTAGGATTTGTTGTTTTTAATCAATGCTAGCATTCACTCTATAACACGGATAATTATGATACATTAAAATATAGTGAATAATGGGCATGGATTATAAATACTTGATCAAGAGCTTTACTTTCAAAAATGCTAAAAAAAGCCTCATGGTTCACTTAAGTAAGTAATTTTGTTCATTTTACTACACTACTTTTGTTTTGTTTAGTTTACAACAATTATCGTCGTATTGTGGCCTTTTATATATGATTGATGAGTGTATATGATAGGAATGGGGCCCAAATATTTTGTCTCGCACGGGGCCCAAAAGTTTTTTATCATTCTCGGAGACGGCCCTGTGGGTAATGATGAGGTATGATTCGGAACGGCTAACCCGACCCGGTCATTACCTATTATTTTATTATAAATATTTAATTACACATGTTTATTCTAGAATATTCTATTCTGCATGGATAAACCATGTAACCAAATCCCCAATCTTTTGGGAAGATCATGCAAATCCCTAACTTATCGGAGCTCATCCTAAGTTAGAGTAAACTCTAATGGTAAACTATAAATATAGGTAAACATCAAAGGTATGGACATTCTGCTCTCGTTTACTCTCTCTCTCTCTCTCTCTCTATACACATATTCTTTTACTCCCGAACTGAGACTTATTCTCACGCCGGAGGGTGGTTACAAGAATAACTCCATTCCTGTAACGAGTCCTAACGGTGTTCTGTTTTGCAGTTAGTGTTTCGAATCGCCAAGAGTTGAAGTCCTAGTCGGAGCTTACCGTTCAGGTCAGTGTTTCTTCAGGTAAGTGTTAAACTAGTAAGAGATTTGAACCATTAAGTGCTAAATCAGTAAGAGTCTTGAACCATTAAGAGTCAGTATAATGTTTAACCATTCAGATGCAAATGTCTGACCAATTCAGATAAAAGGTCTTAACCATTTAGACTCGGTATAATACTTAACCATTCATAGGCAAATGTCTTAATCATTCAGACATCTGCTCGCAAAACAAACAGTTTGAACCATTAAATACTGCACCAATAAGTGATCTAAACCATTAGAGTTGGGGACAACTTTTCATCACATTTTAACGCCATTACACATAAACAGGAATCGTCCCCCCACTTGTGGCCTAGTGGTAGGAGGATTGAGTTTTCAAATGGAGACTCAACTTTAATTTCCACTTGTGTCATATTGGGGTGGATATAGGCAATGAAGGATTTGGACTAGGACTTGTGTGAGGTTGTCGGTTCAATTCCCGAGCCCAACCGGGTTTTCGTCCCACCGTGTATTACGCAGAGAGTTCTGCTCTTGTAGTGGCACAAGGACTGTCAAGTGGCAGCCGACGGTATGGTTTCCCGGGGAAACGCCCAAAAAAGCCAAACTTTGAAGCCATCGTGAACCCAGTTAAGACAACATAGTCCGGCCGTGACGCAATACGAGGCTCTCCAAATTTAAGAATATGATAACCTTATACATGAAGTTCACCGTAAAAAAAAACATAAACAAGAATCATAACCGGCCCTCTTGATTCATCGCCACTTTCCATCATATTTTGTTCAACCTTAACGACTATCGTAATAATGACTTATAGAAATGACTAGCTAGAATAATTATCGAATTCCGTTAAGAGAATATGATTGGAAGGATTTTATTGTTTAAATGCGCATTATGCAACTTTCAATTAAATAAATATTGAGATTTTTCATCCACTTAAAATAACGAAACAATTGAATCAAATAAATATTGCTTCTTTAGATGTTTAAAGCCAAAATAACTTCATTCCTAGCTTCTCAGACATCAGAAAATAACAAAACTATTTCTAACACATATTTCTTTTCTCTAGACAAGAGAGTCGAATCTAGCCAAGTAATCAAGCTAGTGACCTACACAATCCCATACTTTAGAGGCCATAACACAATCACCAAAAACATGGTCGGAAGACTCTACCGAATTTGAACAAACCGGGCACATAATTACCACTATCTCAAAACCACATCGACTGGAAGTGAAGACGATCGATGAATAATCTCCACACATATATATTGAGTTTTCTAGGGACACACTTATACCGCCTAGAAGTATAAGTACCATCAGGCAGGGCACATCGATCTACATTAGTTCTAACATTTTTCATAGAGAACTAGTTATCCAAATCCCAATCCCATTCCCGTTTATCTTCCTTCCCATTTAAGAAAAATCCCAGCAAAGCCGATAACAAGTTAAAGAATTGAACAAATTTGATACTCCTCTAATATGCCGAGATCATCTCCAAATAGGGCCTTCAATACTGAGATGATGACTAATAGACGCTTTTTTCTTTGTCTCCAAACGGAACAAACGTTGGGATTCTAGAACGAAATTTTCATCACCAATCTAAACATCATCCCTGATAATATCATGTATATGTAAATCATTTCAAGCTTGCTGATTTTCGAGCATATACTCGAACTTTTAATTGAAGTTATTAACTTGCTAATCACAACATGTCAGAGAAATTCAACCCGTTGCTTCTTGTAGTCGTATATCTTTGTGACTTCAATGATCCTCTTCAATATTAAATAAAAATAGTGTCAAATAGGAACTTTCAGATCGAGTAGAGTTGTATGAGTTTGGTGACACAAATTTGGGTATTGAAAATTTTCAATAAGATTTGGGTTGCTTTTAAATTTTAATCTTTAAAGGTGATACATGTTTTTTTTTTACTTAGTGGATGTTGCTATATGATGATTATTTATTTGCTAACAAATCTAATTTAATATTTAAAATATTTTACATATAAAAATGGTTATATTGAAATTTTGGATTTAAAAATAGCACATTTTAGTTGTTTAAATGTAAATAAGGTGAAGTTAAAACCAAGTGTGACACTTAAGAGTTAAGACATTCAGGGTGAAGAGACGTGATTAGATCAAACTATTGTTATGTTGTGTCAATTGAAAATCTTGTACGAAATTCCTTATCAACGAAAGACTTATATTCTCTATTTGAGATACACGTTATTAAATTCTCTTGAGACAACAAGAAAACTATTGCAAATAATATGAACATATAGAAAACGACAACTCTAAGGATGATGGATACATGAATGAAATGATGTAAAAAGAAACAAATGCATATACGTCTAAGATACATTTTGGGAAGGCAGAAAGATATGCAATGTAGATCAATCTAAAGAAAAAGGTGTTGTTGTTAGGGTATCGGATCAGAGTAGGCTCGAGCAGAAGCGGAACAAACACATACACACATTAGCAGAAAATAAAGAATACGAGAATTTACGTGGTTCGGTCAAGGTGACCTACGTCCACGGGTTGCAACTAGGGTTTTACTTTATTAGATGCTCACAACTGTTTTCAGAATGATACAGACTACAATTACATCGTAGGTATTTTTAGAACAATATTAGGGTTTCCTACTTGGTCAACAAGTTAACTAAGTGGGCCTAATAACTAGGGACGGCTAACCCTAACTAGGGCCGGCAAACCCTAATTAGGGCCGGCTACCCTTAAAGCCTACGAACCCAACAATCTCCCACTCGGAGGCTTTGCATAGTCCACAAAGTGCACCCAAGAAACCCATCACCAGTAACTTCAGTAATCTTTACGTTCAAGTCTTCCCAGCCTCCAGTTTCAAGAACAAGCTAAGACTTCAGTCACATCCAAGCCACACCTACTTGCAACCACACCTCTCATCAAGTACCTGAGAGACCAGTTGAAGCTCCCATAAGCTCCAACCCAACAGTCTTATCAGACCCATTCTCTATCTCAACTAGCTTGCACGATCCAACAGCTCCAGAGATACACCGAGAATTAATACCACTCTCCAAATGTTGCAAACTATTTCCAAGAGAGCTTTTTTCTTCAGTCGGAACCTTCGTCTTCAAAACCCAACGGTTCTTTGTGATTGTACCCGGAACACGACTCGTGCTCCCACTATCACCAAATCCCCTGACTGGCTTAAACTTAGAACCCCGACCACATTCAACTGACATCCCTACAGCACCAGGATTCAAGTTCGCAAATTGAACCCTCTTCCGCTTACTAGATTCAGTGAACCAGACTTTATGTTGTACAGGGACGGCTACTCCCTCAGCAGGTATCTCAACTAGATACAATGATTCTCGTCTCCTCCCACAGGCAACAACAAGATTTCCATCAATCACCTTCCACTTCCCACCACCAAACTTAACATCTAGTCCCTGTTTATCTAGTTGACTAACAAAAATAAGTTTCTTCGTTAAACCTGGAAATACCCTGACGTTCTTTAAGTTCCATGTAGTGCCCAGTGGAGTCTTCAGATTGACATCTCCCATAACCGTAACATTAAGAACATGATCGTTAGCTAATCGTACCTTTCCAAAGTCTCATTTTTTCAGATTCACCATCGTCTCCCCGCTGTGCATGGCGTGAATGGAAGAACCAGCATCCATAGCCCAAGAATCTATAGACTCTTCACAGCAAACCAGTACGTCACCGTCAGATTCATCTGACACAACACTGTTTACATGCTGGTTACCATCCTCTTTTTTAGGATCATGACACTCGTTTTTAACATGCCCCTTGTCACCACAGTTCTAGGACCTCACATTCTTCCCAGCTTTAGACAAGTTTTTCCCACGACTCCCACTGCTTCTGTTATTACCTCTACCCCTGCTAACATTGAACATACCAGAAGTAGATCCTCCACTAGTGTTCCTCGGCGAACGTCTTCACCCAAAACACTATCCCGGACCCGATCAAACTTCAAATTTCCAGTTCCAATAGTTTCAGTGACCGTTGTCACAATCCTGACCAACTATCAGGTAAGGAAGATAACAAAACCACAGCCTGAGTGTCATTATCCAACTTCATGCCCACAGTTGCTAACCTGGACAAAATTGAATTGACCTTGTTAATGTGATCAGCAATTGAACTGCCCTCGTTCATTCTCATATTAAACAGTTCCCTCATCAAGAAAATTACTGGCAGACGGCTTCTCATACATATTTACAGAGCTGTTAACATACCACGAGCAGTTGTTTCTTTCATGATATTGAATGCAACGCTCCTCGTCAAAGCCAATGTAATTTTACCTCTTGCTTTTTGTCCTTTGAGTTCCAAATTGCTTCGGCAGCTTTATCCATTCCAGCAGGTTTTTCTTCCAGTACCACATCCAAATCGCATTCACCAAGCAATGCCTCTATTTGCATTCTCCACCATGCAAAATCAGTACCGTTGAACTTCTCGATTCGGAACTTCCCGTCTTCAGCCATAGCAAACGAGAAAACCAGAAAAACCACAAGGAACCAAGCAACCGAAACCTGAGCAACTTTCAATAAACCAGAAACCCAAAGTACCCGAACCAGCGACTTCTCTTGCAAACCCGAGCGTAAAATCAACGAATAACCAGGGTTCAAGAACCAAAACCCTAATCGCCAAACACCCCAAAACCACCAGATCTGCAACAGCAAACCCTACGGCGCAAACCCTAGACCTTACGAGCCATAACCAGAGAATAGGTACGAGCCGTAAACAAGTCAGCGGCGACGGCAGCAACAGCGGATCAAGATCTCTCGTCCAGCTCTCTCTCTCGCTCTCCTGCGATAACCGTGTGAACCATGTATTTAACTGAACCTTTGGCTCTGATACCACTTGTTAGGGTATCAGATCATAGTAGGCTCGAGCGGAAGCTGAACAAACACACACACACACGAGCAGAAAATAAAGAACACGAGAATTTACGTGGTTCGGTCAAGGTGACCTACGTCCACGGGTTGCAACTAAGGTTTTACTTTATTAGATGCTCACAACTGTTTTTAGAATGATACAGACTACAATTATATCATAGGTATTTATAGAACAAGATTAGGGTTTCCTAATTGGTCAACAAGTTAACTAAGTGGGCCTAATAACTAGGGTCGGCTAACCCTAACTAGGGCTGGCTAACCCTAATTAGGGTCGGCTACCCTTAAAGCCTATGAACCCAACTGTTGCAAATTGATTTATGTAACACCATGTAAAAACGTGTCCAATTATGTATTAACACGTGTCCTAAACTCTAAATATATGAAAGATTGAGTTTGAAGGACTAAAGTTGTCAAACAGTGAAACTATGTATACAGAGGGACTAAAAGTGTCAACATGCCAAACTTAGGCCTCTGAATGACCATACGTGAAGAATATATCCTTAAACGAGTGATCAATTGGATATAAGAAGCCGTTTGTGAAAATAATCGGAAGATTATAAAACTACAAGGGTTAAACGTGTCAACATGTTAATTCTGACCTCTGAGTGACCTTTTAACGAAACCGAGGCTTCGAAATATTCAAATATACTCTCAAGAATAAGTGATAAAAATTTCACGTGGTTTCGAGATCGTTAAGCATGTTTTCAAGACTTTGGGCTATAAGTGTCAACTTGACGAAACATGCGTTTATAATGATTTTTAACGAACTCGAGCCTAACGAAGTTAGCTTATGCATCCTTGAGCCTCAACAAACTAACTACAAGGGCCTTACATGTCAACAATAAGGTTAGAAAGGGTTTTAAATGGCCAGGGACTGTTTCTGCCATTTCAGAGAAATTTTTAAACTGATTAGCGGGTCTACGCGGCCCGCGTAAGCCCCCTCTTTGGCTTACGCGGCCCGCCTAAAAACGCCCAGCGCAGAAAAAGAAGGACAGATGCAGGTTATTCAAGTTTAACCGCCTCAACCTCAACTGTATCGACTCTAGGGGCTGTGTGTCGGTTTATTTAATCCCCTAGGACACCTGGAGTGATCCTAGGATGTCCATTAACAGCTGCAAGCAATCCATGAAGTGGGATTTTTGTATATAAGGGCCATTAGTTCATGTTTCATGAACTCACTTTTTGCAAACAACTCTCAAACACTCACTTCTGGAGCTACAATCAATTAGGAGAAGATTCCAAGTGTAGAAAAGACAGCTAGGACCATTAGTAAGTGTTTAATTACCTGCTTATTCGTTTTATTTAGCTTAATTACCGAAGAGTCAAACTTATCGTAAATTAGATTTGACTTTCAGTTTAATCACATATGGTCTAACCACTGATCAAAACGAAAGTGGTTATAGAACCATATTAAGGTAGGTGATTAACCCTTAAAAGGGCACCTCCTAATTATCTCGTTTGACTAGTTAATTGTCGGGTCAAAGTAACTGGACAGAATGTTTAAAAATGATTTAAATTAATAAAACGGAAGTTCTAAATTATATTTTAACATTCTAATGACTTGGTAATTAATATTAGAACATGTTTTATCAGTCCTAACTCGACAATTAATAGTCTAAGGTCAGTTTATAACCGAAAGTCACAAAAGCTTGACTTTTGCTTTAACTTTCAGTTCTGACCCGTTTGAGCTTAATTCTCCTATGTTTTAAGCTTCCATTAGGACCACATTACTCAGTAGTATAACCCTCTGGAGTTATATTGCATGATGCTTAGTGGTTTGAATTATATGCACTTGATCGTTAATATGCTTAAAAATGACATAAACGCCCTTTTGACACACAACTGAGATTTTTAGCAATGTGAATGGACAAAAGCCTTTGCTACTAATATTTAGACATGTCCCGAAAATTTGACATCAGTTTGAGGTCTAGATTAGGAGTATGCTCAATATCGTAATTAAGAAGTTTTTTATTAATTAAACGGCGTAATTAGCATAAAGCCTATCTAAACCCAATTTTTGTTACCAAACTTTTTACCTACTGATTTAAAATAATATTTTGAGATTTTTAAAGATTTTTATTTATTTTTAGGCTGAGCATAACATAGAGTTATAGCTTTGATTCGGTAATTGTCGGTTTTACCCTTTTCATGCATAAAATGAGTTTTACATAACATTTTGACACCAAACCTTTTGCTACTGATTTTATATGATAAATAAATATTTTGAAACTTGTAAACTGATCAAAAACTCAGATTTCCTATTTTAACCCGAAAATCGCTTAAAACCGACTTTTACGCACCTTAAGCGCATAATATGAGTTAAAACTATTTTTGGCACATAAAACTTATTACCTACTGATGTTTTAAGTAAATTTTTATAATTAAACAGTAAGTCAAAGTTTTAAACTCAGTATTCTAATTTTGACCTTTAAAAGCTTATGTGAAATTACCAAAATGCCCCCACGGTGCATAGTTTGGTTGTATAAGATGAACATCAGATATATGTAATACTCTACTGTTATAACTTATAAAAATACATATTTTTACTGATTGTATCAGACCTGAAACTCAGTTTAATATTTAAACTCTTTTATGGGCATTAAAATTACCAAAATGCCCTTATGGGACTTAACTTGGTTTAAATTACTTTTTAGGCATATATGTTAACATCTTACTGATGTATTAACATATTTTGAGCATAAGAATGATTAAGACCTGTATATAATTCATTAGGTTACCCGTTACGCTTTTATGCGTTCGGATCGGCTTATGTGACTAGTTTACATAAAATAGTCGAAACGGGCTTAACCTTATCATTAATTCCTCAATTTCCAGAATGTGATTAGTTTGCCCATATTATACAAGTATCCAAGCTTGTCGGGTCTAAACCACATTCTATTCCGGTCTCCGCTTAATCTAGCGTTTAAAACCGTAAAGTCTCTTTCTAGCTAGCCGGTCTAAGTCTTTGACTTAGCTAAAGACCCGTTAGCATCCTAATAGGTTATTAAACCTTCCATACAGATTAGTAGCATCCAGTAGAAGGTACTATCAAGAAGCTTTAGAATTATACTGCTGAGTTATCTTTCACTTTAGCTCTGGTAAATACTTTTAACTTATTTTCCCTTATACGGGCTTGGGATATGGTATTATAATAATACCACTTGGTCGGGTATGAAATCATTTAATCGGATTGTGATTAATAAATTACATAACCCGTTTTAATCTGTTTTGTTTGATAACATGAACATTGGGGGCTAATTCGATAGTGTCATGGATATCATCGGCTCATTTCGTTTGAAAATGGCCACGACCTATGCACGGGGTGTAGGCATACACCTGACAGATGCAAATGCTAAAATATAAACCCACATGTTGGGGATAACTCCTTTGTGGGTTCTATAAGTGGTGAGTCGGTTAATCACGACTGGCTTCCAACCGGCCCCAATTGTATGACAAACATATAAATCGGTATACAAGATTATTTTTAAATAATTGTCCCAAGTTATAAAAGATTTGTGCCATGTGCACTTAAATAAATTTTCATAAATGTTTTTAAAAGAGTCAGTTAATTGTATTTACCAGTTTATACTGACTTATTTTCTAAAGACTGATTGACAGGTACATCTCGTAATAGACTGGAGCTATTAGGTGTCTTAAGAGGATTTTGCAAATCAATAGATACCTGGAGTCTGTTATTTTGTTTCTTTGTACTTTTTATGATCCGCCTGTGGATCTTATTACATTCCAGTCTGTATATTCATTTACTCGAACACTCAGACATTATGGTTTGTAATAGTTTATTCACCAAGCCTTCCGCTGTGCTATTATATTGTGTGTATTGACAATGATGATATCAACTACGTCACGATACTCCCCACCGGGCCCACCGATAATATGTGGAAATATCGGGGTGTGACAATTTAAGAGTTCTTAATTTTTTTACCAAATTGCAGGCGATGTCTTCTACCTTCAAAATTGACCAGTTTTGCATTTAACATTTCAAAATTGAAAGCTTTAGAGGTTTTTGAATGTTGTAGATCTAACAAACAAATCGTCTAAAATTGGGTTAATCAAAACATTTAGTTTTACATATGGCTAATAATACCATATTCATTTTCTCCGTATATACGAGAACTATAATATATTGGAGAACTAGTGAAAATTATTTATTACCATCTGATTAAATTTTAAAAATATGGTTTAGAAATTTGAAAAAAAAATCTATAGTTTTGACTAACTTTTCATTCATACGGCCTTTTTTGTTCTTTTATTCAGGTATCCCGCTTAATCTAATCACACCCTATGCGAGTGATAATCTATGGATTCTCCTCTCGTCCGAGACTTGATTTTTAATGCACATGTAATCCTTAGGCGATACAGTTGATCTCTTTATCTATTCATTCTTGATTCTCTCTTCAAATTTTGAGTTAGAATCGAATGAGGACCAAATCCTCACTATCATCAAATTACATTCTACAACTTACCATGTGTCTTTTAAGGTTTGATGATGCTAATCCTTCATTCATGCATGATTTATCTTCAATTTTCATCATCAATTTCTTGGATTTAGGCTTGTTTGAGAACCCCTCTTTTTTTCTCTTATGTGTGTCGACACACAAAGCACACACATACATGTTCCTGAACATTGTATTGAGTTGTAAACTTTAATCCCAATCTCCACATTTAGTCCCTCTAGTTTGCCATCTTATCTCATTTACCATAACTTTATTCCTTACTCTTTAAAAGTTAACATTGCATTTAACTAGGTTAATTGTCCCTAGTTATCCAACATCATGTTAAATTATTTAAACACACATTTTGGTCAATATAGGGATTTTGGGGCGTTATAGATTTGAACCCAGGACCTCTAAAAGAAGCAAAGCTTCTCACCTCCTGCTTGACTACTAGGCCAAGAGATCATTGGTTTTAAATTAAATAAGTTATATTTAAGAGTAAATTACAAAATGGTCCTTTATGTTGACACTAGATTACAAATCGTGTTCTTTATCTTCAAAAAGTACAAAAAAACATACTCGATGTTTGCAAATCCTTGCAAGTTATGTCCTTTAGCCTTAACCCAGTTATTTTTTATGGTTAAATCTGACCTAGTGAACCCCACACAAGGGTATTTTGGTCATTTTACTCTTATTACTAAAATAAACAATTATAAGAATGAGGACCAAATCCTCACAAAATGACACTATAATTTTTTTTCCTAATTACCTCTAGGACCTATCTCTACATTTGGAATGGAAGTAAATGATTCTGATTCCAACTGCAAAATACACTTCGTGTCGATTAAATACAACATTTTCCTACTTTCTTATTGACCATACTAAAACTATAAAAAATAAAAAAGAATTATTTGCAAATTTGAAGTCTTAAAAGTCCTTTTTAAAATATCCTTTTAACACATTTTTCATTATTATTCAGAAAAATGACCATGTGCTTGTTTTACAGGTACTTATTTGGCCCTATCTTACTAATGCGGATAAAAGTCCCTTTATAATTTAAAATTTACATTTTCTATAATCTTAAAAATTTTGACAACAAGTCTAACCACGATTCTTATGCGCGCTTGACTTTCAAAAGTCAACGGTTTATCATATGAATTTTTAACTTAACCTCATATATTCGTGTCATCATATTAGATTATACTAATGACACTATATATATTTCATACTCATGATGCAATATGCTTTCAACCACATGATCACCTAGTTATATCATGCACATTTATAACCAAATCAATACAAACTTAAGCTCTCATGATCCTAGAATTGTCAACTATATTCAAAGCTAGAAATTTAACATAATCTCAACATCATTCTTTGTTAGCAAGTCCACAAGCTATAACTTGCTATAACTTTAGTGCACATCCATATCCAAATTACCATTAAGCCACTAGTCCGACACCTGATCTTTACCGCACCTTTTAAGTAAGGAGTACAACTCCTAAGCATACTTTTTACCAAAATTGTTTTATCAAACTAAATATCCTTATGTATTTCAACCAAAACACATATCTCATGTTAACCTATCGTTGATTACCTCATTGTTACATTCTATTCATTTCCATCCATCACTTTTACACAATTTCATCTAAAATCATCACATAGGCATTTCATCAAACACTTGGTGGGTGTACAACAAATAAGGCACAATGTACAAGTATTTCATACTCATCTTCTACCATCTTGCTTTCAATCATCAACAATAACACCAAATCACATTACTTCCAAACCATACTCAATCTAACTAATAAGAATCGAACATATACCACATCATACATCAAAATTATACAAGAATTGAACATGGTAATTCATTCATCTCACCATCCTTACTATCACAAGTGGGTTTTTTCCCAAAACATCAAATTACTTAGAATCATGCATAACCCATGTTCCACATATCGATTCTAATACATGCTCATGCTTAATTTCATACTAATTCACGGATTAATCATAACCCACTACATAAAAAATCATCAAATTACATTCTACAACTTACCATGTGTCTTTTAAGGTTTGATGATGCTAATCCTTCATTCATGCATGATTTATCTTCAATTTTCTTCATCAATTTCTTGGATTTAGGCTTGTTTGAGAACCCCTCTTTTTTTCTCTTATGTGTGTCGACACACAAAGCACACACATACATGTTCCTGAACATTCTATTGAGTTGTAAACTTTAATCCCAATCTCCACATTTAGTCCCTCTAGTTTGCCAGCTTATCTCATTTACCATAACTTTATTCCTTACTCTTTAAAAGTTAACATTGCATTTAACTAGGTTAATTGTCCCTAGTTATCCAACATCATGTTAAATTATTTAAACACACATTTTGGTCAATATAGGGATTTTGGGGCGTTATAGATTTGAACCCAGGACCTTCAAAAGAAGCAAAGCTTCTCACCTCCTGCTTGACTACTAGGCCAAGAGATAATTGGTTTTAAATTAAATAAGTTATATTTAAGAGTAAATTACAAAATCGTCCTTTATGTTGACACTAGATTACAAATCGTGTTCTTTATCTTCAAAAAGTACAAAAAAACATACTCGATGTCACACCCCGACCACGTGGAACAACAAAACGTGGCGGAAACGTCGGGGAGTGTTGTAACAGAATCATTGTTTCATAACACATGGAAATTTAAATATTGTTTGATTGATTAAATGAACTCATTGTTCTATTACAATCACATAAGTACAACTATGATCTTCCAAGTTTTAAAGTTGCTAAGGCACGAGTCCATCCTAAATGTAGCATGTATCAACAATCATCTCAAGACAACACCTGAAACATGTGTAAAAATAGGTACGTCAGCATAAAAATGCCTATGAGATACATAGGTTTTGTGAAAATGGGATTCATGACTTGAGTTTAAAGAAAACGTTTAATAACAGTCAGTCATGAACCTTGTAATTTGCTTTGTCTTGTAAATCATTTGAAAAACGATAAGATTGGATGATATGTATAAATAAGAGAACACTGTATTGTTAAACAGATAACCATGTAAAAATGTGTTTGTATAAGATAAGTCGTTTGTAAAACAATGTCTCGTGAAAAGTGTGTTATTTGTATAAAATGCCATATGTCTCAAATTGAAATGATTCAAATAACGCTACGATATGTAATACCATACAAACACTTATATATAGGAAGTACCAGCGGCGTATCCACCATGCTTGTATCATATTACACACGCCTCGTTACTTAAGTCACTTACGCAAACCAAACCACCAATATAGAATGTTCATGTTTAAACCAATAGTCCAAGGTTATTGTATAACTCAAGTTAAATGTAAACCACGTAATGTATAAACAAAAGTTATGTATGGTAAGTGAAATGATGTAAGGTTAATCGAATAACCTTATAGCAGCATATTAACAGTATACTTTGGATTTGTAAATAACATATTAAAAATATGTTTTGGTTTGTTGATAAAATGCTTATGTTGGTTCTGTACAATACCACACATGAGAGTATATCAAACTATACTTTTTGGGAGTATATCAAAATATACTTTAAAGGTGCGATTTAAGAATTCATTCAGACCTAGTGCATCAAACTACACCTTTGAGACTATAAGGATACCACAAAGGAAATCCCTATTTGAATGGAGAAACAAATTGGTTTCAGACATTCCATGACAACAGGAATGGGGTGTCTAGTCCTATAGCGCTATATCATACTACCAATCGGTCTGGTGAACAAAATAAGTACTATTCCAACAATTACTTTTGTAATCTTTGAGAAATCAGTGTTTAAACCATGGATAGTCATTTAGTTTGTCAAAAGATAAATACTAACATGTATAATCAATTATACTTTGAAATCATGAAAATAACAGATAGGTACACATGCTTCACCCCAAAACAGTTGAAAACAGTAAAAGAGGGGAACTATGTACTCACCTGAGATTGCTTTGGAGTTCTTGTATAATAACCAGATAATGCTAAAGATCACGGGATATCAAACGGCACCTAATAGGTAGCTATGTGAATATACCGGACCAAAATGGAAGGATCGGATAGTACGCGGGTTCGTAAACCAAATGAGTATGGAGACTCGTGTAATATGGTTTAACAAAGCCTACATACTAAAATGAAACTTAACCTAGGTGCTTACGGTCCATCACAACCCGTTTAGGTAGCTTATGCTACCTTACGCGTCGTTCGCGTAGAACGCGTTTGGAACGCCTAACATCGTGACTACAAGGTATAACCTCGGAAGGTTATAGCTATGGTCACCTAATGTGTTTGGTCGGATCCTAATGATCGACCAAATGGGTCGGGTTCGAAAGTATAAGCGATGGTTTAGATCGCTTACCTTACGACCCTATATAAGCACTAAACTAAAAGTGACGAGCTAAGCATGTTAGAACATGCTTAACTAAGTTTAGAAAACAGGTTTGGCATCAAAACAAACGGCGTTGATGCTTACGAGTAGTTTGGTTACAAAATACGCAAGAATGCGCATTTTGGCCGAAACTACGACTCGTCACTGAGCCTAGATAACGTGGTGACCAGTAGGTATAGTCACTACGGACTATAACCATCGTGATCACGCTCACGTTATGAAGTTCCATGAACTTCGCATCGACCATAAGCTGGTCAATGCAGAAAGTCAACAAAACGTTGACTTTCGGACTTGAAAAGCGATAAAACAACGAAAGAATACTTACGGAGGGTCCCCGAATGCTAATCTAGATCAGAGAAACTCAGGTATGAAGCAATACTTCAACTTAGAGCTTTTAGACCTGATTCTTGTGATTTTTACACAAAAGGGGGGGGGTATTTATAGGCAAAGTGGAACCGTTAGGATCGTTTATCGAGTATCGTGCCGCGATCTCGTGCGTACACTTGTCAAAAATGTGGTGGTTACTGAAAATGGCCTTTGGCCTTTGATTGGGTGAAAGGGCATTGCCCCTTGATCGAACGAAAGGCCAACTGCATTGATTAGAAACATTGAATCTGGTCTGACAGTCTGACGCGGCCCGCCTCAACATTTAGGCAAAACTCACGCGGGCCGCCTGAAGCTTCTGATCTGCACATACTTTCAAAATTGGCAGTTTTGGTCCCTGTTGCGTATTTAAGCCATTTCCGACACTTCTAAGGCCCGTAAAGCCAACTTTAAGGCCCTAAAATGATGCCTAAACATTGTGGACATGAAACATGCTCAAAAATGTTCCGGATGTTGGTTCGTTTGGTCGTACGAACGCGATGTTCGCTTAATTACGACGGAATGCGCATAAGCGCGAAAAACGATCCAAATGACGCGATGAATGGATTTTTCTCATGCCAAACACTAAGGCATAATATGAGGATGCTTACATAAATTTTTGGATGTCCGGATGTATTCAGAACGTAAGTTATGCGCGAAAGTGCAAACTTGTGCACTTTTTGACACTTTTAGTCCCTGAATGATCCAAAAGTTTGTTTTAGCATACCAAACACCTCAAAGCCTATTTCTAAGCTATGTAAGGGATATTTATGGTATGTTTAACTTATGGACATGTTCCGGAATGTTTGTTACAGTTCAAATTGGCATACTTTCGCAGTTTGTCAAGTTTAGTCCCTGTAAGCGAATTAACTTGTTTTTGCCATACCAAAGCCTTCGAAACTTATTTCTAAGTTATGTAAAAGTTATTTAAGGTATGTTAAGCCTATGTCACTATTACGGAGTATTCGTTGGATTAAACTGGTTATTTTTACGCATCAGAGCGCGTATAACCCTCCAGAGAGCGATTTAAAGCTTAAAATCGAACAAGAGTTGATGTGTGCAAATGATACACATATTTTTACGAATCCCAAGTATGAGATACAATATTTCATTGGTTTGGCGTTTGTTTGATGGTTGAAGTGACACAGGTGTCACAGTCTCCCCTACTTTAGGAAATTTCGTCCCGAAATTTAGTTTTAGAGGAAACTTGTGAAGACAGCTGTGACGGTTTCGCTTTCTAATAGATCCCTTGAACCCTTAAGTAAAACTCGGGGCCATGTTAGGACTCTTAGCGAATTTGTTAACCCTCGAAGTGAATTCCTTGTAATAGTAAAACATGAAATTTTGGACTACGGACAGAGGAACGTTTCTTATGAAGGCTTATCATAGGAAACTCGGTGTGTGATTGAGATCAGAATTGGGGAGTGTGAGAATAAATGACATTGGTCGAGGTCCAAGACTTCTCCCGTATCATTATTCTTGTCACTAGGTCTTAACACATGATGAAGCTTCCTGTGGCTCCTGTGCACTGAATTCCATAATTATGTAGGCCTCCATAATTACGTAATTCCTTGCACAGTCCGCACAGTCCATTTCATAATGCATAGGAAAAATTACTCTAATAAACATGAAGCGATTCGACTAGACCACCAAAGGGTCCTTTTAATTAGATCAACGAACGATATTTTTAACTAGATCAACACATGATCTTCTTAACTAGACCGTCGTACGATCTCTTTAAATAGACCACTTAAGGGATCATTTTTAGTTACATCATCACATGATATTTCTAATCAAATTTTCAAAATCAATCTGTTTAAGCAGACCATTCAAGAGGTCCAATTATAGAATAATACTTTATAACCAGAGGGACTTAACTAAAATGTTGAAATCCATTAAGGGTTTAAGATAGTATCTTTGGATATCCTATTACGAATCTCTCGTATGAGATATGAAAGAGTCTATAAGGATTTGGATGGATCACATACAACCACAAAACATGTAAGAAAACATATAAGCACAAAATTAGTTAACTTGATTCTTTATTTTGTTATCCTTAGGTATGGATATTAAAGCACACTAAGAATCCAATCTATGGATTTCATTTGGCACTTTAATGATTTATAAAGATCTATCTATAAAGATAGAGGGTTTCTCAATAAGAGTTTAACTTTGATTCTTAAAAGAAACGAGAGTTTAAGGTTCTTGGGGAGATCACAAGTGATCATAATATGATAGAACCATGCGAGTAGTTTGTCTTTGGGTTGACATCATAAGGTTTCATCAAGCATTCATACAAACGCATAAATTTTGCAGAAATAAAAACAACAAATCTTTATTTATGTAACAATGGAATTGTCTTGAAGTGTCAAAAGATAACAACCAAGGAAACACAAAACACTAATTGTTCACTGCTGCATCATTGTTCATATTTGCCTCATTGACGTTGAACACTCGTCCACGCGCTGGAGGTATGTTAACAAGCCTTGGGCAATTGTTCCTGTAGTGGGTAAGGTCACCACAGTTATAACATGACCCTGGAGGGAACCGTGCTTGAACAGCATCAGGGTTTGCAGCAGCTTGATTTGCATAACGACAAACATTGATCAAATGTCCCAACCGTCCACAGTGGGTACATTTGTGACACTGCTCTTGCTCTAGATGATGACGGTTGCACTTGTTGCACAAAGGTGCGGTACCAACATAGTTTTGTCTTTTACGAGGTTGTGCTGGTTGGTTTGGTGCAACTTGTTTGTCTTGAGCAGTTACAGCGTAGCTTTGAGAGGCTTTGCGCTTTTTCTTCTTGGACACCTCAGCACTTTCTTCCTTTGGTTCCACATGAGCAGTCTTGTCAGATGGTCTTAAGTCGCCCTTCCGAAACAGCTTGCGCTTCCTGATTTGGGATTCAGTCAGAGTGGCAGCCAATTCAATGGCTTGTCTGACAGTAGTAGGGTTGCTGCCAGTAACGATATCCTGAACTATGTCAGGAAGCCCATCAATGTATTTCTCAATCGCCTTATCCAGAGGCGTAACCATAGTAGGGCATAACAAGCTCAATTCCTCATAGCGATCAGTATAGGCTCGATGTTCCCCACTGTCTTGCTTTAAATCATCAAATTCCCTTTCTAGAGCCCTAAGCTCATGACGAGGACAGAATTCCTTCATCATAAGAGCCCTAAGTTCGGCCCAAGTCTGTGCTAATGCAACCTCTGCACCGCGGTCTCTCATAACCCCGTTCCACCACGTAAGAGCCCTCTTCTGAAACACACTCGAAGAAAACTCGACCTTGCGATTTTCAGGACACTGAACATGACGGAAAGTATTCTCAATGCTCTCGAACCATTGAAGAAGCCCAGTTGCTCCCTCAGAACCACTAAACTTGAGTGGTTTAGCCGAGTTAAAAATCTTGAAATTGCATGGAGCATTGTTGTTGTTGTTGTTGTTGTTGATGGCTTGGGTTATTTGAGCATAAAGATTTGGGAAGGCAGCAGCCATTTGCTGCGCGATAATTTCCGCCAGTTCGGCATTCGCCATTTGATTGTCGCGTCGAGGAGGCATTCTAAAAGAGGAAACATGAGAGGAAACGAGTGAGAGAATTAGACGAAAAGAATGAGATGAAACATATCTGATGAAAACAAGGATAGTGGTCATTTGTTTGTTACTACAAAGCAACAAACGACCTCGGTGATTAATTAAAGTAAATAGGCCAAAAATAATGTATCGCGAAGACATGCTCGCCTATAAGTGGACACTCACCCCAAGAGTTCCCAGGTAAGAGTGACTGGTCCGATTATGTGGATTTGTACGAACACTCTAGCCTTAGACAGAAAACTCAGGGTACAGGCATCCACCCTTCCAGTTTGCATGTGTTCACATTATTTAGACCAACTTTGACGGGATTTTGAAAATTCAAAGGGGTTCAAAACCTTATAACAGAGGGTTCAAAACCTAGAAATCAATCATCCTAGAACAGATGATTAGTTTTCAAAGCGGTTTTGAAATTTATGTTCTTGTTGTGGTCGTCGCCTAAGGATAGGTGACGGTATTGTTTTATGACTAAACGCAAGTAAACTCGCGTTAGGGTCCTAGGAAGGTTATAGACTAGGTCAAAGCATTACTAATAACCTAATTTCCTATAACCATTGGCTCTGATACCAACTTTTCTGTCACACCCCGACCACGTGGAACAACAAAACGTGGCAGAAACGTCGGGGAGTGTTGTAACAGAATCATTGTTTCATAACAGATGGAAATTTAAATATTGTTTGATTGATTAAATGAACTCATTATTCTATTACAATCACATAAGTACAACTATGATCTTCCAAGTTTTAAAGTTGCTAAGGCACGAGTCCATCCTAAATGTAGCATGTATCAACAATCATCTCAAGACAACACCTGAAACATGTGTAAAAATAGGTACGTCAGCATAAAAATGCCTGTGAGATACATAGGTTTTGTGAAAATGGGATTCATGACTTGAGTTTAAAGAAAACGTTTAATAACAGTCAGTCATGAACCTTGTAATTTGCTTTGTCTTGTAAATCATTTGAAAAACGATAAGATTGGATGATATGTATAAATAAGAGAACACTGTATTGTTAAACGGATAACCATGTAAAAATGTGTTTGTATAAGATAAGTCGTTTGTAAAACAATGTCTCGTGAAAAGTGTGTTATTTGTATAAAATGCCATATGTCTCAAATTGAAATGATTCAAATAACGCTACGATATGTAATACCATACAAACACTTATATATAGGAAGTACCAGCGGCGTATCCACCATGCTTGTATCATATTACACACGCCTCGTTACTTAAGTCACTTACGCAAACCAAACCACCAATATAGAATGTTCATGTTTAAACCAATAGTCCAAGGTTATTGTATAACTCAAGTTAAATGTAAACCACGTAATGTATAAACAAAAGTTATGTATGGTAAGTGAAATGATGTAAGGTTAATCGAATAACCTTATAGCAGCATATTAACAGTATACTTTGGATTTGTAAATAACATATTAAAAATATGTTTTGGTTTGTTGATAAAATGCTTATGTTGGTTCTGTACAATACCACACATGAGAGTATATCAAACTATACTTTTTGGGAGTATATCAAAATATACTTTAAAGGTGCGATTTAAGAATTCATTCAGACCTAGTGCATCAAACTACACCTTTGAGACTATAAGGATACCACAAAGGAAATCCCTATTTGGATGGAGAAACAAATTGGTTTCAGACATTCCATGACAACAGGAATGGGGTGTCTAGTCCTATAGCGCTATATCATACTACCAATCGGTCTAGTGAACAAAATAAGTACTATTCCAACAATTACTTTTGTAATCTTTGAGAAATCAATGTTTAAACCATGGATAGTCATTTAGTTTGTCAAAAGATAAATACTAACATGTATAATCAATTATACTTTGAAATCATGAAAATAACAGATAGGTACACATGCTTCACCCCAAAACAGTTGAAAACAGTAAAAGAGGGGAACTATGTACTCACCTGAGATTGCTTTGGAGTTCTTGTATAATAACCAGATAATGCTAAAGATCACGGGATATCAAACGGCACCTAATAGGTAGCTATGTTAATATACCGGACCAAAATGGAAGGATCGGATAGTACGCGGGTTCGTAAACCAAACGAGTATGGAGACTCGTGTAATATGGTTTAACAAAGCCTACATACTAAAATGAAACTTAACCTAGGTGCTTACGGTCCATCACAACCCGTTTAGGTAGCTTATGCTACCTTACGCGTCGTTCGCGTAGAACGCGTCTGGAACGCCTAACATCGTGACTACAAGGTATAACCTCGGAAGGTTATAGCTATGGTCACCTAATGTGTTTGGTCGGATCCTAATGATCGACCAAATGGGTCGGGTTCGAAAGTATAAGCGATGGTTTAGATCGCTTACCTTACGACCCTATATAAGCACTAAACTAAAAGTGACGAGCTAAGCATGTTAGAACATGCTTAACTAAGTTTAGAAAACAGGTTTGGCATCAAAACAAACGGCGTTGATGCTTACGAGTAGTTTGGTTACAAAATACGCAAGAATGCGCATTTTGGCCGAAACTACGACTCGTCACTGAGCCTAGATAACGTGGTGACCAGTAGGTATAGTCACTACGGACTATAACCATCGTGATCACGCTCACGTTATGAAGTTCCATGAACTTCGCATCGACCATAAGCTGGTCAATGCAGAAAGTCAACAAAACGTTGACTTTCGGACTTGAAAAGCGATAAAACAACGAAAGAATACTTACGGAGGGTCCCCGAATGCTAATCTAGATCAGAGAAACTCAGGTATGAAGCAATACTTCAACTTAGAGCTTTTAGACCTGATTCTTGTGATTTTTACACAAAAGGGGGGGGTATTTATAGGCAAAGTGGAACCGTTAGGATCGTTTATCGAGTATCGTGCCGCGATCTCGTGCGTACACTTGTCAAAAATGTGGTGGTTACTGAAAATGGCCTTTGGCCTTTGATTGGGTGAAAGGGCATTGCCCCTTGATCGAACGAAAGGCCAACTGCATTGATTAGAAACATTGAATCTGGTCTGACAGTCTGACGCGGCCCGCCTCAACATTTAGGCAAAACTCACGCGGGCCGCCTGAAGCTTCTGATCTGCACATACTTTCAAAATTGGCAGTTTTGGTCCCTGTTGCGTATTTAAGCCATTTCCGACACTTCTAAGGCCCGTAAAGCCAACTTTAAGGCCCTAAAATGATGCCTAAACATTGTGGACATGAAACATGCTCAAAAATGTTCCGGATGTTGGTTCGTTTGGTCGTACGAACGCGATGTTCGCTTAATTACGACGGAATGCGCATAAGCGCGAAAAACGATCCAAATGACGCGATGAATGGATTTTTCTCATGCCAAACACTAAGGCATAATATGAGGATGCTTACATAAATTTTTGGATGTCCGGATGTATTCAGAACGTAAGTTATGCGCGAAAGTGCAAACTTGTGCACTTTTTGACACTTTTAGTCCCTGAATGATCCAAAAGTTTGTTTTAGCATACCAAACACCTCAAAGCCTATTTCTAAGCTATGTAAGGGATATTTATGGTATGTTTAACTTATGGACATGTTCCGGAATGTTTGTT
Organism: Helianthus annuus; assembly: GCF_002127325.2. Classification (NCBI taxonomy): domain Eukaryota; kingdom Viridiplantae; phylum Streptophyta; class Magnoliopsida; order Asterales; family Asteraceae; genus Helianthus; species Helianthus annuus. Next base: position 15,063,179 of record NC_035444.2, on the reverse strand, counting down.
ACAGTTCAAATTGGCATACTTTCGCAGTTTGTCAAGTTTAGTCCCTGTAAGCGAATTAACTTGTTTTTGCCATACCAAAGCCTTCGAAACTTATTTCTAAGTTATGTAAAAGTTATTTAAGGTATGTTAAGCCTATGTCACTATTACGGAGTATTCGTTGGATTAAACTGGTTATTTTTACGCATCAGAGCGCGTATAACCCTCCAGAGAGCGATTTAAAGCTTAAAATCGAACAAGAGTTGATGTGTGCAAATGATACACATATTTTTACGAATCCCAAGTATGAGATACAATATTTCATTGGTTTGGCGTTTGTTTGATGGTTGAAGTGACACAGGTGTCACAGTCTCCCCTACTTTAGGAAATTTCGTCCCGAAATTTAGTTTTAGAGGAAACTTGTGAAGACAGCTGTGACGGTTTCGCTTTCTAATAGATCCCTTGAACCCTTAAGTAAAACTCGGGGCCATGTTAGGACTCTTAGCGAATTTGTTAACCCTCGAAGTGAATTCCTTGTAATAGTAAAACATGAAATTTTGGACTACGGACAGAGGAACGTTTCTTATGAAGGCTTATCATAGGAAACTCGGTGTGTGATTGAGATCAGAATTGGGGAGTGTGAGAATAAATGACATTGGTCGAGGTCCAAGACTTCTCCCGTATCATTATTCTTGTCACTAGGTCTTAACACATGATGAAGCTTCCTGTGGCTCCTGTGCACTGAATTCCATAATTATGTAGGCCTCCATAATTACGTAATTCCTTGCACAGTCCGCACAGTCCATTTCATAATGCATAGGAAAAATTACTCTAATAAACATGAAGCGATTCGACTAGACCACCAAAGGGTCCTTTTAATTAGATCAACGAACGATATTTTTAACTAGATCAACACATGATCTTCTTAACTAGACCGTCGTACGATCTCTTTAAATAGACCACTTAAGGGATCATTTTTAGTTACATCATCACATGATATTTCTAATCAAATTTTCAAAATCAATCTGTTTAAGCAGACCATTCAAGAGGTCCAATTATAGAATAATACTTTATAACCAGAGGGACTTAACTAAAATGTTGAAATCCATTAAGGGTTTAAGATAGTATCTTTGGATATCCTATTACGAATCTCTCGTATGAGATATGAAAGAGTCTATAAGGATTTGGATGGATCACATACAACCACAAAACATGTAAGAAAACATATAAGCACAAAATTAGTTAACTTGATTCTTTATTTTGTTATCCTTAGGTATGGATATTAAAGCACACTAAGAATCCAATCTATGGATTTCATTTGGCACTTTAATGATTTATAAAGATCTATCTATAAAGATAGAGGGTTTCTCAATAAGAGTTTAACTTTGATTCTTAAAAGAAACGAGAGTTTAAGGTTCTTGGGGAGATCACAAGTGATCATAATATGATAGAACCATGCGAGTAGTTTGTCTTTGGGTTGACATCATAAGGTTTCATCAAGCATTCATACAAACGCATAAATTTTGCAGAAATAAAAACAACAAATCTTTATTTATGTAACAATGGAATTGTCTTGAAGTGTCAAAAGATAACAACCAAGGAAACACAAAACACTAATTGTTCACTGCTGCATCATTGTTCATATTTGCCTCATTGACGTTGAACACTCGTCCACGCGCTGGAGGTATGTTAACAAGCCTTGGGCAATTGTTCCTGTAGTGGGTAAGGTCACCACAGTTATAACATGACCCTGGAGGGAACCGTGCTTGAACAGCATCAGGGTTGCAGCAGCTTGATTTGCATAACGACAAACATTGATCAAATGTCCCAACCGTCCACAGTGGGTACATTTGTGACACTGCTCTTGCTCTAGATGATGACGGTTGCACTTGTTGCACAAAGGTGCGGTACCAACATAGTTTTGTCTTTTACGAGGTTGTGCTGGTTGGTTTGGTGCAACTTGTTTGTCTTGAGCAGTTACAGCGTAGCTTTGAGAGGCTTTGCGCTTTTTCTTCTTGGACACCTCAGCACTTTCTTCCTTTGGTTCCACATGAGCAGTCTTGTCAGATGGTCTTAAGTCGCCCTTCCGAAACAGCTTGCGCTTCCTGATTTGGGATTCAGTCAGAGTGGCAGCCAATTCAATGGCTTGTCTGACAGTAGTAGGGTTGCTGCCAGTAACGATATCCTGAACTATGTCAGGAAGCCCATCAATGTATTTCTCAATCGCCTTATCCAGAGGCGTAACCATAGTAGGGCATAACAAGCTCAATTCCTCATAGCGATCAGTATAGGCTCGATGTTCCCCACTGTCTTGCTTTAAATCATCAAATTCCCTTTCTAGAGCCCTAAGCTCATGACGAGGACAGAATTCCTTCATCATAAGAGCCCTAAGTTCGGCCCAAGTCTGTGCTAATGCAACCTCTGCACCGCGGTCTCTCATAACCCCGTTCCACCACGTAAGAGCCCTCTTCTGAAACACACTCGAAGAAAACTCGACCTTGCGATTTTCAGGACACTGAACATGACGGAAAGTATTCTCAATGCTCTCGAACCATTGAAGAAGCCCAGTTGCTCCCTCAGAACCACTAAACTTGAGTGGTTTAGCCGAGTTAAAAATCTTGAAATTGCATGGAGCATTGTTGTTGTTGTTGTTGTTGTTGATGGCTTGGGTTATTTGAGCATAAAGATTTGGGAAGGCAGCAGCCATTTGCTGCGCGATAATTTCCGCCAGTTCGGCATTCGCCATTTGATTGTCGCGTCGAGGAGGCATTCTAAAAGAGGAAACATGAGAGGAAACGAGTGAGAGAATTAGACGAAAAGAATGAGATGAAACATATCTGATGAAAACAAGGATAGTGGTCATTTGTTTGTTACTACAAAGCAACAAACGACCTCGGTGATTAATCAAAGTAAATAGGCCAAAAATAATGTATCGCGAAGACATGCTCGCCTATAAGTGGACACTCACCCCAAGAGTTCCCAGGTAAGAGTGACTGGTCCGATTATGTGGATTTGTACGAACACTCTAGCCTTAGACAGAAAACTCAGGGTACAGGCATCCACCCTTCCAGTTTGCATGTGTTCACATTATTTAGACCAACTTTGACGGGATTTTGAAAATTCAAAGGGGTTCAAAACCTTATAACAGAGGGTTCAAAACCTAGAAATCAATCATCCTAGAACAGATGATTAGTTTTCAAAGCGGTTTTGAAATTTATGTTCTTGTTGTGGTCGTCGCCTAAGGATAGGTGACGGTATTGTTTTATGACTAAACGCAAGTAAACTCGCGTTAGGGTCCTAGGAAGGTTATAGACTAGGTCAAAGCATTACTAATAACCTAATTTCCTATAACCATTGGCTCTGATACCAACTTTTCTGTCACACCCCGACCACGTGGAACAACAAAACGTGGCAGAAACGTCGGGGAGTGTTGTAACAGAATCATTGTTTCATAACAGATGGAAATTTAAATATTGTTTGATTGATTAAATGAACTCATTATTCTATTACAATCACATAAGTACAACTATGATCTTCCAAGTTTTAAAGTTGCTAAGGCACGAGTCCATCCTAAATGTAGCATGTATCAACAATCATCTCAAGACAACACCTGAAACATGTGTAAAAATAGGTACGTCAGCATAAAAATGCCTGTGAGATACATAGGTTTTGTGAAAATGGGATTCATGACTTGAGTTTAAAGAAAACGTTTAATAACAGTCAGTCATGAACCTTGTAATTTGCTTTGTCTTGTAAATCATTTGAAAAACGATAAGATTGGATGATATGTATAAATAAGAGAACACTGTATTGTTAAACGGATAACCATGTAAAAATGTGTTTGTATAAGATAAGTCGTTTGTAAAACAATGTCTCGTGAAAAGTGTGTTATTTGTATAAAATGCCATATGTCTCAAATTGAAATGATTCAAATAACGCTACGATATGTAATACCATACAAACACTTATATATAGGAAGTACCAGCGGCGTATCCACCATGCTTGTATCATATTACACACGCCTCGTTACTTAAGTCACTTACGCAAACCAAACCACCAATATAGAATGTTCATGTTTAAACCAATAGTCCAAGGTTATTGTATAACTCAAGTTAAATGTAAACCACGTAATGTATAAACAAAAGTTATGTATGGTAAGTGAAATGATGTAAGGTTAATCGAATAACCTTATAGCAGCATATTAACAGTATACTTTGGATTTGTAAATAACATATTAAAAATATGTTTTGGTTTGTTGATAAAATGCTTATGTTGGTTCTGTACAATACCACACATGAGAGTATATCAAACTATACTTTTTGGGAGTATATCAAAATATACTTTAAAGGTGCGATTTAAGAATTCATTCAGACCTAGTGCATCAAACTACACCTTTGAGACTATAAGGATACCACAAAGGAAATCCCTATTTGGATGGAGAAACAAATTGGTTTCAGACATTCCATGACAACAGGAATGGGGTGTCTAGTCCTATAGCGCTATATCATACTACCAATCGGTCTAGTGAACAAAATAAGTACTATTCCAACAATTACTTTTGTAATCTTTGAGAAATCAGTGTTTAAACCATGGATAGTCATTTAGTTTGTCAAAAGATAAATACTAACATGTATAATCAATTATACTTTGAAATCATGAAAATAACAGATAGGTACACATGCTTCACCCCAAAACAGTTGAAAACAGTAAAAGAGGGGAACTATGTACTCACCTGAGATTGCTTTGGAGTTCTTGTATAATAACCAGATAATGCTAAAGATCACGGGATATCAAACGGCACCTAATAGGTAGCTATGTTAATATACCGGACCAAAATGGAAGGATCGGATAGTACGCGGGTTCGTAAACCAAACGAGTATGGAGACTCGTGTAATATGGTTTAACAAAGCCTACATACTAAAATGAAACTTAACCTAGGTGCTTACGGTCCATCACAACCCGTTTAGGTAGCTTATGCTACCTTACGCGTCGTTCGCGTAGAACGCGTCTGGAACGCCTAACATCGTGACTACAAGGTATAACCTCGGAAGGTTATAGCTATGGTCACCTAATGTGTTTGGTCGGATCCTAATGATCGACCAAATGGGTCGGGTTCGAAAGTATAAGCGATGGTTTAGATCGCTTACCTTACGACCCTATATAAGCACTAAACTAAAAGTGACGAGCTAAGCATGTTAGAACATGCTTAACTAAGTTTAGAAAACAGGTTTGGCATCAAAACAAACGGCTTTGATGCTTACGAGTAGTTTGGTTACAAAATACGCAAGAATGCGCATTTTGGCCGAAACTACGACTCGTCACTGAGCCTAGATAACGTGGTGACCAGTAGGTATAGTCACTACGGACTATAACCATCGTGATCACGCTCACGTTATGAAGTTCCATGAACTTCGCATCGACCATAAGCTGGTCAATGCAGAAAGTCAACAAAACGTTGACTTTCGGACTTGAAAAGCGATAAAACAACGAAAGAATACTTACGGAGGGTCCCCGAATGCTAATCTAGATCAGAGAAACTCAGGTATGAAGCAATACTTCAACTTAGAGCTTTTAGATCTGATTCTTGTGATTTTTACACAAAAGGGGGGGGGGGTATTTATAGGAAAAGTGGAACCGTTAGGATCGTTTATCGAATATCGTGCCGCGATCTCGTGCGTACACTTGTCAAAAATGTGGTGGTTACTGAAAATGGCCTTTGGCCTTTGATTGGGTGAAAGGGCATTGCCCCTTGATCGAACGAAAGGCCAACTGCATTGATTAGAAACATTGAATCTGGTCTGATAGTCTGATGCGGCCCGCCTCAACATTTAGGCAAAACTCACGCGGGCCGCCTGAAGCTTCTGATCTGCACATACTTTCAAAATTGGCAGTTTTGGACCCTGTTGCGTATTTAAGCCATTTCCGACACTTCTAAGGCCCGTAAAGCCAACTTTAAGGCCCTAAAATGATGCCTAAACATTGTGGACATTAAACATGCTCAAAAATGTTCCGGATGTTGGTTCGTTTGGTTGTACGAACGCGATGTTCGCTTAATTACGACGGAATGCGCATAAGCGCGAAAAACGATCCAAATGACGCGATGAATGGATTTTTCTCATGCCAAACACTAAGGCATAATATGAGGATGCTTACATAAATTTTTGGATGTCTGGATGTATTCAGAACGTAAGTTATGCGCGAAAGTGCAAACTTGTGCACTTTTTGACACTTTTAGTCCCTGAATGATCCAAAAGTTTGTTTTAGCATACCAAACACCTCAAAGCCTATTTCTAAGCTATGTAAAGGATATTTATGGTATGTTTAACTTATGGACATGTTCCGGAATGTTTGTTACAGTTCAAATTGGCATACTTTCGCAGTTTGTCAAGTTTAGTCCCTGTAAGCGAATTAACTTGTTTTTGCCATACCAAAGCCTTCGAAACTTATTTCTAAGTTATGTAAAAGTTATTTAAGGTATGTTAAGCCTATGTCACTATTCCGGAGTATTCGTTGGATTAAACTGGTTATTTTTACGCATCAGAGCGCGTATAACCCTCCAGAGAGCGATTTAAAGCTTAAAATCGAACAAGAGTTGATGTGTGCAAATGATACACATATTTTTACGAATCCCAAGTATGAGATACAATATTTCATTGGTTTGGCGTTTGTTTGATGGTTTAGCCTTAACCCAGTTATTTTTTATGGTTAAATCTGACCTAGTGAACCCCACACAAGGGTATTTTGGTCATTTTACTCTTATTACTAAAATAAACAATTATAAAAAAATAATAAATAAAAGAATTTTGTTTATATACTATTTTATATATATATACAAACACACACATACAGCCAGATCGAATCAGATTAAACACATAAAAACCGTATCACGAACATCGTCGTTATCATACTCACCTGCCTCACTGATGAGTTGATATGAACCCTAATCCAGCCAGATCCTGTCATCAACCCACCCTGATTCAACCAGATTTCGTCGCCAACCACCGTGATTCAGCCAGATCCCGTCGACCACTTCTCTTTCTCTCTAAACAAAATTCTGGAGTTGAGTACCACGTGACGACGAGGTTAGCGCCGGCAGCGGAGTACTCGGAGCGTGAGTGTGCTAACACGGTGTGGCCTTGACGGACGAGGGTTTTGGCGAGGAATTGACCGAAGTTACCGAAGCTAATAATGACGATTTTTAGGGTTTTGGATTTGGGGATTTGTTTGGAGAGTTTTGATTCGTAGTCGAAGGGTTGTGCAGCGTCGATTGCAGATACTTCACCATCAATTGCTGCTGGTAACCGCTCGCCTTACCTACCTCCGTCGCGTCGGAAGCCTCACTGCCGCTGCCACTGGCGCTACCTTCCGATTTCATCACTGCACTCACTCCACCTTCATCTCCAAACCCTAAAACCTTCTATTTCATCTTCTCAATCGGTGGTAGTGGTGGTGCTAGATTGGTGGTGGGATAAGGAGTTCTGGAGAGTTTATCCCCGGATTTAACAGACAGCGGATTACAGGTGATAATGATCTGTACGGCAACGAGGTCACCTGCTCGAGCTGTTGCGTGAATATCTTCCGACGAATTTGAAGGTTTCCCCATTCTTCTTCTTCAAAGGAATGAAAAATTTGGATTTTTAGGGTTTTCTGGTTTTAAGGTTAGAGAGAGAGAGAGAGAGAGTTGAGAGAGAGAAAGAAAATCAGTTATGAGAGAGGACTTAATTTATTTTTTTATATATGTTTAATTATTTAAAATTCTTTTTTATTTTCTTTGTTAGAGATATTTTTAATAAATTAGTAAAATTACCAAAATACCCTCGTGTGGGGTACCCTTTGTCTGATTTAACTATGAAAAATAACAGAGTTAGGGCTAAAAGACATAATGTGCAAGGGTTTGCAAATATTGAGTACAGTTTTTGTACTTATTAAAGATAACAGACACAGTTTGCAATAAGTAGCATACATAAAGGACGAGCTTTGTAATTTACTCTATTTTAATGGTATTATTATTTATATGATCCTCTAAATTATACTTTTTAGCAAAATTAATTAATCAGAGAATTATAAAATATACAAAATACATAATCTAAATGTTTTAGGCAGGTATCAAAGTCAGAATATTAAGTAATAGATAATGAAAGTATCAGTAATAAATAATGAAATCTAATGAAAATAAGTAATAGATAATGAAAGTATCAGTAATAAATAATGAAATCTAATGAAATCAATTAGATCACTAATAGATAATGAAATCAATTAGTGATGTATAAAAAGATAATATATTCGAGTTTATCGTACGAAATTATAGGATGGATGCAGATAATATCACTTTTATATATCACTAGGTTATCACCCGCGAACTTCGCGGGTAGGAAAATTTACTTTATATTAATCAAACTATGTCAGAAAGTTGTTTTATAATTGTTTTGAATTGAAAGTTGTAGTCATTAGGGTTGCGAACAAACTTGTTTTTTAATTGTTTTGAATTGAAAGTTGTAGTCGTTAGGGTTGCGAGTAAGGTTAGAAATTTTGGGCAAGAACCGGAGGCATAAATTTGCCTTACTGAATGACCCACAACAAAAAAAAAACTTTTATTTATTATAACAGATTATTAGAACTTTATTAATATTTTGTCCGTTCTTTATTATAACACTTAACATGTACAAAAAAAAAAAAAAAAAAAAACTATAATGAATTCTCCAAGCCTTTAACACCACCATTGTCACCAACCTTTGAAACACACAAACACAATATCTTTTTATATGCACAATCACATTGGTTGAGTACCACACATATAGGCCAAACAGGTTGAAAGTTGACTGTAGTGCAATCCAAATTTCAAATGCATAGTTTTCAAATGTATTTATGATTGTTATAATATTATTTACGTAACTATATTTGACCTATTAATTATTATTTACAAAACATACTAAAAGTGGTTTTTGAAACTTTAAAAGTTAAACATATGAGGTAAAATCTTACTTCATAATAATAGATTGTCAATTTGTAAACAAAATTATTAACTCAAAATTATAAAATAAATCTATCTATGGAGTACGCATTGGTAAACATACACGACATTCTCAAAATTACAGAGACAAATTTCAATAGTTTGTTTGATTTGCAAAATATTTTATAAATTGATATTAACAAACGGGAAAAAATAAAGATAAAATATAAATTATTAATGTTTAGTTTATTAACAAATTCGAAACCTTAAATTTTTACCTACTTTGATTTTAAAAATATAAGAAAGTACTCATGGTTACGTTATTGATGGTTTTAAATTCAATTTGTTTGTTTTTAAAAATAAATTAATTTGGAAATTCAAATTGTTTGTGTAAAAAAATATTCATGTATTGATCAAATAAAACGTTGTATCCAAATGACTTGTTTTTGTATAATAAAACATAAATGATATTAGTTTGTATTGATACAAAAATTTCCATGATCACAACATCAAACGGAATTTGATCCATTATACGAAACACCTAGTAAAATGGAAACGTATAATAAAACATAAATGATATTAGTTTGTATTGATACATGAAAAAGAGATTGTGTATTACTTAAAAATTTTGCAAAGTACCTGGTTGAAGAAACCAAAGAATAGATTGAAAGTTGATATGTAATGGAGATGTATGTTGTAATTTATATAAAATGATATTATAAATGGAATGTTCTTTTATGATGAGAAATTTAATAAGATACATTTTTAAATCCTAGACTTAATAAGATACCTTTTTAGGTTTTAACAGCACCAAAATGAACAGATTTGACAACATGGGCTTCAAGATCTTGACTAAGCATGTACGAACACATGTCCTTCGCATAATCATCCCAAAGAGTTAAATCAACCTCAACATCTCTAAAAAAAGAATATAGGCAATTAATTTCAGATTAACAAAATTAGGTAATATTTATAAAATATAAAGAAAAAAAATGTAAATTGTATTACTCGAGATCTTGAAGCTTAAGATTGAGGCGTTTTCAAATTAACATGAGATTTAACACTTACCTGCATAACCCAACTTTGATCAAAACAAAACCTCATTTTCAAATAGAAAACTGTGACAATAAAAATAAGGATTTTTTTATTAGTACTCAACAAATAATGATCGTTAAATAATTAATTAAAAGTGTAATACCATAGAACAAAACAAATATTATATTTATTTTGATAAAAAATAAAATATCTACATCAAAATTATTTGTCATTCTATTGTAGTTTCCATTTTGCTTAAAAATGATTGTCAATTAATAAAGAAACAAATTTATCTAAAATTAATTTGGATATGTTATTGCATTATAAATGGAAATATTAATTTACAAAACTTTGGAAATTACGAATAGACAAAATCGACCAAATAATTTAACATAAATAAATTATCATTGTTTTGTTAATTATTATAAATATTTATAAGTTTCCTAAATAAATAATAAGTTAATAAAAATATAAGATATACATCTAGAAATAAGTCAACATACAAATTCAAACATCAACTTATTTGGTAATTTGACTGTTATGTTTTATCGTGTGTAAGATATGTATTCAATTGTTATATTTTTTAATAAAAATATATAAAACTAACATTCGTATTGAAAAAAATTATATATTCGTATTAAAATAATATATGTAGAGGTTCGGATGTTTGCGTTGGATACTTGGATATTAAAAAAAGTAATATGATTGGTTGTGCAAAGCTAATAATAAAATTGGAAAAAAGAGTAGTACCAAAATTATGTTCTATATTAAAACAAAAATTAACTTGTAAACTTTCTTACAAAAGAGGGCATGTTTAAGTACTAATTGTCCAAACAGAAAACATAACTGACATCCAACTTGGGCCATACGAAGATCAAGTAGAAACTATGCAAACAACTGTAAACCCACCATCAACTAATAACTACCAGTTCACGAAAACATATACAAAACCAACTAACAACCACAAATGCAAACAGTCACGGACGGCCTCTTTTCTTTGTCGTCTTGTGTACAAATTTGGTCAAAATCAAAAGCTGCGAAGACTTGACATATTTAAAGAAAAGAGTAGCGCCATGTGTATTTGATTTGATTTCAAGAAAGCCGACCACTTGGAAAAACCATACCTGTAACCATCTCCATTCTTTTCCGCTATCGTCTTCATGTTTGTTACCTCACATCTAATGTTTTGGATTGAAACATCACGGAGGTTGTGAAAAGAAAGAGACAACTCATCGGAAATAGCAGACGGTAAACGCTGAAAGTCACAAAACAAAAAATTGTCAAAGTAATCTAAAATATATGCTTATTACTTGAATAAAATATATAAATTTTAATAATATGAAAACACATACCATTCTGTTCTCGGCGACTTTGGTGAACTCAATGATTGAAATTGTTTTCGACCTTTTCAATGTAGAACGTTTACGGCTAACAGATGTGGTTTCAGCAGCCATAAACTTATCAACAACCACATATTCATTTTTGTTTCTAAACTTTGAACGTGTACGATGAGCGATAAGAGACTCATCGGACACCAACATAACTGCTTTACATTTCTGAGTGGCCTAAAAAGTTCAGATAAAATAATAATTAGTTCTTTTTTAAGAAATAAAATTAAAAGTAAAAAAGTTATATATGATACTATACCTTCCTCTTTATCGGCAAAACAATTTGACCAACATCAACTTTATATTTCGGAATGGTCTAAAACAGGTAAATAAATACATAAGTATCTATCATAATTCGAACAAAATATCGAATCAGAAATACTCACATCAGAAACAACTATGGAGGACAGACTCGGTTCAGAAATAAAAATATTTGTTTTTCGTGTAGGATCAACCTATAAAACAAAAGAGTATAAAAATTATTAATATAGAATGAATTAATACATTGAATTATATAATACTTAAGTAATCAGATATACATGGGAGTTATTCTTCGGTATCAAAAATTTGTCCAGGTCCATCTCAAAGTTGCTTTTGTCCTGAAAAAAGGTAAACGTATAAATAAAAAAAATGTAAAGTAATCAACTTAAATTCATAAAAATATAATTAAGTAACTGAACCAAAACCTTTAAACTTAGATTTTCATCAACAACAACATTTGTTTTCCCCTTCGGATCATCGTAAGAAACATAAAACATTAACGGTTTAAAATGAAAAAATATAGGTAAAACAATTCAGTTAATTACAAACTCCTATAAATGAACACAAACTTTTAAACTTTGATTTTTATCACAAACAACACTTGCTTTGCATATCGGATCGGCTTTTTTATCTCAATCATCTTTGAACTACATATAAGGGAAATGTGTTTAACAATATAATAAGAATAATAATTAAATTTAATAAAATATGAAAAAAAAAACAATGACAAAAAATTACCTTCTTCTTAAGGTCTTCCATTTCAAGTAGAGATGAGAAAAAGTTATCAAACTTCGAATCATCAATATCCTACACAATTAACAATAAACAAATGTATAAATACAAAAAAAAATATTTATGATAAGTTTTAATAAATTAGATTAAAATATAGGGGTTTACATTGAACACAGACTCAAAACTTGCCAACTGAAGTTTGTCGTCTTCACATTCCACAACAACACTTTCCTGAAAGTCAGTTTCGGCAGTACTACACTTCTCCTTATGTTCGGACTACAAAAAAAGATAAAAAATAACAATGTGTGAAATTCAAGATCTACTTGTAAGCTCGCATTAATAACTAAATAATAGTATAGATGTATAATTCTAACCGCAATAACCAAATCATCACCATCATCACCATCATCACCATAGATGGAGTCATCCAAAACAACTAACTCAACCTTGTTGTTCTGAATTTGAGTACTGGTTTGATGATTAAAGACTGAAAGCTCGAAAATTTTATTTCCAACCATTGAAAAGACAAAGATAGATCGGCTGTCTAAGGCAAGATCGTTTACCATCTTAGAACATCCATGAGTAAAAACACAGCTGTCAGTTAATCCGTCCATCTTAACGTTCCAAAATCTATCTCCTAAATAAAGAGTTGATTGACCACCTTTGAAATTTTTCCCATAAAATTGCCTCCAAAATTCATCAGCCATGACCTGCATAGGCAGTGATAATTAAAAATTAATTTAAAAACCAATATACAGAAAGAAAACATTATTCATCATACTGATTGTATAATATACTACTTACAATAACGTCTTTGTCAGGTGTGATTTTGGATATAAAGCAGTATTGATGAACAAATGATTTAAACACCATTAGAAAGAATGATGATTGTCCAAATGACTCAAACATAAGATAGTTATATTTTCTTATACAACTATCCCGAACAACTTTGGTGAAGCCATCAGCAAGAACATGGCCAACATCAGTTTTTTTCAGTCTTACAAACCATAACTTGTTGCCATCAACAATCTTAACTGAATCTTTGTAAGGTGGTTGGTCTCCCCAAATCATTGAAGCAAAGTCATTAGGTATTTGCTATGAGTTTAAAAAAAATAAAAAAAAGACAAACATCAGTTTACTAAAAATATGATTAGTATTTAGAATACTAATAACCGTAGCAAAAATATCTGGTCATCTTCCTGAATAAGCTTTAAAAATGAAGGACTGTTGTTCACTGGATCCATATCTGAAAATTAAATATGAAGGTTTTTTACAAAATTAAACGGTAAAGTATTTATAGAAACACAATCAATATTTCTCAATAAGCTTTAAAACTTATCTCAATAGTTTTGTTATTACTGATTCACCCACTATTGTTGGTAGGGTAGCCAATGCAAATGCAGCTTGTATTCTTATCTTGAAAATAGAATAATTACTGAGCGAAGTAAAAGAATACAAAAAACTGAAGGAGCCCTATACAGAGCAAAGTAAACACAAAATTCAAACACCTATTAGTTCATCAAAGCACTTATTCTGCAATCCAAATAAAAAAACTCGGTAAAATAAGTTTAAAATATACCTTCACATTATGTTTTATATCCAAGTCAAAACACAAAATAATACATTGAAAGAAATTATAAAGCAAGAGAATTCAAGTAATAGAAATATTGAATTTTGATGTTAATTACCTTAGCGTTATCCCCTGTAAGCGGAAGAGAATAATCAATTAACAAAGAAACCTTCTTATATCACACCACCAATTCTGTCACATTAAAGATGAATTAAGTTAATTGAAAAAGGAATGGCTAAATGGATGAAACACATTAATGGTTTACTTCCAAATTTAAATTTAAAAAAATGATTGACTTCCAAATTTAAAATCAAACACATTAATGGCAAACTTCAAAATTTAAATTTAAGATAATGATTGACTTCGAAATTAAAAATTTAAAATCACACACAATAATAGTTTACTTCAAAATATAAATTTAAAATAATAATTGACTATCATTATACCGGATCAAAAAACACCAAAAACCGATAAAATTAAACTTACCTCTTGTGTTCGAAAAAGATTCAGACTCATGCAGTTGCATAAGTCATTATCAATAAGTTCAAGACATTGACCATATGGAACTTTTCCTTCCCACAATAAGCTTGCAAAATCATACGGTATTTCCTATGAATTGAAACAAAAAACATATAAGCTTAAAATTTAATTTTAATGATGTAAAACTTATATGTAACAACCAATAAATATTTTTAATATGATTGTTGAATAATTTGAATCTAATTAGCTATATAGAAACCAATAATTGTTGATTAAAGTTTATTAAAAATTAGGATAATTAACAATTATACAAAATGAATATAGTCAACTTCTATTTTAGGTAACTTTATTTAAAAATAAGCTAAATATAAGTCAAATTTAAAATTACTATAATATGTTGGAAGATTTAATCAAAATTATATATAGAATTTTAAATTTTAAACCACTAACATGTCTTTGTACATTGAACCCACTTAAAAAGGAAATACAATTAATGTTATTAACTCCAAATCGTTTACTTCCATAATATCCTCCAAATCAAAATTTTGAATTTTAAATCAAGTTATTATCTATTATCTAAATAAGGAAATTATCAGCGAAATATACTAAAAACACATTTGTTGACATTTTTAAAAAATATTAATATATTCTTAAACAGGCTTCTGATAATTAAAACGATATTAGAAAACATACAAATGTTAGCATCTTGAATGACATAATCATCTAAAATACAGTGAAAGTTCAAAACTCAATTTCGTATCTATTATTTTAATGACTTAAAGCATATACGGTAAAAACCAATAAATTTTTTAATATGATTGTTGAATAATTTGAATCTAATTAGTTATATAGAAACCAATAATTGTCGATTAGAGGTTATTAAAAATTAGGATAATTAGCAATTATAAAAAATGAATGTAGTCAACTTCTATTTCAGGTAACTTCATTTAAAAATAAATCAAATATAATTTAAATTTAAAATTACTATAATATGTTGGAAGAATTTAATCAAAATTATATATAAAACTCTAAATTTTAAACCATTAACATGTCTAGGTACATTGAACTCACCTAAAAAGGAAATCCAATTAATGTTATTAACTCCAAATCGTTTACTTCCATATTATACTCCAAATCAAAAATTTGAATTTAAAATCAAGTTATTATATATCCTCTAAATAAGGAAATAAAAATTAACAATAATAATTTTGGAACAAACGGATGGATAGCACCGAACCGTTATCATGATCCGAAATTCAATTGTCAAACATCATGGATCAAACCATTAAACTCCAAGAACAAATATGATATTCAATCAAGCTTCAAACAAAACAATAGAAACGTGGAGCAAAGATTCTGACAAAACAATATTACAAACTTAAAAAAGAGAAAACAACTATAACATTCAACTAACCTCTGTTGCTTATTGAATGATCGGAGTCCGATTGTTATCCAAGATTTAGGGATTCACATGAAAATCAAAATAAACAAAAATCAGTAAGTTTGATAAATGTCCAATACATGAGTTTGATAAATGTCCAATACATGATTAACGTTCATAGACACTACATAAATCAGAGAATGTAGATGATGATAACAAAACCTCTGATCTTGATATTGTTTGCAAAAAAAATATAAATGTTCAATCGCTTAGATTAAAGATGCATAGTAGATAAACAACAAACTAAAACAACATACCTTCAATTTTATGATCGGATCTACAAAATTCAGAACAACATAACTTATTTTGGTAGACTAACAATCCGAGTCCGAATTTCAAAAAAGATTGAGGGTTCACCATGAGAAAATACAAACCATAAATCATTCAGAACATATATTAATAAGTAAAAAAATAATGAACAGAAAGGATATAAAATTACATATTACAAACTTAAAAAAGATAAAACAACTATAACACTTAACTAACCTCTTTTGATTGACGAATTATCGGAGTCCGAAATCAGATCTACAGAAATCAGAACAAAGAAAAAGTTATTACAAATCAGAACAAAGATTATTAGAAATCCAAAGAAAGGAAAAGATAAAGTTTGATCGGATCTACTGAAATCAGAACAAAGAAAACGTTATTAGAAATCGAAAGAATCTTTATAAAATGAACTTTATATACAATTGAACAACATAAATAACAACATACCTTTAATTTCTTTAATCAGATCTACAGAAATCAGAACAAAAATGGTTTTTAGCAATCAAAACAATATTCATAAAAACAACTTTGTATAATACAATCGAATAACATAAATAACAACACACCTTTAATTTCTTTTATCGGATCTATAGAAATGAGAAAACAAATGGTTTTTAGCAATCGAAACAATCTTTATAAAAACAACTTTGTATATACAATAACATAAACAACGCAGATCTAGGTTCGATTAGATATATTTACCTTTGATCTTGATAAAATCTTGAAGATCCGATGAGATGATGAACAATTGTAGAAGAAAAAGAAGATAGAGAAGGGAGATTCGGTAGGTATGATTTCGGTGAACAATTTTGGCCATTTTTGCGGGTATTATTTTAGAGAGATTGAAGATACCTTATAATAAAGATGAAGGAGAATGAAGATTATTGACTCGGAATGGCAATGCTTGAATCGTATGCTTGAACCAGAAGGGAGATGAAAGGAAAATGGAGATGAATGTGGTGTCTAGGGTTTTGGAAAATAACATATAGGATCCATTTTCTGTTGACCCGACCCAACTCAATTCGGATCCCGCCTTTTTTCCTTGGAATCGTGATTGTTGAAAGCTAATTGGGATTTCCCTCCTAAACCAAATTGCCACATCAGCCTAGATGGCCAAAGACAAAGGACACATAGCCCAAATCCATCTCATTTATATATATATATAGATAAATAAGTCGGTGAATTACATCAACTGCATGCATGCCTATATAAAAGAGTGCAACTATACGTAGATGCTATTTGTCTCTCATTTCAAAAGAAAACACAGATATTTACTAGCAGAGTTTGCGTTGCATTGTGGTTTATACATGCAGGAGGAGATCGAGACTGAGATTTACACAGCGGGGCTAGTGGTGGTTGAAAAATCCACTCTTGTAGGGTTTTGGCAGGTGATTGCGGGGGCGGATCATTGGGAGCACGAGAAGTCGAAGGGGAGGGTGTCGTTTGTTAGGGACCCACTGTACAGGTATGTACGTTTATTATGGCAATTATTGTGATTATATGCACTGTTTATTAATCTCTGTTTTTTGTATTTCGCTAACACTATCTGCAGGTATCTGCACCATTTGCTCGCTACTTCTATTTCAGCGCGCGGCTACAGCCGTGAGTGGTGTACGACCACAGATCTTTTTTTCCTTTATTGTTTGTTGTATAGGAGGCCATGCGCGCTAGCACACGGTCTAGCCCAGTACTACGCCTCCGCCCATCACCGGCAGGAGCGCGGATTTTTGTATGGCGGGGCGTACGTGACCGTCATTGCCCGTTCATTGGGCCTCGTACCACACCAAGACCCACATCTACGGACGCCGCCAGTCATGCCGACGCGGATGGGTTTTCAGACGCTGTGGGGGATGAAGGTAATCAAGAGGTTCGCCGTTGGCCCGCAGTTTAAAAACTGCGAGGGGGGCGTATGGACAGAGGAGGCCCTACCAGAGCATTTCGAGCCCGTTCATCCTCCTATAGATCCTGCTGATGTAGTGCCCGTGGAAGACCCTCCGGAGGATGTAGACGGTGCAGCAGTGCCACAGCCACCGCCACCTGCCGGGGCACCTCAGTTTCCACGACACATTATTCCGGGTCATGCCCCCGGAGTTGCGCTACATCCGGATGTACGAGCCGAGCTTGACAGGCTCAACGATTTGGTAGGTTGGCTGGTATGGGCGGAGCAGGATAGACGAGAGAGAGAGGGATTACCCCCGATACCGCTTCCACCGGTTCGAGCACCACATCAGCAGCACCAGCCGCAGCAGCAGCATCAGGATTCGGATTCGGATTTGGATGCATAGACCTGTTGTTGTTTTTATTTTTATTATGGATGTACAAACTTATCTTATATATTTTTGTTATGGATGTAAAAAGTTATCTTATATATGTCATATTTATGTTTGTTTTCAGTTATTCGGTTACTTAATGATTGTTGTCTTAAATTTATATAATACGGAAACAAAATATGTTTTGAATATAATACGGAAACAATATATCCCTTGAATATAATACGGAAACAATATTTGAAAGAGATAAAATGTTAATCGAAAGAATAATATTTAAAAAAGCAAAATGTTAAAAACAATATAATATTTAATCGATATAATATATTTAAAGAGCCGATTTTCAAAATAGTTGATTTTTAAAAAACAAAAACTTTTTATAGTGTAAAAAACAAAAAAAAAAAACTTTTTTTAAAACCATAAAAATTTTCAACAAATAAACACATCTTCAAAACTATCCAAAAAACCATACCAAAACCCACCAAAACACCTCTGATTTCAGCCAAAAAAAAACCAAGTTTAGACGCCTCGTATAGGGTTGTACCCTTCGTATAGGGTTCCTTATACGTCGTGCCTGACACCCTCTGAGACCACCTTGAATTCAGTGCATATACGCCTCGTATAGAGCTATACGAGGCGTCTAGGGCACAAAAAGTGTGAAAATAGGCGCAGAGGGTGTCCAAATAGATCCAGCCTAAATAATGAAATCTAATGAAAATAAGTAATAGATAATGAAAGTATCAGTAATAAATAATGAAATCTAATGAAATCAATTAGATCAGTAATAGATAATGAAATCAATCAGTGATGTATAAAAAGATAATATAATCGAGTTTATCGTACGAAATTATAGGATGGATGCAGATAATATCACTTTTATATATCATAAATAAGTCGGTGAATTACATCAACTGCATGCATGCCTATATATAACTATACGTAGATGCTATTTGTCTCTCATTTCAAAAGAAAACGCAGATATTATTTCCAATCCGTTTCTACAATGAAAGTTTATTGGGATCCGCCTAATTCGGGTTGGCTCAAACTCAATACGGACGGTAGTTCTTTAGGAAATCCAGGGCAGTCAAGTTATGGAGGTGTTGTAAGGAATACTCATGGTGAATGGGTTTGTGGTTACGTAGGAAATATTGGATATAATACAAGTCTTGCTGCTGAAATTTGGGGAATAATGATGGGGTTACGTTTCATCAGAGTCATGGGGTTGAACAATGTTGTCATTGAAACAGATTCTCAGGCTGCGCTTTTACTTATCACGGTGCATGGTGTGGATGAATCTGATCCGCTAAGCTCGATGATAAACTCGTGCAAGAACGACATGGCACAGCTAAAGTGTTATATGGTTCATGTAAAGCGAGATAAAAACCGTTGTGCTGATCTAATGGCAAGGCTTGGGAGAACACAAGTTGAAGACTTTGTTGTCTATGATGACCCGCCAGCGGAGTTGATTCCACTGTTAAATGAAGATGCCGCAGCAGCGGGGGAGTCACTCTGATTATTCACAACAATGTAAATGTTTTAAATTCTTTTAGTTAGGTATTTCATGTGTCGAATAATTTTTTTCATTCATTACTTCAATGCGAGTTTCATCGGTTTGTGTAGCGTAAATATGCAATTGAATGAATGATGATCGTGTTAGTGGGTTTATCAAGTTCATGAGATCAATAATTGTTCCTCTCTATTGCGGTACTTAATTCGTGATTTCACTTGACATGCCACATCACCTTAGTTGCCTATGCATAAGAAATGTTTGACACATTATTCTGATAAAAGAAATGATGACCTAAAATGGAAATTTGCATAAGGTTCAGTATTAAATTTTAAGCAGTTTGGTAAAAAAAACATAATTGTTCATTGCTACACCAATCATGTTTCCCACTTCATAATTGTTCCTTGCGCTTACGGCTGCCACATCAGCCAGCTCACGGACATTAACCAGAATTTTAACAACAAATGTTAAACTGGTTAAGATATTGTCACCATGGTTACCAATTGATACGGAGCTAGCTAGCTCATACTTGAACTAGATGGACATGTCAATAAGGGGGCATAGCTTGGGCTTCGTCAAGAGTTACAGGCACATCATTTACAATTTTCGGAGACCCATATTTACTTTTTAATACCACATTGCGCCCTTTTGGGCCGAGGGTGACTCCTACTAGATCTGCAACCTTGTTGACACCAGCCTACTGCCTACACACCATTGCACACACGTATCAACACAGAGTGTCATCACGAAACGTAATGCCGAGATGAAGTACAATTCTTTCCCCATTGCCTTAACCTTTAGAGAACTTGTTTTCTACATTCTGGCTTTTGTGTCCCAAACGACTCGACGAAAAGTAATTATGAGTGAATGCACAGGAGTAAGTTTTTTTTTTTTAAGTAAACTTCATTAGAAACAGCATCAACCTGAAAACCGGGAGGCCAACAACAGACAACTACATAATTACATGGAATCTTCTAGAAGTTATTTGAATCATGCATAACACAAAATCAAATGTCAGAGAATAAAATCTAATATTCATCATTATCAACAATAAGGGTGGACGGGGCGTTCTCGGGGAGGCCTTGCGGTGACCACCTCCACCGATCGGGAACACCGCCGCCATCAAAGCGGGGTCCCGATTCGGGGCGTATATTGGGTGTGGGTTCACCGATGGAGGAGAGGGGAATGGTGTGGGGCCAGCCCACTTTCAACCAATCAAAGATTTTCTTTGTTTTTTTTTTTTTTTTTGAATAAAAAAATAAGGGGAGTTAAGAGGGGAGTGGCGCCATCAAATGGGGGTGTTAGGGGAGTTTAAGAGGGGAGTTGACGTGGCACACGGGGATTGGTTTGGCGTAAGAGAGGGGACTCACCTATTAGGTGAGCACCCCCTTCACCCTAAAATTTCATCTTTGAAACAATTATCAATATCAATTATATAATGATATTATCCAAAACTTCAAATCATACTATATCACTCATGCATCACACAAAATTTAAATTTTCTTTTATAAAAAAAGGATCTAACATATGAATATAATCATCATCATCATCATCATCATCAAAATTTCATCTCTGAAACATAATATAAATTAAATTAATAATAATAATTCAAAATCACAAAACACTTCAACTAAACCAAATCAATCCAAATGCAACATAATCACCATAAAACTAAAAATAAACTAAAAAACCTACAGACTCAAAACACCAAACCCTAACCCTAAAACAACCGCAATTCCAGAAACCGAAACCGAATCCGACGTATCAGGTCCAGGACTAGCCTCCGGCTCATCACCAGAACTCATAACCTGGGCCGGAGACGGAGCCACATCAGAAAAAGAACCCTCCGGCGGAGCAGAAATAGCAGGCGGAAAGTACCTAACCGGCACCGGACTCATAACCTCAACCATCATACTCACACCTTGTTTACACCGATCAGAATCACCACTAATGAAATACATCGTCCCAATGTTATTGAGGTCGATAACCGTATCACCGTCGTTGAAGAACGCGATCGGATTGCTTGAATCGCAGTGGTAGAACCCCCATTTTTCAACCACTGTAACAGAATCGTTCTTGTAACGAAAATCTGTAAAAAAACAAAAAAATACAAGTAAATAATTATTAAATGATGATGAGTTTAAAATTGGTGAAAAAAAATTGAACTTACGGAGAGAATCGCCGATGTGGAAGCGGCGTCGGGAAGCCCAGACGTTGTAGAGTTGGGATTCGTTGGTGGCCGGAATACGCCAGCCGACGGTGCCGCCGACTTGGAACTCGGTGGCGGAGATGGTGGTTATGACGACGGCGATGGTGAAGATGAAGGAGTAGAGGAGAGGTGAGCGTGAAGAAGTGGAAGCCATTTTTTTTTTCTGTGTGTGTGTGTGGAATGTTTGAAGTGAATAACAGTGGTTGTTGTGGTGGCGATGGGGGTTTATAAGGGTGGTGGTGAGGTTTTGGCGGGAATTATGGGGGTGGTAGACGTGGGGACGTGGGGTGGTGGTGGTTATTTGAGGGGTGTTGAAAAGTCGTGTGCTTAAGGTGGTTGTACTGTTGGGATAAAAGGTTGTACTATTTGGAGTGGATTAATATTGACCTGGTCAGAATGATATGGTTAACTTCCATAGGGTTGGTTGCCTCATGGTTAATATATATATTTTTTTATTTTCTTAATTAATCAAGTATTTATTAGGTTTTTTAATATTGTTGTTGTAACTGAAAATAAAATTAAGGTGTAATGTATGTGTTGATTATGAGTTTTATGACAAGTTACACTTTTTTTTTGAATGACTAACTGCTTTCCACGTGTAAACCTACTTTTTCGGAGCTATGTCCAAAGGCCGACTACTCGACCACCGCTAGAAAGCGTTGCACACCCCTGATGCTCGGGACCAGGGTTGAATCCCGAGCCGAGCCTTCCCCCGGATGCCACAACCACTGCGTTACAGACGGAAGGACAAGTTAAACATTTTTTAAAGTCGTGTCTTTTTTTAGGTTAGCATTTTAATATTACTTAATTAATGCAAAACATGTTAGGTTTTGAAAATGATTATATTTTGATAATAACTGTCAGTTGAGTTTCGTCTATAACCAAAACGAATTTTGATCTTTTTAGTTATTTCAAGTAATATTTATTACATTGTGTTTTTAACATTTTATGTTAATAACATTCCTTAAGTTATATTACTAAACAAAATAAATTATGTCACTCAATACGGATATATAATCACATTACCAAAAATAGCGTGAGAAAATCACCCCTAGGTGTTCTCAATGATTATGGGGATATATGATTGTTTGATTTGGTTTGAGTTCTACTATGCTCAAACTTGACTTGTTTAACTTATGAGAAGAGCTCAAATACGGATTGGGCTCGACTCATTTATATTGTAAGCCAGCTTGACTTGTTTATTAAACAAGTTTATTTTAGGCTCGATGTCGACCCAGGCTTGTCAATTCAAGTTCTTAACAAGCCGATCTTATGTACCTCATGAGCGGTCTGACTCGTTTATAATCAACTCTAGAAACATATAAGCTCCAAACCTCAAACAAAATATCACATAATTAGACCTAAAAACAAAATATCACATAATTAGACCTAAAAATCCAAAAATATTGGCAAAACAAGGGCGGAAGGGCCCATGCCATTCACATCACAAAGACTGGATGATCGTTAGGCCCAACAAATAAGCCCATACGGGCTTCAATCTAAAACCATTTGCTTTGAAGTCTTTATTTTGATACGAAGGTGAGGGTGATGTGGACCATGTATCGTTGTGTACAAACTCAATCTTGATAAAATAAATATTCAAATTCTAACGTCTAAACTTGGCGGACAACTCATTGTAATATCAAGAGTAAAGATCTCGTACAAAGTATTTTTTACGTACAAAACGTACGAATAAAAAAATGCATTGTCATTTTCGTAATTCTTTTAATCGTAATTACCCTACAATATCAAAATTACCCTATAGGATCATTTTACAAAATACCCAAAAGATCATTTATAGAGTATTTTTGATAACTACCCTACGACGAAAATAATTACGAAAATGTCACTACGCTTTTTTTACACCTTTCCACTTCATTCGTACGTTTTGTACGATAACATACTTTGTATTTGATCTTTTGTTTTGATATCAATAGGTTTTAGAATGCGATCGTGTTTGGGGCTTTGGGCTTATGTGTTGTGATCAATAAGGCGTGAGATGGAATGATCTAAATAAGTGGCAACAAGATAGTTGGATCATGAGACATATCATTGAAGGAGATACCATTTTTTGAACGGCGATCCTTTTATGTTAGGCCATCGCACTCCTTAAATTGGAGAGCTCTATATTCATTGCAGTCAGACTATGTTGTCTTAACCGAGCCCACACTGGCTTCAGAGTTTGGCTTGGGCGTTCCCCAGGAAACCATGTCGCCGACTACCATTTGACAGAGGTTGTGCCACCACAAGAGCTAAACACTCTCTTGCGTAACACACGGTGGGAAACCCGGGTGGGCTCAGGATAGAACCTGACACCTCTACAAGGAGGTTAGACTCTATCCATCATTGTCCAATCCATCAAAGTGACACAAGTAAAGATTGAACTTGGATCTCCATCGAACCCAAATCTCTTTACTACGAGACCACAGTCTACATCTTAAGGTTGTTGCTAGGTACATAGGTAATCACACATTAGTACAATAAAGATTACAAAACAGGTCTAAGTATATAATTATAAGAAGTATGGATACCCATATGTTTTATGGTTATATTATGTAAGAAAGTATTGCACACAAGAAAGTATTTGCTATAGCTTTTTATTTCATATATCTTAATTGTATTACCAAACCTCGTAGGATTAGCATTGCCATAATCAAAACAAACATCCCATGATTTTGATAAGAGTTAAATACATTTTTAGTCCCTGTGGTTTGGGTTATTTTGTCAGTTTAGTCCAAAAGTTTATTTTTCGTCTGTTTGTCCAAAAAGATTTCACCGTTGTCGTTTTAGTCCGTTGGGTTAACTTCATCCATTTTTTCTGTTAACGATAAAGGCAATTCTGTCATTTTATAAGGCTGAATTGCCCTTCTAGTTAACAGAATTACATATAAAATGACCGAATCGCCTTTCTCGTTAACAGAAAAATAGATGAAATTAACCTAATGTACGAAAATGGCAACGGTATAACCTTTTTGGACCCACAGGCGAAAGATGAAACCTTTGGACTAAACTGTCAAAATGACCCAAACTATAAGAACTAAAATACCATTTAACTCTTTTGATAAAGTAATGGCTCGATGTCCAAACGGTTCAATATACAATTGTTATTCATTACCCCGATAGTGTAGGGTTCAAATGAGAATAAATGTTTTGCAAGAAAAGAAAGAAGAAATTTCAACCAGTAAGAATGCCTCATTTTAATTCATTTAATTTTGTATTTAATATTAGTGTAAGGGTATATTGGTAAACTTAGATAAATCATTAATTGACAGTCTTTCTTTTTAATAGCTAACTACATTAAATTTGTAACTTATTTTCTAAAAAATATATATTTTTTCAAAGAAGAAGAAAAATTAATTTAAAGTGTAAGATAAATTATGAGGTGTGTAGGATGAATTAAAAGCCGTGTAGGGTAAATTTCAATATGTGTAGAATAAAATTCAAAACGTGTAAGATAAATTTTGATGTGTGTAGGCAAAAAATTTAGTGTGAAAGATGATAGTCTTTATGACTAATTAATTAGTCAAAGATAATAATAAATGAGATGAGAGAAAAACAATTTAATGTTTTACAATTGTACCGTTTGTTCTTTTTTCTTCTCAATTTAATTTTCTTTTCAAATGAACCATCCCCTACACCGATATTGGGTTAAATATGGTTCAAGTTTCTTGACCAAATTCAAACCACTTTCAGAATTTTAAAAAATGTAAAAAAAACGTGCAACCTCGCTTTATAATGTGTATTAATATTAAGCTCATGTGTTGCAACGGTTGTCATAAAACTGTGTTAAGTAGTAGCAATACTAAACCATTGTCAGCGACCACCAATACCGGAAAAGCTCGTAAAAAGAAAATAAAAAAAAACGAAACAAAAATAACGTCGAGCGAAAAACAGACGTAAAATCTTTGAATCACGCACGCTCGTTGCTGAGAAATTAAATCGAAACGTAAAACATAGAAAAAAAATAACTAAGTCCATTAAGGACCCGCGTGTTGGACGAACTTGTCAAACGCTAAAAAATAGATGTGACGCGACGGACCAAAATTGAACCCCACATGCACGTTGCAGTGCGTTAACTCAGAAAAATTTAGAACGAAACGAAAAACTTGGGAAAGATGAAAAATATAATGGACCAAAATTGAAAATAAAAAAGAGTTGGGATTAAATTGCAAAAGAGGAAAAACTTTGGGTTACAAGTAAAAAAAAAATCTAAATTGCAAAATTGAAGTTATTTAGAGGGTGTTTGGGATTACGTTTTGAAGTGATTATTTGATTATTGCATTTGTAAAACATAAATAATCTAAAAAAGTGTTTGAATGAAAAAGTGATTATCTGCCTCTAAAAGCGGTTTTGGAGAAGCATGTACCTACATGATTTTTCAAAACGCACGCAAAATCTATTTTTAAAACGCATAATCTATTTGAAAACGCAATACCAAACATCCACTTATTAATTTTAGATAAGAATAAAAATAAGTGATATCTATATATTGGTTATTAATTAATATTAAAAGAAATTTTGTTAAATAAATATAAATAAAATTTATAAGGTTAAATGAGTGAATGCTATGTAACATTAAGAGTAGATGAATGGGATTTAATAGTGGGCTCGGAAAGTTCTAGGCCACAAAATATTAGGGTAGGAGCCGGGGGGCATGGGCCATGAATTCTTCCCTCTATCTCTTTGTATTGGATCATACTAAAGGTTTATGTACCTTTGATCTACATGGATACTTGGATTCGATGTGAAAAACAAAATAAAAACGCAATAGACATCCAGGGCCCAGGGGTACTCAGCAACTAATCTAACCCTTTTAAATTATTTTATTGTTTATCTTTCTAATGAATTATTACTATTTTTTTTTTTCTATTCTTCAGGTTTAATTGTGTTTATTCTTATTGTTTAACCAAGTTAAATTAATTGTTGAAATTGCCAAAATAACTTGTTTGTGTATGCTAATATATATTCTCTACAAATCCTAATTTTAAATTAATTAACAAAAAGGTCAAGAATCATGATAACCATCTAAATCACTTATAAGAGTACACTGTCATTTTATTCTATTATATTAATACTAGGTTATAACACCGTGTATTACACAGGTCAAATAAATGAATTTTATATACTAAATAATAAAACGATATATTTTTAAAAACCTCTTTTATTGCACGGGTTGAATAAATATAATTTTATATACCAAATAAAAAAAGTTAAATCTTTAAAACCGCTTGTTTTACACGAGTTGAGTAAATGTAATATTGTTTACCAAATAATAAAATAATACATCTTTAAGAAACTTCTTTTGTTACACGGGTTGAATAAATGTAATTTTATATACCAAATAATAAAAAGTTACAACCTTAAAATATGTGTATTACACTGGTTGAATAAATGTAATTTCCTTTACTAAATAATAAAAAATATATATCCTTAAAAAACCCCGTGTATTGTACGAATTGAATAAATCTAATTTTATATATCAAATAATAAAACAGTTATATCTTAAAAAACCTCTTTTATTACACGGGTCGAATAAATGTAATTTTGTATAGTAAATAATAAAAAGGGTATATCTATAAAAAAAACCATGTGTATTACACGGGTTTAATAAATCTAATTTTATATACCAATAATAAAAAAATCATATCTTTCAATATACTAATGGATAATACTCGATACGCGATGGATATGGTGATTGTGAAGATGGTTCTTGAAAAGAATATATGTTATTCAAGAAGAAAACGAATCTTTTAACATCTAGAAAAAAAGACATTGGGGTCCAAAAGGGTTAGAAAAAAAGACGCTGAGGGTTCAGATGTTAAAAAATTCAATTTTGGGCTAAAAGGGTAAAAATGATATAACCACAGAGGCCAAAATCGTAATTTACTCTAATATCAAATTAGATAACTAAGTTTGAATTTGAAGTAAATAGATAAATATAAAAGTAATAATTAAACTAAATAATATTTAGTAGGAGGATTATCTATAATTAATTAGAAGAGATTAAACTAAAATTATAATTATCTATAAGACATGGCCTAATATGATGACAAGTGTGCTCAAAATAGTTTCTTTTTATTATATGTATAGATTTGTTAATTTGTTAACTTTTTTGACCTGAAAAATATTTTTACATAATCCATTTTATATCAGACCCAATTTTACCTTAGTAACAAAAAACTCATGGATTCGTATTGTACAAGTCTTTTTTTTCTCTTTCTTTTTCTTTTTTCTTTTTTTTTTTTTTTTTTTGGGTATTTTCCAACCCGGTGGTTTAAGGGGGCAAATCCCCTAGTAACCAAGGTTTAAGGAGCAAAGCTCCTGATATCTTGGAAAATTTTATAAGGTGTACATATCTACACACCATTTTGTCTATTTACACATCAAAAAAAGTGTTTTTTGTCCTTATATGCACACCCTATAGTGTCGAACTGTGGCCAAAACATGGCGTTTTGGTCCGGTTAACCAGACAAAGACTGATGGGTGTGTGACGGGTCTGTTGACCGGACCAAAACGCCGAGCTTTGGCCGCGTTTTGGTCCTATCAACTAGACAAAAGACTGACACCCGGTCTGGTTGACAGGACCAAAACGCGGCAAAAACTCGGCGTTTTGGTCCGGTCAACAGACCCGTCAGTCTTTGTCTGGTTAACCGGACCAAAACGCCGCGTTTTGACCATAGTTCGATACAGCAAGGTGTGCATATAAGGACAAAAAACACCTTTTAAGGGTGACTATCTACACACTTGGTGTGTAGATAGTTTGGCCCATTTTATATCACCTTAATAAAAAAAAATCATTTTAAGTTGTATCGGATTTGCATGGCTGGTGAAAAGTTGCATGAAAATTGTTACTTAGTAGGAACTAATCGTTAGTGTTAAGAGGTTACTGTTAGTGTTAACGGGTTACTACCGGGTTACTACCGACAGACTAATTATTAGTAGTAAGTGAGTTGTCACTAAAGAAGTTTGTACTGGCGAATTTACTACCGATATAGCTAAATAACAACCAATTGTTTTAATTGACAATTGACTTGCTATTTCACGTAGAGCTATCACATTTAAAGTTAAATGTTGTAATGGTTACCAGTCCATATAAAAAGGCCTTTAGTCTATTTTACATTCATTTTATACAAGTTTTCATAACATCTCATACTAATTTTGTTTTCTCTTACAATTATTCAATTAAAGATTTTAAGTAGATTAATCATAAAGTGAGTCAGTAGATATAAAGGCTATTTCCAAATTGTTGAACTCACAGAGAACCCATGTCCTTTGGATTGCTACCGAATCATATCAATAAGAAACATTAATAGTTAATTGACTAATAGGCTTTCGTTCTTAGATTATCATACCATAATGTTGGAGTTTTAGATTATGGATCTAAAGGTTAAAGACCGATTTGCTTTACACGACATGTTATTAGTTTAACGCCGTTAACCAGACCATTAACTAGTTTTTTTATGGTCATAAAAGTCGTGAGACGCTCTCTAGTCGGAGTTGAGAGTACCAGGGAAGTACTCGGCCTAGACGGAGAGTACTTGGGGAGTACTTGGCCTAGACGGTGAGAACTTGGGTCTCAGCAACATACCTTGTAGCGAGTACACGGGGAATACTCGGCCTTCGAGACCTTGTTTGGTTTTTCCAGACATGCACATTTGTCATATACACTCCACCTCTTTTTGTATCCATGCTTTCATTTATCATGTTCATATGCATCACATTCTTGTACCTTTCTTTAATATTGGAGCGAATACCGTACCATGTCTTAGTAAGGACTAACTCTGCCTCCGAAATGGGGCTCCGCCGACTACATATTAGGTTATGTCTAGCGTATTTTATCTTTGTCTTTATAATATTGGGTTCACTTTTCATTAGGGATGAGCAAATAACCTAATTCACCAAATGGTAACCGAATTACCTAGACCAAACAATTACTAATGGTTCGGTTAAAACTGATGAACAAAAAATTATGGTTTGATTTCGGTGTGTGGTCATAACTAAATTAACCAAATGTAAGATTATATATATATATATATATATATATATATATGTGTGTGTATTTAATCAAATAGCAATCATTATCATTTATATTATATGGATCAAAATAATAATTGTTATACCTTATTAATATTAGTTGGTAATTGTTGATGAACCGTATTACCCTTATTAACGAATAAGGTTCTCCTTAGGTGTATTTAAGGAGATAACTAGAGGGAGTTTTAAATAAGCAACAAAAATATACATTGAAACTTGTACATTGTGCTTTGGGGTTTTTTCAAAAAAAAAAAAAAAAAAAAAAAAAACTTCATTTTTTATTTTTAACCCAAAGGTTTTTACCTTTTACAATTTTAACCCTACATAATTTGTTTTTTTAACTTTAACCCAAAACTTTTCATTACTTTTAACCCAAAGGTTTTTACCTTTTGCAATTTTAACCCTACATAATTTGTTTTTTTAACTTTAACCCAAAACTCTTCATTATTTGCAATTTAACTTCACAACTTTTGTCACTTATACTTTTCATCTTTGGCAAATTTTCGGTTTACGTATAATTCTAAATTTTTCGAGTTAATACGACGCAACGTACGAGTGTGGTTCAACTTTTTTATGTTTTGTTTCAAATTTTGCAAGTTAACACGGCGCAACGTGCATGTGTGGTTCAACTTTTTTATCTATATTTTTTCATGTTTGACAGGTTCGTCGCAACACGCAGATCCTAGGTCGAGTCAGTGTTGGTGGTCGATAACGGTTGTGTGACGTTAGTACTCTTTGACACCGTTTTACGCTCCGCCGCAACACGGGGTGTGCTTTAGGGGTTTTCCAAATAAAAAATAGTTATGCATATAGTTGTCGTAACCTTGGCTTTGTGGGTTTTCCAAAAAATATGATTTTTTTTTACTTTTCACCTAAAAGTATTTCATCAATTACTTTTAACCTAAAACTATTTGTTTTTTTACTTTTAACCCAAAACTATTTGTTTTTTACTTTTAACCCAAAACTTTTTATCTTTTACAATCTATCCTCACAGCTTTTTTTACTTTCAACTTTGGTCCTTTATAGTTTCATTTTCCGCAAATTTTTTGCTTTATGCTTGGTTCTAAATTTTGTGACTTAACACATCGCAACGTCCGTCTTTGGTTTAACGTTTTTACGTTTCGTTCTAAATTTTGCGACTTAACATGACGCAACGTGCGTGTGTGGATGAACGTTTTTACATCGTCTATTTTTCCCCGTTTTACAGGTTTAACATAGCGTACGGGTCCTAGATCGACTGCGTCTTCAGTTTAACGATTTTACGTTTCGTTCTAAATTTTGCGAGTTAACACGACGCAACGTGCGTCTTTGGGTGAACGTTTTTACATTGTCTATTTCTTCCCCGTTTGACAGGTTTAACATAACGTACGGATCCTAGATCGACTTAGTTATAACTAAAGAATACCCGCCGCATTGCGACGGGTCTCAATCCTAGTTAATCATAACATCACAACATTATTCGACCTCCTCTCTCTCCATAATCACGAATTCCTAACCCTATAGAATTCGTAATCACCATCATCAATATGCATCCTAAATGGGAACCATATCAAGCTAACTGATATGTCAAATTCAATGGTTGCATCTGTTTCTGGTACTGACCTGAATGCTGTAACAGATATTATGTTTATACGTTTTCCACGACATTCTCACAGAACTAATCAATACCGAACTTATTATACACATAGCTATTCAAAATATGTGAAAATTTTTATTAGGTTTACTGAAATATAAAGACAATTTGGATTTTAATAATCTTTAGCTAATAAGTATCCATATTAGCAATGTGAATAATTACACCCCTAAGGCAATCCCACCCTAACATAGATGTAACTCTTCTGTCACCTCCTAATTTTCAATTATGCCAGTTCGATAAAAATTATAACATTCCAATTGATATAAAGTTACTCAATTGCTCTATAGGAGCTTATGAAGTTACTTTCATGTCAGAGTAAAATTGCCTTTGAGACATAAATGAAATTTAAGAGTGTGATTTGTTCTTTTGATATTTTCGACTGGTTGTAATGTGATTGTCTGTTTCGGTTTCTTTGTTCCTTTGTTGTTTTCTTTTTGTTTTCACAGCTTCTTGCTGACCCTTTATATATATATATATATATATATATATATATATATATATATATATATATATATATATATATATATATATATATATATATATATATGTAGGGAGCCGCTAAAATAGGAACCACCTCCAGTTGTAAGAACCGTGAGAACCACTCTCAACCAATCATATTGTGCCAACATAAAGGGTATATTGGTCTTTTACACCATATGTCATATCCTTTCTCTCTCTCCATTTATTGCAACATAGTTATAATACCTTTCACTTTTCTCTTTCTTCAAAATATAATATCTCACTTTTCTCTCTCTCCATCTCTTTAAAGTTTGCAGACCCTCACATCTGTTGAAATTCAAACCCATCTCTCATCATCTCTTCATCTTCAACCCTTCCTCCCTGCTCGATGATGACCAGCCGGCCACCACTATGGGTGGCGGCGCTGGACGGTGACGAGGCGGCGGAGCACCAGCTGCCGGCGACGAAGATAGCCGACAAAGCACGCCCCTCATCCCCCTCGTCTCTCTTTGTTCACCTTTGTTCTGGTGGTGGCTCCGGCCGGCTGCTAGCGGCGATTTCTCCAGCAAAGACACAAGTTTCAGTCAGGTAATCACCCTCACTCCGGCCGGCTGCTAGCGGCGATTTCTCCAGCGAAGACACAAGTTTCAATCCGGTAAGAACCCTCACTCCGGCCGGCGATTTCTCCAGTAAAGACACAAGTTTCATTCAGTTGCAGTTTTGATTTTCGGATTTTGATTCTAGGGTTTTAAATTGAATTTGTTTTGTCAGATGAGCACAGAACGACCACAAGAGCCGCTTGATTTCTTCATTTTGGATGGTTGAGGTAATGCTCTGTCACTGTTGCTGTACATCTAGTGATTCAATTATGTTTCGAGATATTTTGGTGTAAATTTAGGCGTTTTGTTGGTACTGTCAAATTGAAAGTGTTGTTGACTTTTTTGGGGATGGTTTGTTAGTTTTGTTCAGAATTATAGTCGGATTGATGGACCAAGATGTGATTGTTTGTTCGTTTTGTTCGAAGGCTACCGATGATGATGATCTAGGTTTCAGGTTTCCTACTCCGACGTCATTTCAGAAAAATGGTAATCTCATCGGAAACTAAATTTGTTTAGATGTAAAATTATGTAAGAATTAACTTTTTTTTTAAATGTAAAAAAATAAGTGTTTACATGTTAAATTGGATCGATTTTTTAAGGTGTGATGTAAAAAGTAAATGTTTTACATGTTAAATTTTATCAGTTTTGTAAAAACTACATGTTTTGCATTTGATTTAGACTAGATTCGAATGTTAGTTGGATAACTTAGTGTTGATTTAGACTAGATTCGAATGTTAGTTGGATAACTTAGTGTTGTTTAGAGAGGCAAGAGGTGAAATTTTTTTAGTAGACGAAAACACTGCGTTTTAGCGATTTTTATTACAAGAACCTGGAATTTGGTTAATGTTTAACATCTAAAATACTCTTCTCTGGAATTTGATTAGAAATTTGTTATGTTTTGACATTTTGACGAAAACTATGTATATTGATAATTGTGATTGGTTTATTGTTGTAATTTAAAAAAAAAATCGACACTTAGTTGTCGGGATTGTCCAAAAACAGAGGAAACTCTGCCTCGATTTTCGAAAAATCCGTTATACGTAAACTTAAAGCGTAAAACGTAAAAATTTTAACGTAAAACTATAAAAATTTTACATAAAACGTAAACTATAAAAATTTTACGTAAAACGTAAACTTTTATCTAAAAACTTTTTAATGTAGAACATAAACTTAAATCGTAAAACGTTAACTTTTTAGCGTAAAACATAAAACGTAAAACGTAAAACGTAGAACGTAAACGTTTTAACGTAAAACGTAAAACGTAAACTTTTTGACATAAAACGTAAAACGTAAACCGTAAACTTTTTAAAGTAAAACGTAAAATCTAACCTTTTTAACGTAAAACGTAAAACGAAAACTTTTATGTAAAAACTTTTTAACGTAAAACGTAAAAAAAAATTGATGTACCTTGTAGAACGTAAAACGTAAACTTTAAACGTAAAACGTAAACCATAAACTTCTATGTAAAACGTAAAACGACGCGCGACAACGGGGCGTAAAAACGTAAAAAATTTAACGTGAAAAAACTGCACGTTAAAACGTAAAAAATTTAACGTTAAAAAACGGCGATTTTCTGTTGCGTTCGGTTTTGCATAAAAACGTTTTTGTAAAAAAAAATTAAACCGTAAACTTGTTAACGTAAACCGTAAACTTTTTATCGTTAAACGTAAAAACGTGAAGCGTAAAAAGTGTTACGTAAATTTTTTCGTAAGTTTTACGTAAAAAGTAAAACGTAAAAAGTTTTTCGTAAGTTTTACGTAAACTTTTTCGTAAGTTTTTCGTAAATTTTTTTCGTAAGTTTACGTAAACTTTTTCGTAAGTTTTTCGTAAAACGTAAAAAGTTTTACGTAAAACGTAAAAAGTTTTACGTAAAACGTAAAAAATTAACATAAAACGTGAAAATTTTAACGTAAAACGTAAAAAGTTTAAATTTTTAATGTAAAATGTAAAAAGTTTTACGTAAAACGTAAAAAGTTTTACGTAAAACGTAAAAAGTTTAACGTAAAACGTAAAAAGTTTAAATTTTTAACGCAAAACGTAAAAATTGTACAAAAAGGGGCGCGTTAAAAAAAAGTGAAAAAACGGCGCGTTTAAAACGGCGTGTAAAAAAACGACGCATTAAAAAACGTGGAGAAACGGCGCGTTTTAAAAAAAACGACGCTTGAAAAAACGGCGCGTAAAAACGCGTAAAAAAACGGCGCGTTAAAAAACTTCGGAAAAACGGCGCGTTAAAAAACTTCCAAAAAACGGCGCATTAAAAAACTTCGGAAAACGGCGTGTAAAAAGCGTGTAAAAAATTTGGCGCGTTAAAAAACGTGGAAAAACGGCGTGTTTAAAAAAACGACGCTTGAAAAAAACGGCGCGTTAAAAAACTTCAGAAAAACGGCGCATAAAAAACGTGTAAAAACCGCGCGTTAAAAAAACGCCGATTGAGAAAAACGACTACTTAAAAAAACGACGCGTGAAAAAAGGCGTTAAAAACAGCGCGTTAAAAAAACGCCGATTGAGAAAAACGAAGCCTTTAAAAAACGGCGTGTTAAAACGGCGAGAAAAAACGGCGCGTGAAAAACGGCGCACAAAAAACGGCGCGTAAAAAACGGCGTTAAAAAACGGCGCGTTAAAAAATCGATGCGTTAAAAACGGCGCGCTTAAAAAAACGCCGATTGAGAACGGCGCGTTAAAAAACGGCGCGTTAAAAAAACGGCGCGTTAAAAAACGGCGTTAAAAAACGGCGCGTTAAAAAACGGCGCGTTAGAAACAGCGTGTTAAAAAAACGCCGATTGAGAAAAACGACGCCTTAAAAAAAACGGCGCGTAAAAAACGGCGCATAAAAAACGGCGTTAAAAACGGCGCGTTAAAAAACGGCGTTAAAAAACAGCGTTAAAACGGCGCGTTACGCTTGAAAAACGGCGCGTAAAAAAACCGGCGCGTTAAAAAACGGCGTTAAAAACGGCGCGTCAAAAAAACGTAAAAAGTTTAACGTAAAACTTAAATTGTAAAAAGTATAAAAATCTTTTAAAAAAAATCTGAATTTAAAAATGTTTTTAATAAAGAAATTATGTTTAAAAAATAAAAGTAATAAAAAGTAATTAATGAATAGGACAATAAAAGTAATTTAAAATTAATATATATAAAAAGACAAAATATAGTTATTTTACTTAAATACCCTTTTGAATTATAATATTAAAGACATATTAAGAAAAAAAGCTTTTAATATTAATACTAACTACTTTTAATCACATCCATCCATCTAGTTGATCTAAGGGCCATAAAGTGATTCTAATAGTTTTTACAACTAGAGGTGGTTTTCATTTTAGCGATCCCCTATGTATGTATATATATATATGTATATATATATATATATATATATATATAAAGATTTGTTTGCCGTAAAAAAAAAAGAGTGTGATTTGTTACATAGTCACTATAGATTATATTATATTATAATCTATATATAATAAAAAAAAAGTGAATGAACAGTAGTTCATCTAGGGTATATTAGAATATAAGGTATGGAGTGGGGGTTGTGGCGTGGGTTGGGTATAAACACCCAAGTCACCATTCTGGGTGGGGGGTTTCGGCGTGGCCCTTTGGCCGGGGGTTTTAGCACGGGCGTTGGGCGGGGCTATCAAGATGACATGGCGGGATCGTTGGCTAACCATTGGCCAACGACTATGTGTTTAAAAAAATTTATTTTTTCACTATAAATACTCACACTTCTATTATTTTTTTTACCACAACTACTCCACCTCTTCTATAATCATCTCTATCTTATTTTTTTTTAAAAAAAATCTCATCCAACCACAATACGAAAAATGAATCCTCATAATCGTGGTTTTGACCCGAACAATCCGTGGGCATTCCAAGAAACACCTAGCCCAGCATCCAATCGTCCAATTGCTCCCTTTTTAATACACTCCGCGATGCCAGATATGGTTGGTTACGCATCATTTATCTCAAATCGTTTAAAGAATGATGTCGGTTGAAAACACCAATACCTTTCGCGCAACGCGCTTCATTGAAAAACACTAGTTTGAATTATTAGTATCTAATTTGTCAAATACAGTATCCTTCCAACATTAGTTTCAAGACCAATTTAGAAAATATTTTTTTAAGTTAAAATGGCTCAAATGTAAGAAAATAAATAATTATTCCAAATAAATAACATTCCAAACGAACAAACACAAGTATATATGGGGATAACCCACGACTCTTTTGTGTATATCCAGATCAAACCAAACGAGTCCACGAGATTATGTAACATTCAACCCCACTTATAAGATTCTTCTAATTTGTTCTCAGATGATCAATCTAATTCTAAAACACGACACAATATCATTAAACAAAAACAAACCAAACTTTAATTATAAAAAATCAAAACAAACCCTAAATTTATTTGTTTTCAAGATTATTCCAAATGAGGGACCGACCGTTTCACACCTTGTGTTTGCGGATGATGTAATGCTCTTGGGAGAATGCTCGATCGAAACATTAACAATATAAGGCACTTAATGAGTTGTTTTTACCTAGTTTCGGGTTTGAAAATTAACCTAAATAAATCGTGCTTATACGGTGTGGGGTTGTCTCAGGGTGAAAGTGACCATATGGCAAATCTCCTTGGATGTAAATCGGGCTCGCTACCTTTCGTGTACCTTGGTCTCAAAGTTGGGGGTAACATGAATCAGTATAATAACTGGACTCCGGTCATTGAAGCATTTGAAGCAAGACTCTCACTTTGGAAAGCTACCACTTTATCCATTAGCGTTAGAACAACGCTCATCAAATCGAAGAAACTTCTTTTGGGGTAATTCGAATACACGAAGCAAGATGCGTTGGGTGAAATAGGTAAAAGTAATACAACCCATAGCAAAAGGGGGTCTTGGTCTCGGTTCGTTAAAGACATGAAGTGTGGGCTTTTGGTGAAGTGGGCATGGAGATATAAAACGAAATCGGGTAGGCTTTGAAAAGAAGTTATTACCAGCTACACTTTAATCCAAGGCACGGTAATTTTCTCCCTACAAAACGCGGGAATTCGGGTGTTTGGAATAATATTATAAAGAAGGAATTGGCATTTAGAGGAGGTAATTGTAGCTGGTTCAGGCAGCCCATTTCAATGCATGAGATAAGCGAATTGGAGGAAATCACAAGGTTATTGAGGCAAGCAACCGTAACTGAGTCGAGGGATACATGGCAGTGGAAACCGGGTACTACTGGCGACTTCATTGTAAAATCGGTGAAGAATATTAATTCAAAAAAACCAGAAGAGGAGGCGGATCAGGTTATCTTCAATAATAACAAGTGGGTGCCGAGGAAAATCATCATATTCGTGTGGCGTTTACTCTTGGATCGTCTGCCGACAAAAATGGCATGGGTTAGGCGCAACATCAACATGGCTTCTACTTTTTGTCCTCTTTGTGGTGAAAGGGAAGAATCCGCGGAGCACCTATTCATCAATTGCCATGTTTGCATGACGACGTGGTAGGGGTGTTCATCAGTTCGGTTTATGGTTTATTTGATTTATTCGATTCGGTTTATTCGTTTTCAAAATTTTATACCCCAAACCAAATTAGGAATGTACAAACCGAACCAAACCAAACCGAACCAAATTCAATTCGGTTTGGTTCGGTTGGAAACCAAATTTAATCAATTTGTATCTAAGTACTTTTTTCATAATTTCTATTTATGTTTGTGTTCTAATTTCTGAACATCAAATAAGCAACAAATTTAAACCTAACAATATATAATTAAATAAAAGACATGGCAAAATATGGGGAGGTTCATTTGAGAACAAAATTTAGTTGAGAAGAAAGAAACAAATGATACAATTGTAAAATATTGAGCAGGTATCCTTTAATCTCATTTATTACAATCTTTAAGTAATTTATTACTCATAATTACTATTATTCTCTACACTAACTTTCATTGCCTACACACATAAAAAGTTATCGTACACATTTCGAAAATTATCCTACACATGCTTAAATTTATCCTATACAACTTGTAATTTATCCTACACTTTAAATTATTTTTTTTTAATTTTTGAAAAATATATATTTTTTGAAAATAAGTTACAAATTTAATGTTGCTAGCTATTAAAAATGAAGACTAGATATTAATGATCTATGTAACTTTACAAATATAGCTTTACATTAAAATTAAATGCAAATATATTAAATAAAGTAAAATGAAACAATCTTATTGGTTGAAACTTATTCTTTTTTCTTCTTACAAAAAAATTTCTTCACATTTGAACCTTCCACTAGCAAAATAAAACAAACATATCCATAAAATAGTCGTACACACAACCACAAAGTTAAAACTTCTAAACATAGATCATAGAAATTATAAATAGCTAACAAGTCTAATGACACAAAATATAAATAGTCTTCAAACCATGAGATACATAATTGTATATAGTTTATTAAATATTATTATTTTTATTTAATAATTAATTAAATTAACGGTTTATTCGGTTATCCAAATAAACCGAATAAACCAAACTAAAAAATGTGGATCCAAAAACGAACCAAAAACCATATTCACAATTCGGTTTCGATTAGAAACCAAACCAAAAACCGAATTCGTTGATCGGATCGGTTTATTCGGTTACAGTTATGGTGCGGTTTACGGTTTTTATCTGGTTACGATTTTTTCTAAACAACCCTGGGTTGTGGCATATGGTTTCGGTATGGCTTTCCATACCTCCTATCTATACATATTTGGTAAACGAGCTATTGAAGTTACATAACTTCATCAGCGGGTCAGACTCAAGGAAAAGGATGGTATATGCAATACATGTTGGGGAATATGGAAAATGCACAACGAAGTCGTTTTCTCAAGCAAGCGAGTAGACATATCAAGATTAATAGCAGACGTGAAGGCATCAAGTTTCTTATGGCTAAAAAATAGAGCAAAATTGTCTTCCTTATAATGATCGAATTGGTGTTCCTTTAATGTCATATAATAATCTGATTGTTTCGCTTTGTAATCTTGTATTCTATTAGTTGTTGTGTTTAATAAAATCAGCCGTTAAAAAAAAATAAGACTCAAAACTAAACCGAACCACCCTACACATTTTACGTGTAATCTATTTATAAATCGGTACGCCAATTAGATGCATGAGGATTTTATTTGTTTTTTTTTTTTTTTTTTTTTTTTTTTTTTTGAACGGCAAGAGGATTTTATTTGTTAATTTATGATACTCTCCTCATGGATTTTATTTCACCACTCTACGCCCCCTACTTTCAACTGTTGTAGACCCATCATTGTCTATCTGGCTCAATCCCTCCCCCTACTGCATTTAAAAAAAAGATTGGGGGTCTTAAATGTAAAATTCACTTTTACTTTCATTAGTCTATATTTTTTTAATTTCATCTTAGTTTTTTATAATTAAATAAAAATGTATGACTTTGTGTTAACTATATATAGTAGCAAACTGACACTCTAGAGGACCAGGTATGAATTTTTTTAGTTTGTATTTTGAGAGTATGGTCAATTTGTCTATAAGTTGGTGCATCTCGGTTTTTACATGCTGCAAAGTGAATTTACAATACAACTTTATTTAAACAATCAAATTAAGAAGTTGAAAATTTATACGGGCAAGTATGTACCGAAATGTGTAGACATGAGCATTACTTTAGCGAAAGCGTGCAACGATATGATATGTTAGCAAAGTATACGCACTAGAAGATGAGAAGAAAGTGGTCTTTGGCTTTTTAAAGGCAAATTTCATTAAAAAGCCCTACTAGCAACGGTTGTTGAAAGGTGAACTCTCGGCATGGAACGCTAGGACCCTCTCTTTTGCTGGTAGGTTGACCTTCGTGAAAGCGGTTCTAGGGACCCTCCCAAATTACTTCTTATCTCTTTTTAAAGCCCCCGGAAAAGTTTTAAACACTCAAGAAGGCATTAAGAGAAGGTTTCTTTGGGGGAGGGGTTGCCCTCAACAACAAAATAAAACGAATCGCGTGGGATCGAATCGCTACATCTAAGAAGATAGAGGATTGGGAGTGGGAGCATTAAAGAAGTGAGCATTGCCCTCTTAAGTAAGTGGTGGTGGAGGCTAAACAATTTCAAAAGCTATGGGCTTAGGTTGTAAATGCCATTCATGGAAAGCCGAGAAGCTTTAGAGTGGTTCTGGTTAACAAAAGTATTTCAACCACATGGAAACAAATTGCAGCAATGGATAAATACTTCATTAAAGCGGGTATGGATCTACACAATTCTCTGGTTTGCAACGTGGGCAAAGGCGATAAGGCTTTCTTTTGGCAGACAATTGGATCAGCCTTGGTTTGTTTCGCGACGTTTTTCCTACCTTATTTGACATGGTTGCCAACAAAAAGGTCATGGTCAAGGATTGCTATGAAGTCATTGGCGACATAACGCTTTGGAGATAGAGATGGTAAAAATGCCCGAGCCCGACTGGTAAACCTGAAACCCGAAGTTTTTGGGATGGGTATACCCGATACATTTTTTGGGACCAAACGTTGATCATCGTTTACAAGGTACTTTGGGTCCAAGGTCTAAAGTCCTTACCGACCCATATTTGATAAGCTTGATTCTTCCATCTGTCACACCCCTATTTCCCACGTGTCACCGGTGGGCCCGGTGGGGAGTATCGTGACGTAGTTGATATCATCATAGTCAAACAACACAATTTAAATGCACAGCGGAAGCAAAAGATAAATATATTACAATCCGATATAAAGTAATCTCAAAGTATTACAAACGGATAGTAAAGGATCCACAGGCGGGTCGAAAATAAAATGAAACATTGTTCAACAGACTTCAGGCATCTAAGCTTGCGAGACTTCTATTTGATGCTAGGAGAGACCAGCCTATTACGCGTAGTACCTGCACTTAGTCTTTTTGGGAAAATACGTCAGTTTTCACTGGTAAATACAATTTAACTGACTCATTTTGAAAATGTTTTGGAAAATTGATTTGAGTGCAAACGGCACAAAACTTTTTATAACTTGGGATAATTATTTGAATATAATACTTGTAAATTCTTATGCGTCCAGTAGCCCGGGTCTACACCGGGTTAAAGATCAATAGACACACCACATGATATAGTCCCGCAGCAGTTTCCCCTGAAACTGGCGGTTATACCTTAATATTCATGTATGCACTAACGGGTGTACGCCTACACCCGCATGCTTAGGTCGTGGCCATTTCGTAAAATGATGCCAAGGATATCCGGGACATGGTCATTAACCCCCCAAAGGCTTTAAGCAACAAAACAATTTAAACAGGACATATCAATGATTTAACCTCTATTGGATCAAAGATTCAATGCCCGACCAAGCGGTATTTTATATACCGTACCCCAAGCCCGTATAGGGAAAATAAGTTAAAAGTATTTACCTGAGCAAATTTATACAATTTATCCCAGCCGTATACCACCAAGCAAGTACAGATAACTTTTACTGGGCTCCTAAATCTGGAACGAAGGTTTTTAATAACCTATTAGATTTCTAACGGGTCTTTAATTAAGCCTATGCTTAGACCGGTTAGTTTTAAAAGAGGATACGGTTCAGAACACATGATTAAGCGAGAACCGGATTAGAATGTGGTTTAGACCCGATAAGCTTGAATACTTTTTTATTATGGGTAAACTAGACACATTCTGGATTTTGATATAAAAATGATAAGGTTTGTCCCGTTTCGGCTAAGTTATGCAAACTAGTTACATAAGCCGACCCGAACGCGAAAAGTGCGTAACGGGTAACCAAAAGAGTCATGAATAAGTTTCCTAAGTTAATATGCCTTAAATATGTTATGATATCAGTAGGATACCTTCCATTATGCCCAAAACGAGTTTAAGACCAATTTATGCCCCGTAGGGGTATTTTGGTCATTTTAAAGGTTATAAGAGAGTTTAAATAATAATCTGAGTTACAGGTCTGATTAAATCAGTAGATATACTTAATTAAATAAGTTATAACAGTAGGGTATCATATATATGTGAAATTTATTAATTATAACCATACTATGCATCGTAGGGGCATTTTGGTAATTTCACATAGGCTTAAAAGGTCAAAACTGAAAACCTGAGTTTAAAACTTTTCCTTACTGTTAAAATATAAAAATTTACTGAATATATCAGTAGGCATCAACTCTTATATGTTTAAAATAGTTTTAATAGATACTATGCGTAAAAAACGCTTAAAAAGGCGATTTAGAGCCATTTCCGGATTTTCAAAGGAAAGCTGATGTTTTTATTATTCCATAAGGCTCAAAATATTTTATTTATCATATTAGGTCAGTATAAAAAGGTTTGTTATCAAAAGGATTTGTAAAACTCATTTTATAGCCCAAAAGGGCAAATCCGACAACTACCGAATCAAGCTTAGAACCCTATGTTATGCTCAGTCTAAAAATAAATAAAAATCTCCAAAAATCCCAAAATATTATTTTATATCAGTAGGTAAAAATTTTGGTATCAAAAATTGGGTTTAGATAGGATATGCGCTAATTATGTCGATTAATTAATAAGAAGCTTTTCATTTACGCTAATGAGCATAACTCCTAATCTAGACCTGAAACTGATGTCAAATTTTAGAGAGAAGTTTATAAATTAGTAATAAAGATTATTGTCCTCTCATATTTTCAAAATTCTCGTTTTAGGATCAAAAGGGCATAACGGTCAACATTTAGGCATTTAACGGAAACATGCATGATCTAGGATTTCTATGGAACCAAGTTGTATAACCTCGGAGGGTTATACTAACCTATAATAGGGTCCTAATGGAATCCTAAGGCATATCTAAACTAAGCTAAATCGGGTCAGAACTGAAAGTCAAAGCAAAAGTCAATTTTCGCGACTTTCGGTTCCGAACCGAGCCTATACTTAGAATTGTCGGATTAAACATGCTTAGACATGTTCAACTAATATTTACCAAGTTATTAAAGTGAGAAAACTGATTTTATGGCTTTTATGTTAATAGTTATGAATTTATTTAAAACTAACCCGTTTGACTTTTATTTGACCCGACAATTAAACTAAGTACACATGGTAATTAGGAGGCGCCCTTTTGAGGGTTAATTACCTACCTAATTACGGTCACGTAGCCATGTTCGTTGCGAACCATGGCTTAGCCGTTTAAAAGTCAAAGCGTTTATCGAAACGCTTGACTTTTCGGCTTTAACCGCTAAATAATTAAACTAAACACGAAAGGGGACTTACAAAGCGTCCAAGCAAGGAGGGTTGATCCTAATTTCTCAGGTATGAGGAGCAAAGTCCCCAACTTAGAGAATTCAAGATCAAGTGTGGGTTATGAAGGAAGTGGGGAAGGGTATTTATAGGTTTTTGAGGATCGTTAGGATCGTTCCTCGTAAACCGTGATTGAATCTGAACCCTACACATATTACCCATGGTTTTATAAACAATGGGCAGCCCCTAGTTTCCAAAAAAAACATTTACAATTGATAGAAACTGCTGGGGGAACAGGTTGTTTACAGCTGTTTAGAAGATTCTGCTGATCTGCAGGGCTTAGGCGCCCCGCGTAAGACCTCAGGGAGGCTTACGCGCCCCGCCAGACAGTTCATATCAGCAAACAGCACTTTCATATATGGCAGAAATGGCCCCTGTGAGCTTTTATGGTCACTTTAGGCATGTTCAAGGCCCGTTAACCTCATTTTAAGGCCACACTATGATGTTTAAACATAGGGAACATGAAACATGTTCAAAAACATGTCG
This sequence comes from Helianthus annuus, assembly GCF_002127325.2. NCBI lineage: Eukaryota > Viridiplantae > Streptophyta > Magnoliopsida > Asterales > Asteraceae > Helianthus > Helianthus annuus. The sequence goes on along the minus strand of NC_035444.2, from coordinate 15,018,670 downwards.
GATGCCGGTTCGTTTGGCCGTACGGTCACGTTGTGCGTCGAATTACGACGAAACACGGACGAACGCTAAAAACGGTCCAAATCACGCGACGAGTGGAATTTTATCATGCCACACACTAAAATAAAATATTTTAGTGCTTACATAAATTTTTGGGTGTCCGGGGATATTCAGAATGCGAGATATGCGCAAAAGTGCAAACTTGTGCACTTTTTGACACTTTTAGTCCCTGCATGACATAAAAGTTTATTTTTTTGCACCAAACCCCTCTAAGCCTATATCTAAGCTCTATAAAGGATAAATAGGGTATGTTGAACTCATGGTTATATTCCGGAAGGTCCGATACCTTACGAGTGCAGTTTGACGCAATTAGTCCTTTAATTGCGCAAAGTAGCGTGAAATGTCTTTTAATGATATCCAAGCCTTCCATGGACCATAATGGGGATTCCCAAGCATATACTTAAATATTACTACACTCTCGTTCGCTTAAATGGTCACCGAAAGGCGTAGATTTAAAAGTTGACGCTTTAGGTCCCTCTATTGCGCAAACTTGCGCATCTCATCATTTAATAGCATTGAAGCCTCATTTAATCCAAATTAGGCATTCTTGAAAGTATTATTAAACATCACGATGCTTCGGGTTCGCTAAAAGGTCATTTAGAGGTATAATTAAACATATTGACACTTTTAGTCCCTCTAACTTGCAAAGTTGCGCGTAACTTTACTTATAGGCATAAAAACCTTAGACGGCCATTATTTGGCATTCCCGAGAGTATAATTAAATATTATGAAGCTCTCGGTTTGCTAAAAGGTCACTCAGAGGTAAGAATTAACATGTTGACGCTTTTAACTCTTTATTGCGCAAACTTCCAATTAATTACGCAAACGGCTACACTTAAACATCAAGTGGCACATTTGTGAATATATTCATCGTGAGAGGTTATTTAGAAACCTATTTTAGGTATGCTAACACTTTCAGTCCTTACAAAATCAAAGTTTTCGATTTTTCGAGAAATTAGTCCCTTAAATTCAATATTGGACTTTATTAGGGTTTATTACACGTGTCAATACATCATTGGACGTGATTTTACGAGGTGTTACACCATCTGACGACAATTTCCTCGTTAATTATCTTTTGTTGTCTTGTAAAAAATCCCAACTTGTCAAGAGTTAACTTTCTGACCGATAACGAAGCTTTCAATGGATCAATCATTGCACACAAGGAATTACTGGTAATATCAAAATAGTTTGCATTCCACAAAGGGCCAATAGTACTCTGATGATAACCCAGGCCAACTTTGTTTTTTTTTTGTCACGCCCCACCGAAGGTGGAAACACGAGGCGTGACACGAAAGTTTTTCATGGAATCTGATTAGCAAACATCTAAATGCTTAAAAACACCATTGTAGTACCAAGAGTTTAGAAGTTACAAACCAAATGTAGTATGTTTAGGTTTAGACAAACTGTATGAACGACATGTTCAAAAGTACCAAATAGACAAACAATGTTTATAAAACCAAGGATTTGACAAATATATCCCATACGTGGACAAGAAATACAAGGCAAAACCTTACAAAATGGTATCGTCTAAGATGCATGCAAGAACTCCAAAACGTTGTGAACCCTGTTCACTTACCCGAAAAAACATACTTAAAACGTCAACATAATGTTGGTGAGTTCACAGGTTTAAGCGACGCAAATGAAACCATTATCATTTGAAAAACTAGTATGCATGGTCCATGAAAACCATGATGATCAAGTCATTGTCTTGCAAAACAATGACGTATGTGCCAACATAACCCTGTAACCAAACCATGACAACTAACATTTACATCGTACACCCATGGCCATGGCGATGTCAACAATTAGGACACAATTGCACTCTAACAGGTCATAACTGACCAAGAGTGGGGATTACCAATCCCAATATATCTATTTGACTTTCGCGGTCTTGACAAACTAATGGTTACTGAAACAATTAACACAAGAGCTTTACAAGATCACAATCAACCAAACTTATGCGCGCATAATAGATACGAAGGATTTCATGCCCAACTACAACACCCAGTAACCAAACACGTATTTCCTCCAAGTTATAAAACTTTAAAACAAAAAATGGGCCGTGAAAACTTACCCACATCTTTAGGCAACAATGCTAGCAAATAAAAGATGCCTGACAACGAAGCCGACCTACAAGTGTCCTAAACCATATACGACACTAAGGCCTAAACATGTGTCTACTCGACAAGTTGTTCACCTAACTTGCTTAAACATAATGAGATGTGTATGAATACATGTTGTGTATTGATTATGATGTTTTTTTGTGTGGTTGGATTGATCTTTTTTATGAGGTTATGCATGTTAGATTTGATTTCTTCCATTTTAAGTTATATTAACGTCTATTAACTTAGGGCTTGAAACCTTGATCGGTAATAGACGACTAAACAACATAATTGGTAAAAATATGTAAGCGACCTACGGGAAGGATTTGGCTAATAGCATCTGGAAACTAGTTAGGGTTTTCTATTCGATTGATCTTGATTTGTTCGTAAGTCGCTATGTTCATGGATCGATCTTAAACCCAAACTAGAAACCATAAATCATAAAAATACATAGTAATTATAGCTTTACCTAACTAGGTCTTGAGGTGTGTCTATAGTTTTCAACCCTCGTTTGGTAGGATTAAGCCGGCATTAATTCATCTTAACACTTTGTACTCTATTATCAAGTTAGTTCTTGAAACAGTTTCACAGACACTATTATTTCTATGATGATTTAATTCTCAATGGTTATATTCTCTTAATAATCTTGATTTCATCCTACAATCATTTATGCTACGTAGATTACACATCTATAAATAAACCTAGTATTAGAAACTATCGTGTCTAATGATTGATACTTGGAAACTTACCTTAATTAACTAACGATAGGTACGCTTGCCTTTTCACGTGTATATTTAGTATTTTTAGGACTTTTACCTTTAAAACTAGTATGTTCATCCTTATAATATTGTTGTTACTATTTGCACACGTCATTGGCAACCAGTTTATGAACGAACATGATATTAGAATCCAACGGGAAAAGATTTTAAGGTTTCCACATAGAAGAGAAAAAGGAGTGAAAAGCTTATGCTCAGATAGGGCACAAAGATTTGTGTTTCCAAGATACTGATATAAGGGTTTAAGTGAGAAAAGTAAACTTAGGTGATCTAGAATTTGGACATGTATCCCTAATTATTTTGTTTTATTAGTATTAATAGAAAGACTATTGATAGAGGCAGATGCAACTGGTTTATTGTATATCTAGTATAGATGATGTGTGGGTGATAAATTTGTTCTTTTTAACAGTTTTTTTTATCACCCACACATAATCTATACTTTATTGTAGGTAAAAAGTGATCTCTTTGTAAGAAGTTTATGGGATCAGGGGCGGACCCAAGTTATGGGGTGGGTGGGCGGCCGCACCCCTTGAAAAAAAAAGATTTTAGTGGTATTTTTCGTGAAAAATCCAAACCACACCCCTTGAAAATTTTCGTCCGCACCCTTTAGAAAAAAATGTTAGGAATTTATGTAAAAAAAACTGTGAACACGGATTGAAACCCGATCAAATTATGTAAACAAGTTAGCCTACTAAGGGGCTGTTTGGTAACATCTGAATGGTTAAGATAAGTTTTTTTGTTCTTTTATTGAATGATTAAGAGAAATAAAAGTATGGATGGTTTGAACTTTGATGTTTCTTTTGTTTGTTAATGTGATAGGAAGTTAGGAACTAGGGTTTGATTGTTTGAGAATTGAAATGGACCCGACCCGATCTGATTCGACACGCTATGAAACTTTGTTTGTTTGTTTTTACTTGTTTTACATGACCCGACCCGATCCGACATGCTATGAATCGATTTTTTTATATAGCTAGGGTTTAAAATCTTTAAAAAATTTCCGCACCCCAAGAAAAAAATCCTGGATCCGCCACTGTATGGGATGCGATCTACCGTTAATTTCGGTGTTTTGTTTTCTTAAATATCCGAAGTAAAATTCCTCCGTGTGCTTAAAAGTAGCTCATTCTTAGAAATAGAGTAGGAGTTGGGTGGAAAGTCTATTTTTCCTATAAAGTCTAGGAAAGAATAAGAATTGGACATGTGTCATTGAGGGATTTTAAGTAGAAGGGCTATCATGTAATTTCACATTTTAATTTTATTTTTGGAATGTATCTTCATCAACTAAAATTTGCATGATATCTAATTGTAACCGATTTTTGTCCCTGATTTTCAGAATTATTGTTGTTTTTGAATCTAAATCTCTTCCAAATATCACGAAATGTGTTTATCTGGAAAACTATCAGCAGGTCTTGGTGATGTGTTTTACCAGTCAGAGAGGTTGAAGTCAGTGTGTTTTAACACACTGAAGTCAATATATAGTCAGGTTGTGTTTTAATAGTTCTTTTGCATTTTAACACTCTGAATGTGTTTTAACACTCTGAAGTCAGAGAGGTTGAAGTCAGTGTGTTTTAACACTCTGAAGTCAATATATAATCAGGTTGTGTTTAACACTCTGAATGTGTTTTAACAGTTCTTTTGCATTTTAACACTCTTGACGCTGTATTTTAACAGCAAGCAGATTGCTGACCATTGTGTTTTAACAGCAAGCAGGTTTCTTGACGTTGTGTTTTAACAGCAAGCAGATTTCTTGACGCTGTGTTTTAACAGCAAGCAGATTCCTGGAGGTTTTTTTACATTGTTTTTTTAACAACAAGCAGATTTCTTGACATTGTGTTTTAATAGCAAGCAGTTTTCCTTGACGCTGTGTTTTAACAACAAGCAGATTGCTGGACATTGTGTTTTAACAGCAAGCAGATTTCTTGACGCTGTGTTTTAACAGCAAGCAGATTTCTGGTCGCTTGGGTCGCGTTTTCTTCTCCGGTAAGCCCTGGCCCTGTTATATTTTCTTCTCAGTCTTTCAGATCTTGTTAGAACCACGTCTCCGGCTAGTCGTGTATTGTTTCAGGGGAGGCGGAGTGGTGGTGTCAGCCGTAGAATGGCGGGGGTGGCTCCGTCAACGGTAGAGGGTGGGGGTGTTTTAGGTAATGATAAGGATTTGTTGTTAAAGATGATGATGATTTGATGAAGGGGTGGCCGACGGCGGTTTTTGGAGGTGGGTTTAGAGAGGGAGAGAGAGAGAGAGAGAGAGAGGAGAGAGAGAGAGAGAGAGAAAGAGAAAGAGGGGAAATCTTCATCCATGATTTTAGGTATATTTGGTATGATTTTAGGGGTTTCCGAATGTGGGTTGAGAGAGAGAAGGAAATTCGCTTAAAATAGGAGTTGTGATTGATTAAAAAAACGGTACTCATTTAAAACAATCAATTAATTAAACTCAAATATTACAAGATTGCCATTGATTTAATCTCAACCCTTAAACACACCAATCGGATGGACCAGATCGCTTCCTAGACTTTCTAGGAAAAACACACTTTCCGTGCGAACCCTACTCCTTAGAAATAATAGTATTAGTAATTATATGTGGTTGCCCATGGTATTATAGCCGAGTGTCATATTAGGGTGAGATAAAGCTTAGAGATCATTAGGTTCTATGTTTGATTCTCACAAGGGGTTTTTTATCTGATTTATTGGGTTTCCTCCTGAATTAGTCCGTTAGTGATCCAATTTTACTGTTCAAAAAAATAAAATAAAATTCAAACATAAAAAAAATATTCTTCGATCACTATAAACATTTACAATTAAAATAATAATAATAATAATAATTAAACATTTAATACAATTCTAAACTAAAAATAAACGTGTTTGTTTTACCTTGACTTTGTGAGTGTTTTTTTAATAGATTTTTTTGTTTCTAACTTTAACGTTTTATTCTTTGATAATTTAAATTTAAAGTTTTAATATTTGTTAATTTAACCCATTGATTTTTTTACCTTTAACCTCGAGCTTTTCATCATTTGTAATTTAACCCAACACTTTTTACTTTCAACTTTGTCCCTTATACTTTTCATCTTTTGCAACTTTTCTGTTTAATGTTTCATTTAAAATTTTTCGAGTTAACACGTCGCAACGTACGTTTGGGGTTCAACGTTTTTTCATCTATTTCTTCCCTTTTGTGTAACAACTCCCATTAAAATTAATAATTAGAATGGTAATTAGCTATTAAGGAAACCCTAATTAAGAAACCCAAGTAATTCTGCACTAACCCTAAAATTTTCAGAACAATCAGAATCAGGATCAGGGCCCCTAAAACTCAGGGGGGGGCAAAACCCTAATAACGATTATCTTCATAACTAATTATAAAATTCGAAAAATTAAAAACCGTCGACACAGTAAGCCTACATGCACGAAGGGCTACTCTATGAAAATAGAGTGATCACTCGCGTAGCGCGACGCCTAAAGGGGTACCCCCTCGCGCTACGCGACGGTGTCAAAATTTCAGTATAAATAGCAGGGGTTGGGACTTGTAATCTGGCATTTGAACGACGTTAAAATTCATAATATACGTCGAGTTATAAGCAAAACAGTCCAACACACACACAATTATCGAATCGCTGCCGCAGAACAGGGTAATTACTCGATCGCTATTACGATTCAGTTTCCGGGATCAATATACCCAAAGAATGTCTAAGTGCCGCCCACATTGGGCTATGCTTTGTCGTTGTCGATAATTCGATAATGAGTTGAAGCATTGTACTTTGTCGTTGTCGATAATTCGATAATGAGTTGAAGTACTATACTTTGTCGTTTGTCATTTTGATAAATGAGTTGAAGTATTGCACTTGGTCATTCATTGCGAATATTTGATCTCGGGAAATTATCGTAACTGCTGTATTGATTACTAACTCTGTTTTATGTGCATTATTATGAAATTAGGTTAAACAAGGATAAAATTACATTCTGTCAGTACTAAATCTGCAATGTGAGTCATTCTCTTTTTATCAACTGTTTTACAATACTCCAAATCATTTTTCAGAGTTATAATTACAGTGATTAAGTTTATGTAATCACCAAATTACAGCCGGTATGTGGGGTATTGTGCACAGTATTGTTATTATTGTTTCCTTCACATTAGGTGGGCGAGCCTAATTGTGACATACGTCACTCATTGGGACAACCAATGGTGATATGACCACAGTCACAGAGCTGGTCTGTGACAAATACCTATTCTTGAAATGTTGGTTGATAATAAACATATGTAAAAACTCTTAATACTGTGAATTATAGCAAATGTGTCATTTTCAGTAAAATGAATGATTCACTCAGTATTTCCCCGCTGACAAAAATCTTTTTCAAACATGTTTCAGGTGATCTGCTGTAAATCAGGAAAAGTGCTGAGGAGCATTTCAAGCTTAATATAGTGGCTCAATATAAAATGAATAAAGATGTTTTAAAATAAGAATTTATCACTAAACTTATGTATTGTAAATTATCGGGGTTTTGTCCCGAATTGTGAAATAAAAATAATCGGGAAAAATTTTAGCTTTACAACGATCCTGATTTTCAAAATTTTCCGCTGCAATAACTCAATTAAACAAATATCACGGGGTTTCTGTCCCGCGGCTCCGGAAACGGGTAAAACCGGGTCGGGGGCCGTGACAGAAACAAGGTGGTATCAGAGCCACTAAGTTAAGCTAATTAAGTATTTAAACGATACTTAATTTTCCTGATTATTATTATGTGATTATGTGTTTATGTGTTTTTAACTGATTATTTGTTAATTACAGTATGGGTAAACAAAAGTTGCAAGATATCTATCTTAAATTAGATAGATCAATTTACGAGAAAGGAAGTTCGTCTAAAACTAAAATTTCAAAGCTCCCTACGATTCCTGAGGAAGGAATATTTGTGCAAAAAGCGAACTATGAAAATCCGCTTTCTCCTAGAAAAAGGAGTATGATTATTAAGAAAAGTAAGGAGCAAATCAGGGAAAGGAAAATTAAAAAGGAAACCCAGGATTTAATCGATAAATCACCTTGGGAAGATAAACTCGATGAAAAATGGGCAAATTTATATATGCTAGCCACTGTGGCAGAACATGCAAATCTTTAAAGATGCCCTAAAATTTCAAGCAGTACTTCCCCATAACTAAATAAATAAAAGTGAAATAAATTTAAGTGTATTTTCCTGTATTTTGTACAAATAGTGTGCAATAAAACTTCCATGTTATTTGTTAAACTTTGTTCCAAAGTTTTAACTTGATATTTTATGCATTTTGCATATATGCTACACAGCATGAACGAGATATCTGAAGCTTTTCAGAACCTCAATTTGTACCCAGTGAACATAGAAGTTTCTCATGAATTCACGGGATATATTGCTGATGTGGACCAACCTGTAAAACTTCCTACTCCACCAGTGACCAAACCAAAAAGGAGGCCAAAGAAAAATTATGTATGGGGAAGCCGTATACGTAAGAGAAAGACAGTTACAAAAACCCCTAAAACTAGTAAACCTTTAGACAAAGGAAAAGCGATTGTAATCCAGGAAAACCCTAATCCACAAGAACAGGAAACTGAAGCTAATGAGGTTAGGCAAATGGAGGAGCAGTTCGATCAGTATTCTCAGGAAATAGCAATAGAAATAGGGCAAGGTTCTAACCCAACCCAAGTAGAAGTTGGAGAAAGTTCTAATCAAACCAAAAGGGTTACTTTTCAGGATCAGATAGATATTTTACTAGAAAAATGTGAGACTATGCAACCTGTCAGTCCGGGTATTTTTACTTATCCTATCGAAAACCCAATTCCTATGAATTTTGCACCATCCCTCACTGAACCAATAGTCCATAACCAACCTGTAGAAATGGAAGAATGGTGGACCAACGATTGGCAATTTCAAAATATTGTCAATAACGCTTACTCATTCTTTCCACAGTTCGACCCAGAACCCCTACCCAATCCACCGATGAGCAATGAGAACCTGGCTGAACTTCGCCATTTCGGTGAAGAATTGATGGATGCAGGGAATAGAATTAGGGAAATAGGGGGACAGATTGCATGGAAGTATGACGAGAGGGAACTTCGTTTTTAGGATGACAAGTAGGAGGACGGAAACTATCTTTGTATAATAGTAAAAGTAAATAGTGAAACCAGTTGTAACATAACAAATAAAACGTTGTAAAATATCGGTGTGTATTGATGCATACTATACTGATATGAAATGCAATCGAGAAATCGATAATTTTGGGCTTTATGTGTTATAACTTGTTTAATGATTTATATAAATTGTTAATTACTAATTATTCATAATAATTTATCATCAGATGGCAAATAACGATAACGAACCAGTAAATGAAGTTAATCAATCGGAGCAACACCCAGAAGATCAATATATGACTAAACAAGATATTGAAAATATGGTTGCCCAAGGAATAGCTAACGCAATTCCAATGTTCGTTGCTGCTATGAAAAATCCAAACGATCCGCAACATATCGTTCCTAGTAAACATACCATCGAAGATAATTTCAGTAACAGTATAAACGGGGGCAATGATCATATAAATCATGACAATGAATCTCAACACACGCAGCGCCCTAAGAAACGAAAGGCTGCAACACCTGGTTGCACTTTCAAAGAATTTCTTGCTTGTAAACCCGCTGAATTTGCAGGCAACGAAGGAGCAACTGCAACATTGCGATGGTTAGAGAAAACCGAAGCAGTTATTGCAATAAGTAAATGTGCTGAAGAAGATCAAGTCATGTATGCCTCAAACCTGTTTAAAGAAGGAGCACTAGAATGGTGGAACACAGTGCTACAGGCAAAAGGCAGACGGGTAGCTTATGCTATGACTTGGGACGAATTTAAAAATCTTGTCGAAAGAAAATTCTGTCCTGAGTATGAAAAGGAACAAATGGCAAATAAGTTCCTAAATCATCGAATGACCGGGGTAGATTGTCACGGCTATACTTCAACATTCTTCGAGTATGCGAGAGTGGTACCTAACTTGGCTTCGCCAGAACCAGTACTCATTTCTCGATATATTTGGGGATTAATTAGCGAAATTCGCAATATCGTTAAAGCTGCGAGACCTCGCACTATTGACGATGCCGTCGAATTAGCTAATACCTTAACCGACGAACTAATACGCACACGAGAGGAAGATAGGAAGAAGAAATTAGCTCAGAAAATTACCCAAGGATTCAGAATGGGTAATAGTAGTAATTTCAAGAAAAGGGGAACAGGGCAATCTTCAACTGTGCCATTCTGCAAAATTTGCAAAAAGAGACATTTTGGAAAATGTAATAGAATTTGCAATTTTTGCAAAACAACCGGACATCGGGAAGAAAACTGCAGAAAGAAATCCATAATTTGTTACAATTGTGGAGAAGCTGGACATATCAAACCAGAATGTCCTAAGTTAATCAACCCAGCAGATAACAAACCCAAGGCAGCTGAAGGAACTACTAAAAAGAACGTTAGAGCATTTCAGCTAACTACTCAAGAAGCAGAACTCATTCCGGATGTGATCGCCGGTACGTTTTTAGTCCACAACGTCTATGCAAAAGTATTATTTGACTCTGGTGCGAACCAAAGTTTTATAAATACTTCATTTTGTCAAGCTCTTAAGTTACCATTAACTACAGTTAGGCAGATCTTTACAGTCGAAACTGCAGATGGGAATTCAGTAGAAATCAATCAGGTTTTGCAAAAAGTAAACATAGAACTTTTAGGTCATAAATTTACTGCAAACCTATTTCCTATGAAATTAGCTGAATTCGATGTTGTGTTAGGAATGGATTGGTTAATAGCCAACCATGCGCAAATCATTTGTGATAAGAATTCTATAGAAATTCAAACACCTACAGGAGAGATAATTAAGATTTCAGGAGATAAACCTCGGAAACCATTGAAGTTCATATCAGTAATGAAAGTTGCTAATTATGAACGGAACCAAGGAATAGTATATATGATTTCCATAATCATTTGTACTAAAGGCAAGGAACTCAAGGAAATTCCTGTAGTTTCAGAATACCCAGATGTCTTTCCAGAAGATTTACCTGGGTTACCCCCTGATAGAGAGGTAGAATTTAGGATTCATCTAATTCCAGGAACTACACCGATAGCCAAGGCACCTTATCGATTAGCTCCTACCGAAATGCTAGAATTGAAAAAGCAATTAGATGAATTACTAAGCAAAGGATTTATACAACCTAGTTCATCCCCTTGGGGTGCACCAGTGTTGTTTGTGAAAAAGAAAGATGGATCAATGAGAATGTGTATTGACTATAGAGAATTGAATAAAGTTACAATTAAGAATCGATACCCATTACCTAGGATTGATGATCTTTTTGAGCTAGGTATTTCTCTAAGATAGATTTAAGATCTGGATACCATCAATTGAAAGTACAAGAGGAAGACATACCTAAAACTGCTTTCAGAACTAGGTATGGTCATTATGAGTTTACAGTCATGCCCTTCGGATTAACCAATGCCCCAGCTGCATTCATGGACATGATGAACAGAATCTGTAAACCATATTTGGATAAATTTGTGATCGTATTCATTGACGATATACTCATTTATTCCAAAAGTCAAGCCGAGCATTGTCAACATTTGCATGCACTCTTAACTCTATTAAGAAAAGAAAAGTTGTACGCGAAATTCTCGAAGTGCGAATTCTGGCTGCAAGAAGTGCAATTCTTAGGCCACATGGTGAATCACGAAGGTATTCACGTAGATCCTGCTAAGATCGAAGCAATTACCAACTGGAAGATTCCACAAACTGCAATGGAAATTAGAAGTTTTATAGGTTTAGCCGGTTATTATAGACGGTTTATTAAGGATTTTTCCAAGATAGTTGTACCATTAACTAAGCTAACCTGTAAAGCCACTAAGTTTGAATGGGGACCAAAGCAAGAAGAAGCCTTTAGAATCTTAAAGCAGAAATTAACCAATGCGCCAATCTTAGCCTTACCAGCAGGAACGGAAGGTTTTGAAGTATACTGTGATGCTTCAAAATTAGGATACGGATGTGTATTGATGCAACGCAAGAAGGTAATTGCGTATGCCTCCAGAAAGTTGAAAAAGCACGAAGAAAACTATACGACTCATGATTTAGAACTAGGAGCCATAGTTTTTGCCCTTAAGATTTGGAGACATTATCTGTATGGAAGTAAGTTTACTGTTTATACAGATCATAAGAGTTTAAAATATATATTCGGGCAAAAAGAGTTAAACATGAGGCAAAGAAGATGGATGGAAGTCTTGAGTGATTACGACTGTGATATTCAATATCACGAAGGAAAAGCTAACGTAGTAGCAGATGCCTTAAGTCGTAAGTATCATGAAAAACAAAGGCGAGTCCGTGCTCTTAGAATAAACCTACACGTAGATTTACAGGAACAAGTGAAGGAAATCCAGAAAACGGCAATCAAGGACGATGCCGAAAGAATGAAAGGTTACCTAAAAGAATTAGAACAAGGAAATGATGGAATTTGGAAATTTCACCAAAGCAGAATTTGGGTACCTAAACAAGGAAATTTAAGATCAAAGATCTTAGAAGAAGCTCATAAATCTAGGTATACTGTACACCCAGGAAACAATAAGATGTACCAAGATTTAAGGAAAAATTTCTGGTGGATAGGAATGAAAAAGGATATAGCTGAATACGTATCTAAGTGTTTAACCTGTTCACAAGTTAAAGCCGAACACCAGAAACCCTCAGGTTTACTACAACAGTTAGAAATGCCTGTATGGAAATGGGAACTTATAACAATGGATTTTGTTACTAAGTTACCCAGAACCAGAAAAGGTAATGATGCAATTTGGGTAATCGTGGATCGATTAACCAAATCAGCTCATTTTCTACCAATAAAAGAAACCTTTAGCATGGAAAGATTAGCCAAGCTATATGTGGATGAAATAGTATCCTTACATGGAGTCCCGCTCTCCATCGTATCGGATAGAGATAGTCGCTTCACTTCCCGATTTTGGACAAGTTTCCAAGAATCAATGGGAACCCGACTCAACCTGAGTACTGCATATCATCCACAGACCGACGGACAAAGTGAAAGTACAATCCAAACTCTGGAAGACATGCTTCGAGCATGTGTAATTGACTTTGGAGGTAATTGGGATAACCATTTACCATTAATTGAATTCTCCTATAACAATAGTTATCATTCAAGTATTGAAGCCGCTCCATTCGAGGCACTATATGGACGCAAATGTAGAACACCCGTATGTTGGGCAGAAATAGGAGAAAGTCAATTATCAGGTCCAGAAATCGTGCAAGAAACCACAGATAAGATAACTCAAATCAAGGAAAGATTAAAAACCGCTAGAGATCGCCAGAAGAGCTACGCCGACAATCGTCGCAAACCACTTGAATTCCAAATAGGAGACAAAGTACTTCTGAAAGTATCTCCTTGGAAAGGTGTGGTAAGATTCGGTAAGAAAGGAAAACTGAGTCCCCGATATGTTGGACCATTTCCAGTGATTCAACGAATCGGACCAGTTGCTTATCGTTTGCAGCTACCAGAAGAACTAGCTGGAGTACATGATATATTTCATGTATCCAACCTTAAGAAATGTTTATCAGATGAATCTCTGGTAGTACCTCTTCAAGACATAGAGGTAAATGAAAAACTGAAATTTATAGAAAAACCTTTACAAATAGAAGACCGGAAAGTCAAATTCCTCAAACACAAGCGACTTGTGTTGGTAAAAGTCAAATGGAATTCCAAGAGAGGACTGGAATACACTTGGGAATTAGAGTCAGAAATGAAGCGCAAGTATCCTCATCTATTTCAGTGAATCTCGAGGACGAGATTTTTCCTAAGGTGGGGAGGATGTAACAACTCCCATTAAAATTAATAATTAGAATGGTAATTAGCTATTAAGGAAACCCTAATTAAGAAACCCAAGTAATTCTGCACTAACCCTAAAATTTTCAGAACAATCAGAATCAGGATCAGGGCCCCTAAAACTCAGGGGGGGGGGGCAAAACCCTAATAACGATTATCTTCATAACTAATTATAAAATTCGAAAAATAAAAAACCGTCGACACAGCAAGCCTACATGCACGAAGGGCTACTCTATGAAAATAGAGTGATCACTCGCGTAGCGCGACGCCTAAAAGGGTACCCCCTCGCGCTACGCGACGGTGTTAAAATTTCAGTATAAATAGCAGGGGTTGGGACTTGTAATCTGGCATTTGAACGACGTTAAAATTCATAATATACGTCGAGTTATAAGCAAAACAGTCCAACACACACACACAATTATCGAATCGCTGCCGCAGAACAGGGTAATTACTCGATCGCTATTACGATTCAGTTTCCGGGATCAATATACCCAAAGAATGTCTAAGTGCCGCCCACATTGGGCTATGCTTTGTCGTTGTCGATAATTCGATAATGAGTTGAAGCATTGTACTTTGTTGTTGTCGATAATTCGATAATGAGTTGAAGTACTATACTTTGTCGTTTGTCATTTTGATAAATGAGTTGAAGTATTGCACTTGGTCATTCATTGCGAATATTTGATCTCGGGAAATTATCGTAACTGCTGTATTGATTACTAACTCTGTTTTATGTGCATTATTATGAAATTAGGTTAAACAAGGATAAAATTACATTCTGTCAGTACTAAATCTGCAATGTGAGTCATTCTCTTTTTATCAACTGTTTTACAATACTCCAAATCATTTTTCAGAGTTATAATTACAGTGATTAAGTTTATGTAATCACCAAATTACAGCCGGTATGTGGGGTATTGTGCACAGTATTGTTATTATTGTTTCCTTCACATTAGGTGGGCGAGCCTAATTGTGACATACGTCACTCATTGGGACAACCAATGGTGATATGACCACAGTCACAGAGCTGGTCTGTGACAAATACCTATTCTTGAAATGTTGGTTGATAATAAACATATGTAAAAACTCTTAATACTGAGAATTATAGCAAATGTGTCATTTTCAGTAAAATGAATGATTCACTCAGTATTTCCCCGCTGACAAAAATCTTTTTCAAACATGTTTCAGGTGATCTGCTGTAAATCAGGAAAAGTGCTGAGGAGCATTTCAAGCTTAATATAGTGGCTCAATATAAAATGAATAAAGATGTTTTAAAATAAGAATTTATCACTAAACTTATGTATTGTAAATTATCGGGGTTTTGTCCCGAATTGTGAAATAAAAATAATCGGGAAAAATTTTAGCTTTACAACGATCCTGATTTTCAAAATTTTCCGCTGCAATAACTCAATTAAACAAATATCACGGGGTTTCTGTCCCGCGGCTCCGGAAACGGGTAAAACCGGGTCGGGGGCCGTGACAGTTTGACAGGCCCATTGCAACGCATCTATTTTTTCCCCGTTGAATAGGTCTGACGCAGCGCACGAGATAGATTGACTTAGTTATTCTTTTATATGTTTTACACAAAGGGTCGCGGTCATGTAAGAAACATTGCCTTTCATCTAATATGATACATAACTAACGAATCCTCCGCCGCATTGCGGTGGGTGGTAATTCTAGTTTAAGTAAAATTACAACCATTAACTTCACATGTGATACTAAAGGGCTTGTAGTCCAATAGTGTTAAGACCATTCGTAATTGTTAATGCTTGTTAAGAGATATCAGCATCATCCACGTTTCGTTCTAAATTTTTTGAGTTAACACGCCGCAACATACGTGTGGGGTTCAACGTTTTTTCATCTATTTTTCCCGTTTGACTGGCCCGTCACAACACGTCTATTTCCCCCGTTTGATAGGTCTGTCGCAACACACGGGTCTGAGTTCGACTTAGTTATTCTCTTCTATGTTTTACACACAAGCTCGTGGTCATGTAAAAAACATTTGGCTTTCATCTAATATGATATATAACTAACGAATCCAATGCGGCGGGGGGTAATTCTTGTTGAAGTAAAATTACAACCAATAACTTCACATGTGATACTAAAGGGCTTGTAGTCCAACATTATTAAGACCATTCGTAATGGTTAAAAGCTTATTAAGATATATTTTTCGACACACCAGCGTCATAACGCCCAATGTAATGATTAAGGCCCCTTAATGCACTTTTATTCATTATTTTCCACATTTTTCCTCCTCATTTGGGCATTATTCCAGAAATGATCATCCTTCTTTATGTCTCTATAACTATGATGCACTGGGATGGGTACGGGAACGGGGTACGGGGACGGGGACGGGAAACGGCAAAACTAAAAAATTCAAGAAGCGGGGACGGGACGAGTACGGGAATAAAAACATATAAAAAATAAATATATATTAAAGATAATGTAACACAAAACCCCAAAATAGTTATATATTGATGTAAAGATAATGTTGATTTCTTATAATTTTTATAATTTGTATTTGCATAATCCGATGAAAAATTGTTTATTTTCATTATACTTTTTTAGAAACGTTATCTATATAATAAAAAGTGATGTTCAAATATAAAAAAAAAAAGCAAAAGAGTTATTTAATAATAAACTACTTAAGGGATAAACAAATAAGGATAGCACAACGTTTTCCTTTTTTTATAAGGATAGGACTTTCTAAATTAATAAAAACTCAGAATGTATTTTTTTAACATAACGAAAGCAGAGCCCTTATATCACCGGGTTGTGGGCTGTGGTTATCAAAGGTCCATGTAACACCTCGCAAAATCATGTCCAATATAGTATCGACACGTGTCATGGACTTTAAACGTTTAATCGGATTGATTATGAAGGACTAAAGTTGACAACGAAGAAAGTATTTATGTAAAAGGATCCAAAGTGTCGACATTTGAAAATTTTGCCTTTCAACGGCCCTATATGAAGTTTATACCCTTAAACGAATAAATTATGAAACGTATGGAACCGTTTGTGGAAAGAAGTGAAAGTTTACAAAAACGCGAGGGTTAAATGTGTCAACATGTTAAAGTAATACCTCTGAGTGACCTTATAACAAACCCGGAGCTTTGTAACGATTAATTATGCTCCCAAGAATAAGTGATAAAAATTTCACAAGGTTTCGATATCGTTTGAGATAAATATGTTAACTTTCGTAATTAAGGGGTTAAAAGCATCAACGAGGCAAAACTTGTGTTTTCGTTTATTGTTTAACGAAACCAGAACCAACGGTGTTTGGTTATATCTCATGGATCATAGAAATAAAAAATTCATGGGTTAATTGTGCTTAAAATGAAAGATATGAGGTTTTAAAGGTCTAGGGGTCAAATCTGCCAAGTTTCAAACTTGTTTGGCTGGTCACCATGATGGTGGCGTTGCGCCACCACAAAGGCCTCCTACCGTCGCGCGACGCGGCGGCCTAAAATGGACAGAATTCTTGCACAACTGCAAGTTTCAGCAAGTCATCTTCTCCAAACCATTGTTACACTCACATAACTTGATTCTATGGACTCTTTGCTGGTTTTAAAAACCATCTAGACACATGTATGCCTCAGATTATACTTGGGGACACTTGTTACAATCTTAGATCCATCCAAAACCCTATATAAAGGGGCAGATTTGGAGCTCATAACTTGCACATTATAAATTTTCATACTCTCCAACTTGCTCTCAAGCTTTGGAGCTTTTGAAATCATTCTCTGGAGCATCCTACCTTGGAAGGAAGCTCTCTTAGTCTTAATCTTCGTGCTAAGGACTCTTATTTAGGAGCCCAGTAAAAGATATTTACACTTGCTGATTGTATACGGCTGGGATAAATTTGTATAATTTGCTCAGGTAAATACTTTTAACTTATTTTCCGTTATACGGGCTTGGGATACGGTATTATAATAATACCGCTTGGTCGGGTGTGTAATTGTTTAAATCTGATTGTGATTAATATATTTGCATAACCCGTTTTAATCTGTTTTGTTTGGTATATGGCCTTTGGGGGGTTAATGACCATGACCTGGATATCGTCGGCTCATTCATTGAAATGGCCACGACTTAAGCACGGGGTGTAGGCGTACACCTGACAGTTGCGTATGTATAAATGGTAATCCACAATAAGGAGTTCTCCTTGTGGGCATTATACCCGTGGTGTGTCAATTAATCTTGTTCGGCTCTTCTAACCGGCCCTGACGGACGGCAAACATATAAATCTGTATACAAGATTATTTTTAAAATAATTGTCCCAAGTTATAAAAGATTATTCGTGCCTTGTGCATTTAAATCAATTTTCTTAAATGTTTTTAAAAGAGTCGGTTAATTGTATTTACCAGTGTAAACTGACGTATTTTCCAAAAGGCTAAAGTGCAGGTACTAGGCGGAATAGGCTGGCTACTCCTGAGTGAATAAATAAGAGTCTTGCAAGCTTTGTCACGTAAAATCTGTTGAACAATTATCTTCTTTTGTTTTGATCCACCTGTGGATCCTTTTTACATTTCTTTTGTAATACTCATGTTACTTTTCATTCGGTTTGTAATATTATTACTTTTAGACTTCCACTGTGCATTAAACTGTGATTATTGACTATGATGATAACAACTACGTCACGATACTCCCCACCGGGCCCACCGGTAATTCGTGGAAATATCGGGGTGTGACAGGTTTGTATCAGAGCCAACATTTAGTGAATTAAATACTAGCCTTTTGTGTTTAAACTCAATGACACAGTTGCACCTTCCTTGACTTCCGAGTCTAGACTTGAACTAGGAATAATCTCATCCCTAATAAGTATACATTGTTTTCAGTATTGTGTATTTCAGGATCATGTCACCAAATAAAGCTGCCATTGGTGGAAGCTCTCCAAAGCCGAAGTTCAAGAAGGTTAAGCTTCGTACCACAGCTCGGATAAGCTTACGACCAATATGGAGGAAGGATCTTTTTGGACCCATTCCCAAAATCAAACCCATTGAAACCATTAACCATATTCCAGATCCTTTACCTAAGACTTTTTGAAACTTCAAATGAGAAGCCAATATCGGAGGAGTTCATACCAACTATCCCTGAAGCTCCCGCTCCGAAGATAATACCGATAGACCCAAATGATCTATATTTCTTACCTCCAAGTCTTGGAATCCCAAACTTGGATTATACCTGTCCTGACCCTATTCGTGATCCATATTATTTGTTAACCATAGAATCCTTGGATTCCATTTCTGCTAAGGTTCATAATGTGGAAGAATTCGACTACTCGCCAAAACCTTTAGTACCCATACCGCACAAAGAGAAGCAAGGAGGAGACTTTCAGAAATAACATGAAGAAGAAACTTCTTTTGTTGAATTATATTTCTTTAGTAGTCCTTATAAGGACATATTTATCTTCTAGTCCCTTCGTGGACAATGTTATTTCTTTCAAGTCCCGTTTAGGGCAATTATGTACTCCTTTTAAAATTTATTGGAATTTTTATTTAAATTTCATTTCTATCATTATATATGAAAATAATATATGAAATAAATAAAAATATCATTCCTCTTTGTAATTGATCTGCCATTAAATATTAAAAGGAATCTTAAAGGTACGACCTAGCCTATATGTCATTTAAGACATGGCCATAATGGTAAAACCTATTTAAAAAGATTCAAATCCTTGTTAAAACCTGAAAACATGTTAGCACTTCTGGAAAATGTGATTCGATAAAATCACACAAGTCATCCTTATATTGAATTCTTCCAAACCTAATGATCTAAAAATCATAGGTTCAAATCATCGATTAAGATGATTATATATAAGACATCAATTAGTGATGAAATGCCTACGGGCCATACTTATTGCCTTTGAGGCAAAAGACAGTTGTAGTCTACGGCTCTCTGTCAAGAAAATGTAATGAACTATGTTCAAGCCTTAATGCCTTGATTCTATAAAATCATGGCTTAAGAATGAATAAAAATTTAAATAAATTAAAATAACCAATATCCTTAATCCAGAATGACAACGTGACTAGGCCTTCTATATGCCACCCTATTATCCTTAATAGTTTATAATTGGGATAGAATATAATAAAAATTTGAATAAATTAAAATAACCAATATGGTTTATAGTTACCATGGTTAATGAATTGCCATAAAAGACAATTCCATAATAGACTTCTGAATAAATCATTATCGTTATTTTATGTAGCAATCAAGCTACATGGCAGAATCTGAAGAAGTCAACAATCACCCTATAGAAAATCATGATACTACCAGGATCAACATAACTGGTGCGGAACTTCGAGCATTGATTGACAATGCTGTTTTTAAAGCCGTGGACAAGCAATTTAAAGAATCTAGTGATACACACTCTAAGACTCACTCTGTGACTCATAGTAATCCACCTTCTAAATCTCACGAGTCAAAGAAGGATGATGCCCAACACTCATCAAATCAGCACAGTGTTCCATCTAAGAAGATTGTATTCGATCAGGAGCCACGTGCAAAGACTTGTTCATATAAGTATTTCGTCTCCTGCAAGCCCAGGGATTTCACTGGGGAAAAAGGAGCCATTGATTGCATGACGTGGCTAGATGAGATGGATACAGTGGTTGATATTAGTGGATGTGCAGAGCAAGATATTGTGAAGTATGTATCACAATCGTTCAAGGGAGAAACTCTAGCTTGGTGGAGGTCCTTAATCCAAGCTACAGGGAAAATTCCGTTATACAATTTGACATGGGCTCAGTTTGTTACGTTAATCAAGGAAAATTACTGTCCTCAACATGAAGTTGAGAAAATTGAAACTGACTTCCTGACCTTGGTCATGAAGAACTTCGACTGTTAGGCATATCTCACGAGCTTCAATACCATGTCTCGATTGGTTCCATACTTGGTTACACCGGAACCAAAACGTATAGCCCGTTTTATTGGTGGTTTAGCTCCGGAGATCAAGGCAAGTGTAAAAGCATCAAGACCTACTACTTTTAGGTCAGTGGCTGATTTATCGTTTTCCGTTACTCTATATGCGGTTAGGCTGAAATCGCTTAAGAGTTCCGATGATGGAAAAAGGAAACGTGAGGATGAGAGCTCACGTCGTTCTGATAAGAAGCATAAGGGAAACTCAGACCACAAGAAGAATTCTGGGTCTAACAGGGGTAACCAGCAACAGATGAGAAGCCTAAATGCAAAACCTGCCAGAAACGTCATTTCGAAAAATGCAGGTTTGAATCAAAGTCGCAGTCGCAATCGAAGCCGATTGGTTGTGGGATCTGCAAGTCCAAAGAACACGAGACTTTGGATTGCAAGAAGATAAAGGATGCAACTTGTTACAATTGTAACGAGAAGGGGCATATTAAGACAAACTACCCAAAATATGCAAAGAAACCTGAAGAAGGTAAGAAGACCAATGCTAGGGTCTTTCAGATGAATGCACAAGAAGCGATTCAGAATGACAACGTGATAACAAGTACCTTTCTGTAACACCTCGAATTTCTGTGTCCAATGATGTGTTAACACGTGTCATTTGTTTACACGTGGCATCTATAATAAATAAAGGACTAATTTTGACAAACCTTGAAAGTATATAAATTCGAGGGTTATAAATGTCAACAAGGGTAAATATACTGTATAGTAACCCTAAATAAATGCTTGTACCTTCAAACGAATAAATCATAAAACGTACGGAAGCGAAACGCGGAAGAAAGTGAGAGATTACGAACTACAAGGGTTAACTGTGTCAACATGTTTAATATTACCTCTGAGTGATCCTTTAACGTTCCCAAGACTTCGTAACAGTATTATACGCTCACTAGAATATACAGTATAAATTCCGCGAAGTTCCGTTTTAAAACGAAAGAGTTATACTCAAATTCGTATGAGAAGGGTTAAAAGCGTCAATAATGAAAGTTAAGGCTTTCTGAACAATTAATAAAATAAACGGGGACTTAATAGCGCGGGTAAATAACACGAGGCCCCTATCGGTAAATAACCGGGGGCCAAACCGCAAAGTTACCCCTTCAAACCCGAAAGGTCAGGTAAATCATTACGAAAGATTTCGTTATTAATTACCAGATTCTGTAATCATGACAAAAGATTTAAAATTTCTGAAATCTTAACCCCACGCGGCCCGCATTGCATATTGGGTTAAGTTGAGGCGGGCCGCGAGCCTCCTCAATTACGCGTCTGATCTTTTAATCCCAGGCGGCCCGCATTGTAAATGCATGGAACCTCCATGCGGGCCGCATTGGACACCCAGATGCAGAAAATTTGTGTTTTCTTGACTTTTGAGCATTGTGAACGATCAACCTCCAATAAATGAGGCATGGGTGCCCCCTACTCGACCCATACACCTCTGGGACACCTACCCATCATCTCTGGACTATTGTGGTGGTTGTAATGATCATAGAGGCTTGGCATTTGCTATAAATAGCCACATTCTTGCACATAACATACACACAACTTAAACATACAACTACTGATCATTCTAAGAAGCTCCAAGCATCTTTCTCTGCTCTATAAGCAAGAACACAACTTCTGTAAGTGATCTAACCCTTTGTGGTTTCACATTTCCTTAGTAAATGGCTAAGAACCAAACCGTCGTAACTACGGTTTGACTTTACAATAAATCAGTAATGGTTCAGTCTTATGAAGAATCAAAAGTGGTTATGAGTTGGTATTTATGTGGGTAATAAACCTCTAAAAAGGTTCCCCCTGATCACCACTCTAACTATGTCAAATGTCGAGTCAAACGTGCGGTTAAAAAGTCAACAGAAAGCTATTTTAGCGATTTATGCATAATCTGTAATATATATGTTATGGAACCTATTTTGACAATCATAAAACATGATAATAAGTATATAAACCTGTTTGCGCTCGTTTGAATCGATCATTTACTATATTGAACCGGTTCGGAGCCGAAAGTCGCAAAAGTTTGACTTTTGCTTTGACTTCAGTTCTGACCCGTTTTAGTGAGGTATATATATACCTTAGGACTCTCTTAGGACCAGGTCACATGTTGGAATAAACCTCTGTGATCGGTTCATGAGTTATCCGAGTCTTTTACGTGTTTCCGTCATTCGCCTAAAAGTTGACCGTAACGGCCTTTTAAAATTAAAACGAGTATTTCGGACACGTGAACGGACCAAAACCTTGCTTATTAAATTATAAGCATGTCCTCAAAATTTCACGTCAATCCGAGGTCTAGAATGAGAGTTATGCTAATTAGCGCAATTTAAATAAACTTTAGTAATTAACGGCGCAATTAGCATAACGCCTATCTAAACCAAGATTTCGTCACCAAATCTTTTACCCACTGTATTAAAATAATATTTTGGGAATTTTAAAGATTTTTAATAATTTTTACCTTGCTCATAACCTGCGGTTATGGCTACGGTTCGGTAAATACCGAATATGCCCTTTTCGGCCAAAACATGAGTTCTACAAGGTCTTTTGACCCGATTCCAGTTGCTACTGGTTTTAAATAATAAATAAAGTATTTTAAGCTTTATAAGCTGTTCGGGAAACTCAGACTTCCTGTAGAACTCGAAAAGCCCTTTTAAAGTCTTTAAAATGACCGAAAAGCCCCTACGGGGCATAATATAAACTTAAACTCGTTACGGGCATCACGGAAGGTATCCTACTGATACCACAACCCATTTAAGGCATATTGACTTAGGAAATAAGCGTACGACCCTCATGGTTAACCGTTTCGCCTATTGCGCGCATGGTTCGGCTTATGAAACTAGTTTTCATAAATTAGCCGATACGGGACAAATTATACTATTTGAACCCCCAAAATCCAGAGTGTGAACCATTAGCCCATATAAAACAAGTCTCTGAACTTGTTGGGACAGAATCACACTCCATTCTCGGTTTTCGCCTTTTCGCGCGATTAAACCATATCTATATATATCGGAACCAACCGGTCTAGGCTACGGCCATTATAACGACCCGTTAGGATTCTAAGAGGTTAATTAAAACCTTCGTTCCAGATTAGGAGCCCCAGTAAAAGCTATCGGTGATTTAATCCAATTAAGGAAATATACTTGCAAAGGTAAATACTTTAACTTATTTCCCCTATATGGGCTTGGGTTACGGTATATTAATACCGCTTGATTGAGCATTATATAATTCCATCGCTTAGGTGGTTAATTGATTAAATATGATCGGCTCATTTAAACAGTTTTGTTGCTTATAAACCTTTGGGGGGTTTAATGACCGTTGTCCCGGATATCCTTGGCATCATTTTACGAAATGGCCACGACCATCGACATCCCGGTGTAGGCGTACACCCGGTATAAAGTGTCGACATAAAAATTAAAAGACGTAGCCGTTGGTTTTTATACTACGGTTTTACGCAAACGTGGTGTGTCTATAAATCTTTAACCCGGCACGACCCGGGCTACTGAACGCATAAAAGGACATGTAAAACGTTCACAAGATTTTATTATAATTTTCCCAAGTTATAAAAGAGTTTGTGCCTTGTGCATTCAAATCAATTTTTAATAAACATTTTCAAATGTGTCAGTTGAATGTATTTACCAGTGTAAACTGACGTATTTTCCCCAAAAGATTAAGTGCAGGTACCTAAACGTAAATTGGCTGGTATTAGCTCCCTAGCGTCGGGATAAGTCTCGCAAGCTTGATTGCAGTATCTGATGGAACAATACTTTATGTTTATTTACGATCCACCGTGGATATATTCAACCCCTGTAATACATTTTGATATTACAATCAGAGGTTGAAGTTTATATAATTATCTTATGCTTCCGCTGTGATTATATAATTGTGTGGTTTGACTATATTATTGCCAACATCGTCACGGTAATCCCCCACCGGGCCCACCGGTGAGACACGTGGAAATCGGGGTGTGACAGGTTGGTATCAGAGCCAACATTGAGTGAATTAAACACTATCCTATTGTGTTTAATCTCAATGACACAATTGCACATACTTGAGTCTAGACAAGAACTTAGGACAAATTCGGATTGATACTCCTTTTTTGTCTTTAATTTTCGATTCGATTTTTAATAAGTTTTAAGCAGGAAAATGCCACCTGTTATATTCCGAGGAAGAGGAAGGGGACGAAGAGGCAGAGGAGAAATCGTGACACATCACGATAACGAAGCTGGACCATCTGGTACAAGACATCCTTCGATGACAAGGAGCGAAGAACCACAACGACGAAGAGATCTTTACGAACCAGCGAGGCATTCCACTTCGCACAGCTCGACGCCATCCTACCGGCACTCCTTTGGGCCAGACTCAGAAAATGATCCCAACAACCCGCAACCTTCCTTCATACCTCTACAACGCTCGGTATCGCACCGAAATTACGACGACCCTACTCCTTACTACATAGTTCAGTTTAATCCGGCTGACTACATACAGGAACCTTCAGGATTTGTTCCGCTAGGTCCACAAGACCACTTTTCTGAAGATCCCATGGAGGAAGATGAGGATCCTACTGAACCAGCTCGTGGTACGCCCACGCATCCGATAGAAGTTTCTGATGGGTCATCCTTCCATGGAACGCCCTATCAAGGACCTGACAGTTTCCAAGCGATGTTTGACCGACATGAATGGTACTACACGCCATCTCGACAGACATCTCAACAACCGAGACATCCACAGGATCCCTCTGAGGATTCACGCTTTGAGGCAGTTACGCCACCACCTCCGCCACCGGCACAACCAGTAATACCTGATCCGCCGAGGCGTAGGAGGACAAATGCTCGTATGTCTACACGAGGAGGAGGGGGTATCCACTTCAGCACTCCTCGACATTCTAGTAGTAGCCACTATCCGCCACTACAAGAAGAAGGACCTTCAAGTCCTATACAGGAGGCGAACTCCGCACCAGCTGCACGAAATTCGCCACCGTTTGGGTATGACCAACCCATACCAGCTTACACAGGTCCAACGGCTTACAACCCGTTCGAACCGTCGCAAGCACAATACAACTATGGCTATGAGCGCGACCCATATGTGGTGTCGGCAAGATATAATGCGCGCTACCCTGACGGAGCACATGGAAACATGGGACCACCGGACTACTCAGCTCATGGGTATCCAATACCTCCCAGACCTCCCGTTCCGCATCAAGCGCCACAACCACGATTTTCTCCCCCTGAACAGGAAGAAATACTCCATCGACTAGATCGTGTGGAGAGAGAGTTCGAGGAAGAAAAGAAAAGCCACCGAGGATTTCTCAAGGGCTTGGCGAATCTACTAAAGGGCAAAAAGAAGAAACGTGACCATTAGCCCTTAATAGTTGTACTAATGTAATTTCTACTTTGAAATAAGTCCCTGTGTGGACAACTTATTGTATTTCAGTCCCTACATGGACTTATCTTTAGTCCTTGCATGGACACCTATCTCGTATTAGTCCCTGCGTGGACTTGTCACTTATTTTAAAACCCTATGGGGGTATGTACTATTTGAAAGACCCGTTTAGGGCAATATGTAATTGTATTTGAGATTTTGGAATGTATGTTATGAGTTTTGTTTTATATATATAAAATAAATCAAAACCAATCCTTTTAATTGATCTGCCTAAATAAAGAATCTTAAAAGGTGAAACCTAGCTTGGTGTCTTTTAAGATCCAGCCAAGATGGTACGACCTAATTGAAAGGATTCTGATTCCCTGTTAACCTCTGTACGCATGTTAACAATCATGGCAGATGTGATTCGTTAAAAATCACACACGTCATTCTTATACAATAATCCTTTAAGGATTTCAAAACCCAACTAAATGATTCATAAATCGCGGGTTAAATCACCAATGAAGGTGATCAGTATTATAAAGACATCCATTAGTGATGCAATGCCTACGGGCCAGTATTATAAAGACATCCATTAGTGATGCAGTGCCTACGGGCCAGTATTATTAAAACATCCATTAGTGATGTAGTGCCTACGGGCCAATATTATTAAAACATCCGTTAGTGATGTAGTGCCTACGGGCCAGTATTATAAAAACATCCATTAGTGGTGTAGTGCCTACGGGCCAACCATATTAAAACATCCATTAGTGATGTAGTGCCTACGGGCCAACCTTATTAAAAACATCCATTTGAGATGTAGTGCCTACGGGCCAACCATATTAAGACATCCATTAGAGGTGTAGTGCCTATGGGCCATAATAATTGTCTTATAAAGACAAAAGGCAGTGGTAGTCTATGACTCTCTGTCAGAAAGAGGCAAGAGAACTACGGTTCAAACCTCTATGCCTTTGATTCTCTGGAATCTCGGCTAATATTATGAAACATCATCATGATTAGGCTTTATGCGGCCAATACTATTTATATAGTTGAAATAGGAGATATTCAGATCCTAATATATAATGAAATAATAAGTTAACCAAATATGGTCTTTGTACCATGGTTGACAAATTGTCATAAAAGACAATTATATAATAATCTCCTAAATAAAATTTTGTTATCTTCTGTAACAGATTCAAGTTACAATGGCGGATCCCAATGGAGAGAACAGCCACACAAATGAAGATGACTATGACAATGTGTCAGTGCATTTGACAGGCGCACAGCTAAAGGCTCTGATTGACACTGTTGTTCAGGCAGCTATTGATCGTCAACATACTGAGTCCCAAGGCAGAACTGTGTCAAAACCACCCTCTAAACCAAAGACACACTCCAAACCACCCTCTGAACCCAAGAAAGATGACGACAAACACTCGTCCACTGAGCACAACGTTCATCGCGATAGAGAATATACTGATGCATCCAGTGCTAAGGGTTGCACCTACAAATACTTTGTATCATGTAAGCCCCGTGAATTTACAGGGGAGAAAGGTGCGGTTGACTGTATCACCTGGCTAGACGAGATGGACACGATTGTGGACATCAGCGGGTGCGCTGAGAGGGACGTGGTTAAGTTTGTGTCCCAGTCATTCAAGGGCGAGGCCCTGGCGTGGTGGAGAGCTCTGGTGCAGGCTTCAGGTAAGTCTGCCTTATACAAAATGTCATGGGGGGAGTTTATTGCCCTCATAAAAGAAAACTACTGCCCTCAGCACGAGGTTGAGAAGATTGAGGCGGATTTTGTCTCACTAGTGATGACAAACCTGGATTGTCAAGCATATCTGACAAGCTTTAACACTATGTCACGCCTGGTGCCATATCTTGTGACACCAGAACCCAGAAGAATTGCCCGATTCATTGGGGGCTTAGAGCCGGCGATCAAGGCCAGTGTGAAGGCCTCTAGGCCGACGACCTTCAGGTCAGTTACTGACCTCTCCTTGTCTCTCACACTTGATGCTGTCCGTCTGAGGGCACAAAGGAGCAAGGAGGCTGAAAAGCGAAAACGTGAGGATGATACCTCACGAAAGTCTGGGAAAAAGCACCGTGGAAACGGTGAGGGCAAGAGAGGGTCGGAGGCAAAGAAGGAGGGGCAAGCTGATGGAAGACCTCACTGCAAGGTCTGCAAGAAACCTCACTCCGGGAAGTGTAGGTTTGCGTCTGGTTCGCAGTCGCAACAAAAGACTCCATCCTGTGGGCTATGCAAGTCCAAGGATCACAAGACCGTGGAGTGCAAAAAGATAAAGGATGCAACCTGCTATAATTGTAATGAAAAGGGGCATATAAAGAGTAATTGCCCGAAGTATGCCAAGAAGGCGGAAGAGACTAAGAAATCAAATGCGAGAGTTTTCCGCTTGGATGCAAAGGAAGCGGTTAAGGACGACAATGTGCTTACAGGTACTTTTCTCGTAAATAATATATTTGCAAGAGTACTATTCGATTCTGGCGCTGATAAGTCCTTTGTAGACCAGAAATTTTGCCAACTACTAAATATGCCAATCAAAACCCTTGACGTGAAATACGAAGTAGAGTTAGCAGACGGCACGATAGAAACCGTCTCTACTGTTCTAGAAGGATGTGAAATATCCATTAGGAACCATTCTTTTCCCTTATCTCTACTACCTTTCAAACTAGCGGGTTTTGACATCGTGCTAGGCATGGACTGGTTATCCCATAATCAGGCCCAAATTATTTGCGGCAAAAGGCAAATAGTTTTAAAGACTCCGAGTGGTGAATCTCTTACCATTCGAGGGGATACGCAGTTCGGATTGCCCGAAGACGTATCTATGCTGAAAGCTTCAAGGTGTTTGAACAGAGGCTGTGTAATTTACATGGCTCAGGTGATAATAGAAGAACCAAAGCCGAAGATCGAGGATCTTCCTGTCATTTCTGAATACCCCGAGGTTTTTCCTGAAGAACTACCTGGTTTGCCACCAGATAGACAAGTGGAGTTCAGAATTGACATCATTCCTGGAGCAGCTCCGATAGCAAGAGCACCTTACAGGCTAGCTCCAACGGAAATGAAAGAACTGAGGACCCAGTTGGATGAACTGCTGACGAAAGGTTTTATCAGACCTAGTTCATCTCCCTGGGGAGCACCAGTCCTGTTTGTAAAGAAGAAGGACGGATCGATGCGGTTGTGCATCGACTATAGAGAACTAAATAAAGTTACCATAAAGATTAGATATCCTTTACCAAGGATCGATGATCTATTCGATCAGCTGTAAGGAGCGAGCTACTTCTCCAAGATCGACTTAAGGTCGGGTTATCATCAACTAAGGGTCAGAGATGAAGATGTACACAAGACTGCATTTAGGACTCGCTATGGTCATTACGAGTTCCTAGTGATGCCTTTTGGGCTCACAAATGCACCGGCTGCGTTCATGGATCTCATGAACCGCGTTTGCAAGCCGTACTTGGACAAATTCGTCATAGTCTTCATCGACGATATCCTTATCTATTCCAAGAATCAAGCTGACCACGAGAAGCACCTCCGTTGCATTCTTGAATTACTACAGCGTGAGAAACTCTACGCCAAATTCTCGAAATGTGAATTCTGGCTACGAGAAATTCAATTTTTAGGACACGTTGTGAGTGAGCGTGGTATCCAAGTGGATCCCGCAAAGGTAGAGGCAGTCATGAACTGGCAAGAGCCAAAGACGCCTACTGAAATCCGTAGCTTCCTGGGGTTAGCAGGATACTACCGGAGATTTATTGAAAATTTCTCGAGGATTGCTGCGCCCTTGACTTCTTTGACCAAGAAGAAAGAAAAGTACATTTGGAGCCCAAAGCAGCAAGAGTCCTTCGAAATCCTGAAGCAGAAGCTAAGCAACGCACCTGTGCTGACATTACCAGAAGGTACAGACGAATTCGTAGTTTACTGCGATGCATCACACACAGGCATGGGGTGTGTGCTTATGCAGAAGGGCAAGGTGATTGCCTATGCTTCAAGGCAATTAAAGGTGCATGAAAAGAATTACACCACCCACGATTTGGAGTTGGGTGCCGTTGTATTTGCACTTAAATTGTGGAGGCACTACCTTTATGGCATTAAATTTGTGATTTATTCTGATCACAAAAGCCTCCAGCACCTGTTCAACCAGAAAGAGTTGAACATGAGACAGCGCCGTTGGATGGAAACCCTGAATGATTATGAGTGCGAAATCAGGTACCATCCCGGCAAGGCGAATGTGGTCGCCGATGCCTTGAGCAGGAAAGAAAGGGTAAAACCCATTCGAATCAATGCCAAGAGCATTGAGGTTAAGAATAATTTAATGGAAAGGATATTAGCTGCGCAGCGTGAGGCTGTGTTGGAAGCTAATTATCCTAATGAAAAGCTGGGAGTAACTGAGGAGCAGTTGACTCTTAGCAAGGATGGAATTCTTAGGCTGAACGGACGTATATGGGTTCCGATTTATGGAGGACTACGAGATGTTGTTCTCCAGGAAGCCCATAGTTCCAAATACTCAGTCCATCCGGGTGCAGACAAAATGTACCAAGACTTAAAGGCAAATTATTGGTGGATAGGCTTGAAAAAGTCTGTAGCCGCCCATGTAGCAAAGTGCTTGACTTGTGCTCAAGTCAAAGCCGAGCACCAAAAGCCATCTGGTTTGCTACAACAGCCTGAACTTCCCGAGTGGAAGTGGGAATGCGTAACTATGGACTTCATAACCAAGTTACCCAAAACAAACCAGGAAAGGAAACGATACAATATGGGTCATAGTCGATAGGCTGACTAAATCAGCTCATTTTCTACCCATTAAGGAGACATATAGCTCCGATATGTTAGCCCAACTTTATGTTGATAAGATTGTAGCCTTACACGGCATACCTGTGTCTATTATCTCCGACAGGGATACTAGATACACATCTCATTTCTGGAAAAGTTTCCAGCAATCTTTGGGCACGCGTTTAAACTTTAGTACGGCTTACCATCCACAGACGGACGGTCAAAGTGAGCGTACTATCCAAACGCTAGAAGACATGCTTCGTGCATGTGCGATCGATTTAGGTGGTAACTGGGATAAGAACCTACCCCTGATCGAATTCTCCTACAATAATAGCTACCACACCAGCATAAAGGCTGCGCCTTTCGAGGCATTATATGGTAGGAAATGCAGATCGCCTGTTTGTTGGGCGGAAGTAGGGGAGGTCCAACTATCAGGACCAGAGATTGTGTACGGACAAGATTGTTCAGATCCGGGAACGTCTCAAGGCTGCCCGCGATAGGCAGAAGAGCTACGCTGATCCAAAGCGTAAGGATTTTCACTTCGAAGTGGGTGAAAAGGTATTACTTAAGGTATCACCCTGGAAGGGGGTGATGCGTTTCGGCAAGAAAGGCAAACTGAGTCCGAGATACATAGGACCATTTGAGGTCATTGAACGGGTCGGATCAGTTGCCTATAAGTTGAATTTGCCTGAAGAGCTCAATGGAATTCACAATGTGTTCCACATCTGCAATCTCAAAAAGTGCTTCGCCGACGAATCGTTGGTGATTCCACACACAGATGTGCATATAGATGAGAGCTTAAAGTTCATAGAAAAACCTTTGTCGATTGAAGATCGACAGGTGAAGAAGCTTCGCAGAAAGCACGTACCGATTGTAAAAGTCAAATGGGATGCTCGTAGAGGTCCCGAATATACGTGGGAAGTCGAAGCTACAATAAAAGAAAAGTACCCCTATTTATTTGAGTAAATCTCGGGTCGAGATTTATTTTAAGGGGGTGAGGATGTAACACCTCGAATTTCTGTGTCCAATGATGTGTTAACACGTGTCATTTGTTTACACGTGGCATCTATAATAAATAAAGGACTAATTTTGACAAACCTTGAAAGTATATAAATTCGAGGGTTATAAATGTCAACAAGGGTAAATATACTGTATAGTAACCCTAAATAAATGCTTGTACCTTCAAACGAATAAATCATAAAACGTACGGAAGCGAAACGCGGAAGAAAGTGAGAGATTACGAACTACAAGGGTTAACTGTGTCAACATGTTTAATATTACCTCTGAGTGATCCTTTAACGTTCCCAAGACTTCGTAACAGTATTATACGCTCACTAGAATATACAGTATAAATTCCGCGAAGTTCCGTTTTAAAACGAAAGAGTTATACTCAAATTCGTATGAGAAGGGTTAAAAGCGTCAATAATGAAAGTTAAGGCTTTCTGAACAATTAATAAAATAAACGGGGACTTAATAGCGCGGGTAAATAACACGAGGCCCCTATCGGTAAATAACCGGGGGCCAAACCGCAAAGTTACCCCTTCAAACCCAAAAGGTCAGGTAAATCATTACGAAAGATTTCGTTATTAATTACCAGATTCTGTAATCATGACAAAAGATTTAAAATTTCTGAAATCTTAACCCCACGCGGCCCGCATTGCATATTGGGTTAAGTTGAGGCGGGCCGCGAGCCTCCTCAATTACGCGTCTGATCTTTTAATCCCAGGCGGCCCGCATTGTAAACGCATGGAACCTCCATGCGGGCCGCATTGGACACCCAGATGCAGAAAATTTGTGTTTTCTTGACTTTTGAGCATTGTGAACGATCAACCTCCAATAAATGAGGCATGGGTGCCCCCTACTCGACCCATACACCTCTGGGACACCTACCCATCATCTCTGGACTATTGTGGTGGTTGTAATGATCATAGAGGCTTGGCATTTGCTATAAATAGCCACATTCTTGCACATAACATACACACAACTTAAACATACAACTACTGATCATTCTAAGAAGCTCCAAGCATCTTTCTCTGCTCTATAAGCAAGAACACAACTTCTGTAAGTGATCTAACCCTTTGTGGTTTCACATTTCCTTAGTAAATGGCTAAGAACCAAACCGTCGTAACTACGGTTTGACTTTACAATAAATCAGTAATGGTTCAGTCTTATGACGAATCAAAAGTGGTTATGAGTTGGTATTTATGTGGGTAATAAACCTCTAAAAAGGTTCCCCCTGATCACCACTCTAACTATGTCAAATGTCGAGTCAAACGTGCGGTTAAAAAGTCAACAGAAAGCTATTTTAGCGATTTATGCATAATCTGTAATATATATGTTATGGAACCTGTTTTGACAATCATAAAACATGATAATAAGTATATAAACCTGTTTGCGCTCGTTTGAATCGATCATTTACTATATTGAACCGGTTCGGAGCCGAAAGTCGCAAAAGTTTGACTTTTGCTTTGACTTCAGTTCTGACCCGTTTTAGTGAGGTATAAATATACCTTAGGACTCTCTTAGGACCAGGTCACATGTTGGAATAAACCTCTGTGATCGGTTCATGAGTTATCCGAGTCTTTTACGTGTTTCCGTCATTCGCCTAAAAGTTGACCGTAACGGCCTTTTAAAATTAAAACGAGTATTTCGGACACGTGAACGGACCAAAACCTTGCTTATTAAATTATAAGCATGTCCTCAAAATTTCACGTCAATCCGAGGTCTAGAATGAGAGTTATGCTAATTAGCGCAATTTAAATAAACTTTAGTAATTAACGGCGCAATTAGCATAACGCCTATCTAAACCAAGATTTCGTCACCAAATCTTTTACCCACTGTATTAAAATAATATTTTGGGAATTTTAAAGATTTTTAATAATTTTTACCTTGCTCATAACCTGCGGTTATGGCTACGGTTCGGTAAATACCGAATATGCCCTTTTCGGCCAAAACATGAGTTCTACAAGGTCTTTTGACCCGATTCCAGTTGCTACTGGTTTTAAATAATAAATAAAGTATTTTAAGCTTTATAAGCTGTTCGGGAAACTCAGACTTCCTGTAGAACTCGAAAAGCCCTTTTAAAGTCTTTAAAATGACCGAAAAGCCCCTACGGGGCATAATATAAACTTAAACTCGTTACGGGCATCACGGAAGGTATCCTACTGATACCACAACCCATTTAAGGCATATTGACTTAGGAAATAAGCGTACGACCCTCATGGTTAACCGTTTCGCCTATTGCGCGCACGGTTCGGCTTATGAAACTAGTTTTCATAAATTAGCCGCTACGGGACAAATTATACTATTTGAACCCCAAAATCCAGAGTGTGAACCATTAGCCCATATAAAACAAGTCTCTGAACTTGTTGGGACAGAATCACACTCCATTCTCGGTTTTCGCCTTTTCGCGCGATTAAACCATATCTATATATATCGGAACCAACCGGTCTAGGCTACGGCCATTATAACGACCCGTTAGGATTCTAAGAGGTTAATTAAAACCTTCGTTTCAGATTAGGAGCCCCAGTAAAAGCTATCGGTGATTTAATCCAATTAAGGAAATATACTTGCAAAGGTAAATACTTTAACTTATTTCCCCTATATGGGCTTGGGTTGCGGTATATTAATACCGCTTGATTGAGCATTATATAATTCCATCGCTTAGGTGGTTAATTGATTAAATATGATCGGCTCATTTAAACAGTTTTGTTGCTTATAAGCCTTTGGGGGGTTTAATGACCGTTGTCCCGGATATCCTTGGCATCATTTTACGAAATGGCCACGACCATCGACATCCCGGTGTAGGCGTACACCCGGTATAAAGTGTCGACATAAAAATTAAAAGACGTAGCCGTTGGTTTTTATACTACGGTTTTACGCAAACGTGGTGTGTCTATAAATCTTTAACCCGGCACGACCCGGGCTACTGAACGCATAAAAGGACATGTAAAACGTTCACAAGATTTTATTATAATTTTCCCAAGTTATAAAAGAGTTTGTGACTTGTGCATTCAAATCAATTTTTAATAAACATTTTCAAATGTGTCAGTTGAATGTATTTACCAGTGTAAACTAACGTATTTTCCCCAAAAGATTAAGTGCAGGTACCTAAACGTAAATTGGCTGGTATTAGCTCCCTAGCGTCGGGATAAGTCTCGCAAGCTTGATTGCAGTATCTGATGGAACAATACTTTATGCTTATTTACGATCCACCGTGGATATATTCAACCCCTGTAATACATTTTGATATTACAATCAGAGGTTGAAGTTTATATAATTATCTCATGCTTCCGCTGTGCATTATATAATTGTGTGGTTTGACTATATTATTGCCAACATCGTCACGGTAATCCCCCACCGGGCCCACCGGTGAGACACGTGGAAATCGGGGTGTGACACTTTCTTATCAATGATGTTTATGCAAGGGTATTATTTGATTCGGGTGCAGATAAGTCATTTGGTGATGATAAGTTTCGTAAGTTATTAAATCTGCTTGTTAAAACCTTAAGCATAAAATATGAAGTAGAATTGGCCGATGGTACCATAGAAACTGCTTCAACTGTGTTAGATGGATGTTTTATATCCATTAGGAACCACTCTTTTCCGTTATCCTTGCTTCCTTTGAAACTAGCTTGTTTCGACATAGTGATAGGCATGGATTGGTTATCTCATAACCAAGCCTAGATCGTTTGTGACAAGAAACAAGTGGTTATCAAGACTCCGTATGGTGCCATTTACGATACATGGAGATACTCAGTATGGGTTGCCTAAGCAAGTGTCTATGCTTAAGGCGTCAAGGTGTATGAAAAAGGGTTGTGTCATTTATATGGCACAAGTGACTATTGATGAGCCAAAGCCCAAGGTTGATGACATCCCTGTTATTTCTGAATATCCAGAAGTATTCCCTGAAGAACTACCTGGGTTACCACCAGATAGGCAAGTGGAGTTCAGAATTGACATTATTCCTGGAGCAGCACCTGTTACAAGAGCACCTTACAGGTTAGCACCGTCTGAGATGAAAGAGTTGAGAACTCAACTGGATGATTTATTGGTAAAGGGTTTTATTCGACCTAGTTCATCTCCCTGGGGAGCACCGATTCTGTTTGTGAAGAAAAAGGATGGACCAATGCGTTTATGCATTGATTACCGAGAGCTGAACAAGGTTACAATCAAGAACAGATATCCATTACCCAGGATCGACGATCTGTTCGATCAACTGCAAGGGGCAAGTTACTTCTCCAAGATTGATTTAAGGTCAGGTTACCATCAGCTGAAGGTAAGAGATGAAGATGTGCATAAGACTGCATTCAGAACTCGTTATGGTCACTACGAGTTCTTAGTGATGCCTTTTGGGGTCACTAATGCACTAGCAGCATTCATGGATCTCATGAATCGCGTTTGCAAACCCTACTTGGACAAGTTTGTCATCGTCTTCATTGATGACATTCTTATTTATTCGAAGAATCAAGCTGACCATGAAAAGCACCTTCGTTGTATTCTCAAACTTCTTCAGCATGAGAAGCTCTATGCCAAGTTTTCAAAATGTGAGTTTTGGCTTCGTGAAGTCCAATTTCTTGGGCATGTTGTAAGTGAGCGTGGTATCCAGGTGGATCCCGCTCAGATTGAAGCCATCATGAATTGGCAAGAGCCACAGAGATTCGCAGCTTTTTGGGTCTGGTAGGATATTATAGGCGTTTTATTGAAAACTTCTCAAGGATTGTTGCACCCCTAACCTCATTAACTCGCAAGAATATCAAGTTTGATTGGGGTCCTAACCAAAAAGAATCCTTTGATATTCTTAAACAGAAGCTAAGCAATGCACCTGTGTTGACATTGCCTGAAGGAATTGAAGAATTTGTGGTGTACTTCTATGTATCACACACTGGCATGGGATGTGTGCTAATGCAGAAGGGCAAAGTTATTGCCTATGCTTCTCGACAATTAAAAGTGCACAAAAAGATTTACACCACCCATGATTTGGAATTAGGTGCCATTGTGTTTGCACTAACACTTTGGAGGCGTTATTTATATGGTACTAAATGTGTGATCTATTCTGATCATAAGAGCCTTCAACATTTGTTTAACCAGAAGGATCTGAACATGAGACAACGTCGATGGATGGAGACACTGAATGATTATGATTGTGAAATCCGATACCATCCAGGTAAGGCGAATGTAGTCGCCGATGCTTTAAGTGTCACACCCCTATTTTCCACGTGTCACCGGTGGGGAGTATCGTGACGTAATTGATATCATCATAGTCAAACAACACAACATATAAATGCACAGCGGAAGCAAAAGATATAGATTCATTTCAACTGAATAAATTGTAATGTTTAAGTATCACAAAACAGTCGAAACAGATCCACAGGCGGATCAAATAAAAGGAAACTGTTCAACAGACTTTGACGTCTAAAGCTTGCGAGACTTAAGTAATGATGCCTGGAGTAGCCAGCCTATTTCGTCTAGAACCTGCACTTAAGCCTTTTTGGAAAATACGTCAGTTTGCACTGGTAAATACAACTTAACTGACTCATTTTGAAAATGTTCAGAAAATTGATTTGAGTGCACTTAGGCAAAAACATATTTTATAACTTGGGACAATTATTCAAAATAATCTTGTATACAGTTTTACTCATTTGTCGTCCATTAGGGCCGGTTGCAAGGCCGGACTTAAGTTAACTGACACGCCACAGGTATAATGCCCACAAGGTCGATTCCTTATAGTGGGATACCAGTTTTTACATAATGCAACTGTCAGGTGTACGCCTACACCCCGTGCTTAGGTCGTGGCCATTTCATGAATGATGCCAAGGATATCCGGGACATGGTCATTTAACCCCCAAGGGCCATACACCAAATAATACATATCAAACAGGTTATGTAAATACATCAATCACAATACGATTTAAATGACTACATACACCCGACCAAGCAGTACTTTTATAGTACCGTATCCCAAGCCCGTATAGGGAAAATAAGTTAAGAGTATTTACCTGAGCAATGTATAAATCAAATACAGCAAGTGCACGTATCTTTTATTAGGCTCCTAATCTGGAACGAAGGCTTTTAATAACCTATTAGAATCCTAACGGGTCTTTAATTAAGCTTAGACTTAGACCGGTTAGTTTTCAAAAGGAAGACACGGTTCAAACGCATGATAAAGCGAAGACCGGTTTAGAATGTGGTTTTGACCCAACAAGCTTGAATACTTGTTTAATATGGGTAATTTAATCACATTCTGGATTTTGAGACGAAAACGATTTGGTTTGACACGTTTCGACTAATATATGCAAACTAGTTACATAGGCCGATCCGAACGCTAAACATGCGTAACGGGTAACCATAAGAGTCATGAACATGTTCTATAAGTTAATATGCCTTTGATATGTTGTGATATCAGTAGGATACCTTCCATTATGCCCAAAATGAATTTAAAACCAACTTATGCCTCGAAGGGGTATTTTGGTCATTTAAAAGGTTATAAAAGAGGTTAAATAGCAATCTGAGTTATAGGTCCGATTAAATCAGTATAAATACTTATTTTACTAAGTTATATCATTTGGGTATAACCTATAGGTGAAATTTATCACTTATAACCAAACTATGCATCTTAAGGGCATTTTGGTAATTTCACATAGGCTTAAAAAGGTCAAAACTAGAATTCTGAGTTTAAGACTTTTGCTTACTGCTAAAGTATGAAAATCTACTTAAAACATCAGTAGGTATCAAGTCTTATACACCTAAAATGGTTTTAATACATACTATGCGTCAAAAACGCTTAAAAGGCGATTTTGGGCTATTTCCGGGTTCTTAAAGGAAAGCTGATATTTTTACTATTCCAGAAGGCTTAACATATTCTAATTATCATATTATATTAGTAGAAAAAGATTTGGTATCAAAAGGTTTGGTAAAACTCATTTTATGGCTTAAAGGGTAAAACCGACAACTACCGAATTAAGCTTAGAACTCTAGGTTACGATTAGCCTAAAAATAAATAAAAATCTTTAAAAATCCCAAAATATTATATTACATCAGTGGGTAAAAAGTTTGGTATCAACAATTGGGTTTAGATAGGCTATATGCTAATCATACGGTTTATTTACTAAAAAGCTTCTTAATTACGCTAATGAGCCTAACTCCTAATCTAGACCTCAAACTGATGTGAAATTTTATGGACATGCTTATAGATCAGTAATAAAGGTTTTAGTCCTTTCACATCTACAAAAATCTTGTTTTAACATTAAAGGGCATTATGGTCACATTTAGGCATTATGGAAACATGCGATGGTCTTTAATTTCTAAAGAACCAAGTAGTATAACTTTGGGAGGTTATACTATCATATAACATGGTCACAAAGGACCCTAAGGCATAAATAAACTCTAGCTAATTCAGGTCAGAACTGAAAGTCAAAGTAAAGGTCAAACTTTGCGACTTTCGGTTGCGAACCGAGCCTATACTTAGAAATGTCGGGTTGAATCATGCTTAGACATGATCAACTAATATTTACCAAGTTGTTAACGTGACAAAACTGATTTTAAAGATTTTATATCATTAGTTATGAATTTTATTTAAAACAAACCCGATTGACTTTAATTTGACCCGACAATTAAACTAAGTAACGTGCTAATTAGGAGGTGCCCTTTAGAGGGTTAATTACCTACCTAATTACGATCACGTAGCCATGTTCGATGCGAACAATGGCTCAACCGATTAAAAGTCAAAGTGTTTATCTATAACGCTTGACTTTTCGGTTTAAACGCTAAACAAATAACTAAGCATGAAAGGAATCACTTACAAAAGTCCAAAGGACTTGAAAGAGGTTCTCAAGAAGCTCAAGACCCTCAAAGATTGCAGAGAATTCAGAATGGAATGAATGGTGCAAGTGAAACCCAAAACAAGGGGGGTATATATAGGTTTTCGAGAGCCGTTAGGATCGTTCATCGATAAACGTGATTCGATCTTGGCCTTACAAGTGTGCCCCCTGATTTAGAAAACCATGGGTGCACAAAAACCAGCCCCTAGAATCAAGGATTGAGAGACAAGAGCAAAACCAAAGCTGGTTTTCAAAAATCAGGTTTCTGGCACCCCTATACGGACCGTAAGGACCTGACCTGCACATGGGGTCTTTCAACTATTGACAGTTTTGGCCCCTGCACTCCCAAGTGTCATTTCTGGCACGATTAAGGTCCGCTAAACCATTTTTAAGGCTCTACAATGATGCCTAAGCATAGGGAATATGAAACATGCTCAAAAATATGCCGGATGTCGATTCGTTTGGTCGTACGGTCCCGTTGTTCGGCTAATTACGACGAAACACGGACGGACGCTAAAAACGATCCAAATTACGCGAAGAATGGAATTTTATCAAGCCAAACACTAAAATAAAATATTTTAGTGCTTACATAAATTTTTGGGTGTCCGGGGATATTCAGAATGCAAGATATGCGCGAAAATGCAAACTTGTGCACTTTTTGACACTTTTAGTCCCTGCATGACATAAAAGTTTATTTTTGCGCACCAAACACCTCTAAGCCTTTAACTAAGCTATCTAAAGGATAATTAGAGTATACTAAACTCATGGTCATATCCCGGAAGGTCCGATACCTTACGAATTGACATACTTTAGCGGTTTGACGCTTTTAACCCCTCGCATACGAATATTGTCATAACTTTCACATACTTTAACGAAACCTTGTGAAATTTTTATCACACATTCTTGTGAGTATAATTAACCATTACAAAGCTTTGGGTTTGCTAAAAGATCACTCAGAGTTATACTTTAAACATGTTGACACATTTAGCCCCTGTAGTTTGCAATTCCTCACTTTCTTTCACAATTAGCTTTGTATGATCCATGATTTATTCGTTTAAGGGTATAAACATCATGTAGGGTTATTGAAAGGCATATTTATCCATTGTTGACACTTTGAACCCTTACGTTCACATACTTTCCTCGCTTGTCAACTTTTGTCCCTCCAAATCAATCCTTTACACGTTTTAAGTCCATGACACGTGTCGATACATCATTGGACATAAATTTTCAAGGTGTTACATCCTCACCCCCTTAAAAGAAATCTCGCCCTCGAGACTTACTGAAACAACTGAGGGTACTTTTCTTTCATTGTGGATTCTACCTCCCACGTGTACTCGGGACCTCTGCGGGCATCCCATTTAACCTTTACAATAGGCACATGCTTCCTCCGAAGCTTCTTAACCTGTCGATCTTCAATCGACAAAGGTCTCTCCACAAATTTCAAGCTCTCATCTATATGCACATCTGTATGCGGTATGACTAGTGACTCATCAGCTAGACATTTCTTCAGATTGCAGATGTGGAAGACATTATGTATACCACTGAGCTCTTCAGTTAAGTTTAACTTGTAAGCCACTGACCCTACACATTCGATGATCTCTAATGGTCCTATATATCTTGGGCTTAACTTACCTTTCTTGCCAAATCGCATCACTCCCTTCCAGGGTGATACTTTAAGCAGAACTTTATCACCAACCTCGAACTTGAGGGGTTTTCGCCTTTCATCAGCATAGCTCTTCTGTCTATCACGGGCAGCTTTTAGGCGGTCACGAATCTAGACAATCTTGTCCGTCGTCTCTAAGACTATATCTGGTCCTGATAATTGAGCTTCTCCTACTTCTGCCCAACAAATAGGCGTTCTGCACTTCCTACCATACAATGCCTCAAAAGGCGCAGCCTTAATGCTGGTATGGTAGCTATTATTGTAGGAGAACTCGATCAAAGGTAGGTGCCTATCCCAGCTACCCCCTAAATCGATCACACATGCACGCATCATGTCTTCCAATGTTTGAATTGTACGCTCACTCTGTCACACCCCGTTTTCCACGTGTCTCACCGGTGGGCCCGGTGGGGGATTACCGTGACGATGTTGGCAACAATATAGTCAAACCACACAATTATATAATGCACAGCGGAAGCATAAAAATTTACATGTCCTTTTATGCGTTCAGTAGCCCGGGTCGTGCCGGGTTAAAGATTTATAGACACACCACGTTTGCGTAAAACCGTAGTATAAAAACCAACGGCTACGTCTTTTAATTTTTATGTCGACACTTTATACCGGGTGTACGCCTACACCGGGATGTCGATGGTCGTGGCCATTTCGTAAAATGATGCCAAGGATATCCGGGACAACGGTCATTAAACCCCCCAAAGGCTTATAAGCAACAAAACTGTTTAAATGAGCCGATCATATTTAATCAATTAACCACCTAAGCGATGGAATTATATAATGCTCAATCAAGCGGTATTAATATACCGTAACCCAAGCCCATATAGGGGAAATAAGTTAAAGTATTTACCTTTGCAAGTATTAATCCTTAATTTAGATCAAGTCACCGATAGCTTTTACTGGGGCTCCTAATCTGGAACGAAGGTTTTAATTAACCTCTTAGAATCCTAACGGTCCTTGTATTAGCCGTAGCTTAAACCGGTTGATTCCGATATATAGATATGGTTAATTCGCACGGAAAGGCGAAAACCGAGAATGGAGTATGATTTGGACCCAACAAGTTCAGTGACTTGTTTTATATGGGTTTATAGTTCATACTCTGGATTTTGGGGTTCAAATAACATAATTTGACCCGTATCGGCTAATGTATGAAAACTAGTTTCATAGGCCGAACCGTGCGCGCAATAGGCGAAACGGTTAACCATGAGAGCCGTACGCTTATTTCCTAAGTCAATATGCCTTAAATGGGTTGTGGTATCAGTAGGATACCTTCCGTGACGCCCGTAACGAGTTTAAGTTAGTATTATGCCCCGTAGGGGCTTTTCGGTCATTTTAAAGACTTTAAAAGGGATTTTCGAGTTCTACAGGGAATCTGAGTTTCCCGAACAGCTTATAAAGCTTAAAATACTTTATTCATTATTTAAAACCAGTGGCAATTGGAATCGGGTCAAAAGACCTTGTAGAACTCTCGTTTTGGCCAAAAAGGGCATATTCGGTATTTACCGAATCGTAGCCATAACCGCAGGTTATGAGCAAGGTAAAAATTATTAAAAATCTTTAAAATTCCCAAAATATTATTTTACCACAGTGGGTAAAAGTTTTGGCGACGAAAACTTGGGTTAGATGGGTGTTATGCTAATTGCGCCGTTAATTACAAAACTTTCTTAAAAGTGCGCCTTTTAGCATAACTCTCATTCTAGGCCTCGGATTGACGTGAAACTTTAAGGACATGCTTATAATTTAACAAGCAAGGTTTTGGTCCGTTCACGTGTCCGAAATACTCGTTTTAATTTTAAAAGGCCGTTACGGTCAACTTTTAGGCGAATGACGGAAATATGTAAAAGACTCAGATAACTCGTGAACCGACCACAGAGGCTTATACCAACATGTGACCTGGTCCTAAGAGAGTCCTAAGGTATATTTATACCTCACTAAAACGGGTCAGAATTGAAGTCAAAGCAAAAGTCAAACTTATGCGACTTTCGGCTCCGAACCGGTTCAATATAGTAAATGATCGATTCAAACGAGCGCAAACAAGTTTATATACTTATTATCATATTTTATGATTGTCAAAACAGGTTCCATAACATATACATTACAGATTATGCATAAATCGCTAAAATAGCTTTCTGTTGACTTTTTAACCGCACGTTTGACTCGATAATTGACATAGTTAGAGTGGTGATCAGGGGGAACCATTTTAGAGGTTTAATACCCACATAAATACCAACTCATAACCATTTTTGATTCGTCATAAGACTGAATCATTTGCGAGTTATTGTAATGACAACCGTTAGTTACGACGGTCGCATTTATGAGCTATAACTATGGAAATGTGAAACCAAAATGGTTATGAACGACTTACAGAAGTTGCTTCTTGATTATAGAGCAGAAGAGAATGCTTGGGAGCACTTAGAATGATCAGAGAGGTGTTGTTTGATTTGTGTGAATGTTATGTGCCAAACTTGGCTATTTATAGCCAATGTCAAGCAAGCATGATCATTACAAGCACTACAACAGGTCAAGGGTGATGGGTAGGTGTCCCCTGAAGTTATGGGTCAAGTGTAGGGTGCCCATGCCTCATACATTGGTGTTTGATCATTCAAAAGCTCCAAAAGCCAAGTAGTTACAACCATTCTGCATCTGGGCACTTTACGCGGCCCGCATGGGAGTTCCCATGCATTTTAATACGGGTCGCCTAAAGGTTAAGAAATCAGGCGAATTAGTGAGGAGGCTCGCGGCCCGCCTCAACTAATCCCTAACCTTCACGCGGGTCGCCTAAGGTTAAGATTTCAGGATTTTTAAATCTTTTTGTAA
Organism: Helianthus annuus; assembly: GCF_002127325.2. Taxonomy (NCBI): domain Eukaryota; kingdom Viridiplantae; phylum Streptophyta; class Magnoliopsida; order Asterales; family Asteraceae; genus Helianthus; species Helianthus annuus. Next base: position 14,974,533 of record NC_035444.2, on the reverse strand, counting down.
TAATTACAGAATCTGGCCATTAATAACGAAATCTTTCGTAATGATTCACCTGACCTTTCGGGTTTGAAGGGGTAACTTTGCGGTTTGGCCCTCGGTTATTTACCGATAGGGGCCTCGTGTTAATTACCCGCATTATTAAGTCCCCGGTTTATTTATTAATTATATTGGAAAGCCTTAACTTTCACTGTTGACGCTTTTAACCCTTCTTCTACGAATTCGATCGTAACTTTCTCGTTTCATATCGAAACTTCGCGAAATTCATATATATTATTTTAGTGAGGGTATAATACCGTTACAAAGTCTTGGGAACGTTAAAGGGTCACTCAGAGGTATTATTAAACATGTTGACACAGTTAACCCCTGTAGTTTGTAATCTCTCACTTTCTTTCGCGTTTTATTTTTGTACGATCTATAATTTATTCGTTTGAAGGTTTAAGCATTATTTAGGGATACTTTACAGTATATTTACCCTTGTTGACATTTATAACCCTCGAATTTATATACTTTCAAGGTTTGTCAAAATTAGTCCTTTATTTATTATAGATGCCACGTGTAAACAAATGACACGTGTTAACACATCATTGGACACAAAAATTCGAGGTGTTACATCCTCACCCCCTTAAAATAAATCTCGACCCGAGATTTACTCAAATAAATAGGGGTATTTTTCTTTCATTGTAGCTTCGACTTCCCACGTATATTCAGGACCTCTACGAGCATCCCATTTGACTTTTACAATCGGTACGTGCTTTCTGCGAAGCTTCTTCACCTGTCGATCTTCAATCGACAAAGGTTTTTCTATGAACTTTAAGCTCTCATCTATATGCACATCTGTGTGTGGAATCACCAACGATTCGTCGGCGAAGCACTTTTTGAGATTGCAGATGTGGAACACATTGTGAATTCCACTGAGCTCTTCAGGCAAGTTCAGTTTATAGGCAACTGATCCGACTCGTTCAATGACCTCAAAAGGCCCTATGTATCTCGGACTCAGTTTGCCTTTCTTGCCGAAACGCATCACCCCCTTCCAGGGTGACACCTTAAGTAATACTTTTTCACCCACTTCGAAGTGAAAATCCTTACGCTTTGGATCAGCGTAGCTCTTCTGCCTATCGCGGGCAGCCTTGAGACGTTCCCGGATCTGGACAATCTTGTCCGTTGTCTGGAATACAATCTCTGGTCCCGATAATTGGACCTCTCCTACTTCCGCCCAACAAACAGGCGATCTGCATTTCCTACCATATAATGCCTCAAAAGGCGCAGCCTTTATGCTGGTGTGGTAGCTATTATTGTAGGAGAATTCGATCAGGGGTAGGTTTTTATCCCAGTTACCACCTAAATCGATCGCACATGCACGAAGCATGTCTTCTAGCGTTTGGATAGTACGCTCACTTTGACCGTCCGTCTGTGGATGGTAAGCCGTACTAAAGTTCAAACGTGTGCCCAAAGATTGCTGGAAACTTTTCCAGAAGTGAGATGTGTATCTAGTATCCCTGTCGGAGATAATAGACACAGGTATGCCGTGTAAGGCTACAATCTTATCAACATAAAGTTGGGCTAACATATCGGAGCTATACGTCTCCTTGATGGGTAGAAAGTGAGCTGATTTAGTCAGCCTATCGACTATGACCCATATTGTATCGTTTCCTTTCCTGGTTTTGGGTAACTTGGTTATGAAATCCATAGTTACGCATTCCCACTTCCACTCGGGAAGTTCAGGCTGTTGTAGCAAGCCAGACGGCTTTTGGTGCTCGGCTTTGACTTGAGCACAAGTCAAGCACTTTGCTACATGGGCGGCAACAGACTTCTTCAAGCCTATCCACCAATAATTTGCCTTTAAGTCTTGGTACATTTTGTCAGCACCAGGATGGACTGAGTATTTGGAACTATGGGCTTCCTGGAGAACAACATCTCGTAATCCTCCATAAATCGGAACCCATATACGTCCATTCAGTCTAAGGATTCCATCCTTGCCAAGAGTCAACCGCTCCTCGGTTACTCCCAGCTTTTCATTTGGATAATTAGCTTCCAATACAGCCTCTCGCTGTGCAGCCAAAATCCTTTCCATCAAATTATTTTTAACTTCAATGCTCTTGGCATTGATTCGAATGGGTTTTACCCTTTCTTTCCTGCTCAATGCATCGGCGACTACATTCGCCTTACCGGGATGGTACCTGATTTCACAGTCATAATCATTCAGGGTTTCCATCCAACGGCGCTGTCTCATGTTCAACTCCTTCTGGTTGAACAGGTGCTGAAGGCTTTTGTGATCTGAATAAATCACAAATTTAATACCATAAAGGTAGTGCCTCCACAACTTCAGTGCAAATACAACGGCACCCAACTCCAAATCATGGGTGGTGTAGTTCTTTTCATGCACCTTTAATTGCCTTGAAGCATAGGCAATCACCTTGCCCTTCTGCATAAGCACACACCCCATGCCCGTGTGTGATGCATCGCAGTAAACCACGAATTCATCAGTACCCTCCGGTAGTGTCAACACAGGTGCGTTGCTTAGCTTCTGCTTCAGAATTTCAAAGGACTCTTGCTGCTTCGGGCCCCAAATGTACTTTTCTTTCTTCTTGGTCAAGGAAGTCAAGGGCGCAGCAATCCTCGAAAAATTTTCAATAAATCTCCGGTAGTATCCTGCTAACCCCAGGAAACTACGTATTTCGGTAGGCGTCTTTGGCTCTTGCCAGTTCATGACTGCCTCCACCTTAGCGGGATCCACTTGGATACCACGCTCACTCACAACGTGTCCTAAAAACTGAACTTCTCGTAGCTAGAATTCACATTTCGAGAATTTGGCGTAGAGTTTCTCACGTTGTAGTAATTCGAGAATGCAACGGAGATGCTTCTCGTGGTCATCTTGGCTTTTAGAATAGATCAGGATATCGTCTATGAAGACTATGACGAATTTATCCAAGTATGGCTTGCAAACGCGGTTCATGAGATCCATGAACGCAGCCGGTGCATTTGTGAGCCCAAAAGGCATCACTAGGAACTCGTAATGACCATAGCGAGTCCTAAATGCAGTCTTGTGTACATCTTCATCTCTGACCCTTAGTTGATGATAACCCGACCTTAAGTCGATCTTGGAGAAGTAGCTTGCTCCTTGCAGCTGATCGAATAGGTCATCGATCCTTGGTAAAGGATATCTATTCTTTATGGTAACTTTATTCAGTTCTCGATAGTCGATGCACAACCGCATCGATCCGTCCTTCTTCTTTACAAATAGGACAGGAGCTCCCCAGGGGGATGAACTAGGTCTGATAAAACCTTTCGCCAGCAGTTCATCCAACTGGGTCCTCAGTTCTTTCATTTCCGTTGGAGCTAATCTGTAAGGTGCTCTTGCTATCGGAGCTGCTCCAGGAATGATGTCAATTCTGAACTCCACTTGTCTATCTGGTGGCAAACCAGGTAGTTCTTCAGGAAAAACCTCGGGGTATTCAGAAATGACTGGAAGATCCTCGATCTTCGGCTTTGGTTCTTCAATTATCACTTGAGCCATGTAAATTACACAGCCTCTGTTCAAACACCTTGAAGCTTTCAGCATAGATACGTCTTCGGGCAATCCGTAATGCGTATCACCTCGAATGGTAAGAGATTCACCACTCGGAGTTTTTAAAACTATTTGCCTTTTACCGCAAATGATTTGGGCCTGGTTATGGGATAACCAGTCCATGCCTAGCACGATATCAAAACCCGCCAATTTGAAAGGAAGTAGAGATAAAGGAAAAGAATGGTTCCTAATGGATATTTCACATCCTTCTAGAACAGTAGAGACGGTTTCTATCGTGCCGTCTGCTAACTCTACTTCGTATTTTACGCCAAGGGTTTTGATTGGCATATTTAGTAGTTGGCAAAATTTCTGGTCTACAAAGGACTTATCAGCGCCAGAATCGAACAGTACTCTTGCAAATATATTATTTACGAGAAAAGTACCTGTAAGCACAGTGTCGTCCTTAACCGCTTCCTTTGCATCCAAGCGAAAAACTCTCGCATTCGACTTCTTCGTCTCTTCCGCCTTCTTGGCATACTTCGGGCAATTACTCTTTATGTGCCCCTTTTCATTACAATTAAAGCAGGTTGCGTCCTTTATCTTTTTGCACTCCACTGTCTTATGCTCCTTGGACTTGCATAGCCCACAGGATGGAGTCTTTTGTTGCGACTGTGAACCAGACGCAAACCTACACTTCCCGGAGTGAGGTTTCTTGCAGACCTTGCAGTGAGGTCTTCCATCTTGCCCCTCCTTATTTGCCTCCGACCCTCTCTTGCCTTCACCGTTTCCACGGTGCTTTTTCCCAGACTTTCGTGAGGTATCATCCTCACGCTTTCGCTTTTCAGCCTCCTTGCTCCTTTGTGCCCTCAGACGGACAGCATCAAGTGTAAGAGACAAGGAGAGGTCAGTAACTGACCTGAAGGTCGTCGGCCTAGAGGCCTTTACGCTGGCCTTGATCGCCGGCTCTAAGCCCCCAATGAATCGGGCAATCCTTCTAGGTTCTGGTGTCACAAGATATGGCACCAGGCGTGACATAGTGTTAAAGCTTGTCAGATAAGCTTGACAATCCAGGTTTGTCATCACTAGTGAGACAAAATCTGCCTCAATCTTCTCAACCTCGTGCTGAGGGCAGTAGTTTTCTTTTATGAGGGTAATAAACTCCCCCCATGACATTTTGTACAAGGCAGACTTACCTGAAGCCTGCACCAGAGCTCTCCACCATGCCAGGGCCTCGCCCTTGAATGACTGGGACACAAACTTAACCACGTCCCTCTCAGCGCACCCGCTGATGTCCACAATCGTGTCCATCTCGTCCAGCCAGGTGATACAATCAACCGCACCCTTCTCCCCTGTAAATTCACGGGGCTTGCATGATACAAAGTATTTGTAGGTGCAACCCTTAGCACTTGACGCATCAGTATATTCTCTATCGCGATGAACGCTGTGCTCAGTAGACGAGTGCTTGTCGTCATCTTTCTTGGGTTCAGAGGGTGGTTTGGAGTGTGTCTTTGGTTTAGAGGGTGGTTTTGACACAATTCTGCCTTGAGACTCAGTATGTTGACGATCAATAGCTGCCTGAACAGCATTGTCGATCAGAGCCTTCAGTTGTGCGCCTGTCAAATGTACTGACGCATTGTCATAGTCATCTTCATTTGTGTGGCTGTTCTCTCCATTGGGATCCGCCATTGTAACTTGAATCTGTTACAGAAGATAACAAAATTTTAATTTAGGAGATTATTATATGATTGTCTTTGATGACAATTTGTCAACCATGGTACAGAGACCATATCTGGTTAACTTATTAATTCATTACATATTAGGATCTGAATATATCCTATTTCAGCTATATAAATAGTATTAGTGGCATAAAGCCTAATCATGATGATGTTTTATAATTTTAGCCGAGATTTCATAGAATCAAAGGCATAGAGATTTGAACCGTAGTTCTTTTATCTCTTTCTGACAGAGAGTCATAGACTACCACTGCCTTTTGTCTTTATAAGACAATTATTATGGCCCATAGGCACTACATCTCTAATGGATGTCTTAATATGGTTGGCCCGTAGGCACCACATCACTAATGGATGTTTTAATAATATTGGCCCGTAGGCACTACATCACTAATGGATGTTTTAATAATACTGGCCCGTAGGCACTACATCACTAATGGATGTTTTAATAATTCTGGCCCGTAGGCACTGCATCACTAATGGATGTTTTAATAATATTGGCCCGTAGGCACTACATCACAAATGGATGTTTTAATAATACTGGCCCGTAGGCACTACATCACTAATGGATGTTTTAATAATTCTGGCCCGTAGGCACTGCATCACTAATGGATGTTTTAATAATATTGGCCCGTAGGCACTACATCACTAATGGATGTTTTAATAATACTGGCCCGTAGGCACTACATCACTAATTGATGTTTTAATAATTCTGGCCCGTAGGCACTGCATCACTAATGGATGTTTTAATAATATTGGCCCGTAGGCACTACATCACTAATGGATGTTTTAATAATACTGGCCCGTAGGCACTACATCACTAATGGATGTTTTAATAATTCTGGCCCGTAGGCACTGCATCACTAATGGATGTTTTAATAATATTGGCCCGTAGGCACTACATCACTAATGGATGTTTTAATAATACTGGCCCGTAGGCACTACATCACTAATGGATGTTTTAATAATTCTGGCCCGTAGGCACTGCATCACTAATGGATGTTTTAATAATACTGGTCACCTTTATTGGTGATTTAACCCACGATTTATATATCATTTAGTTGGGTTTTGAAATCCTTAAAGGATTATTGTATAAGAATGACGTGCGTGATTTTAACGAATCACATCTGCCATGAATGTTAACATGCGTACAGAGGTTAACAGGGAATCAGAATCTTTTCAGTTAGGTCGTACCATCTTGACTAGATCTTAACAGACCCCAAGCTAGGTTTCACCTTTTAAGATTCTTTATTTAGGCAGATCAATATAAAAGGAATGGTTTTGATTTATTTTTACATATATTAAAACAAAACTCATAACATACATTCCAAAATCTCAAATACAATTACATATTGCCCTAAACAGGTCTTTCAAATAGTACATACCTCCATAGAGGTTTTAAAATAAGTGACAAGTCCACGCAGGGACTAATACAAGATAGGTGTCCATGCAAGGACTAAAGATAAGTCCACGTAGGGACTGAAATACGATAAGTTGTCCACACAGGGACTTATTTCAAAGTAGAAATTACATTAGTACAACTATTAAGGGCTAGTGGTCACGTTTCTTCTTTTTGCCCTTTAGTAGGTTCGCCAAGCCCTTGAGAAATCCTCGGTGGCTTTTCTTCTCTTCCTCGAACTCTCTCTCCACACGATCTAGTCGATGGAGTATTTCTTCCTGTTCAGGAGGAGAAAATCGTGGTTGTGGCGCTTGATGCGGAACGGGAGGTCTGGGAGGTATTGGATACCCATGAGCTGAGTAATCCGGTGGTCCCATGTTTCCATGTGCTCCGTCAGGGTAGCGCGCATTATATCTAGCCGACACCACATATGGGTCGCGCTCATAGCCGTAGTTGTATTGTGCTTGTGACGGTTCAAACGGGTTGTAAGCCGTCGGACCCGTATAAGCAGGTATGGGTTGGTCATACCCAAATGGTGGCGAATTTCGTGCAGTAGGTGCGGAGTTCGCCTCCTGTATAGGACTTGAAGGTCCTTCTTCATGTAGTGGCGGATAGTGGCTACTACTAGAATGCCGAGGAGTGCTGAAGTGGTTACCCCCTCCTCCTCGTGTAGACATACGAGCATTGGTCCTCCTACGCCTCGGCGGATCAGGTATAACTGGTTGTGCCGGTGGCGGAGGTGGTGGCGTAACTGCCTCAAAGCGTGAATCCTCAGAGGGATCCTGTGGATGTCTCGGTTGCGATGTCTGATGAGATGGTGTGTTGTACCACTCATGTCGGTCAAACAAGGCCATAAAGCTGTCTGGGCCTTGATACTGTGGACCATGATATGAAGATCCATCAGATACTTCTGTCGGATGCGTGGGCGTACCACGAGCTGGTTCAGTTGGATCCTCATCTTCCTCCATGGGATCTTCAGAAAAATGGTCTTGTGGCCCTAGTGGAACAAAACCTGAAGGTTCCTGTATGTAGTCAGCCGGATTAAACTGAGCTACGTAGTATGGAGTAGGGTCGTCATAATTCCGGTGCGAAACCGAACGTTGCAGAGGTATGAAGGAAGGTTGTGGGTTGTTGGGATTATTTTCTGAATCTGGCCCAAAGGAGTGCCGGTAGGATGGCGTCGAGCTGTGCGAAGTGGAATGCCTCGCTGGTTCGTAAAGATCTCTTCGTCGTTGTGGCTCTTCGCTCCTTGTCATCGAAGGATGTCTTGTACCAGATGGTCCAGCTTCTTGATCGTGATGTGTCACGATTTCTCCTCGGCCTCTTCTTCCCCTTCCTCTTCCTCGGAATATAACAGGTGGCATTTTCCTGCTCCAAAACTTATTAAAAATCAAATCGAAAAATAAAGACAAAAAGGAGTATTAATCCGAATTTGTCCTAAGTTCTTGTCTAGACTCAAGTATGTGCAATTGTGTCACTGAGATTAAACACAATAGGATAGTGTTTAATTCACTCAATGTTGGCTCTGATACCAACCTGTCACACCCCGTTTTCCACGTGTCTCACCGGTGGGCCCGGTGGGGGATTACCGTGACGATGTTGGCAACAATATAGTCAAACCACACAATTATATAATGCACAGCGGAAGCATAAAATAAATATGTAATTTCAACCTCTGATTGTAATATCAAAATGTATTACAGAAGTTGAATATCCACAGTGGATCGTAAATAAAGGTAAAGTATTGTTCCATCAGATACTGCAATCAAGCTTGCGAGGCTTATCCCGACGCTAGGGAGCTAATACCAGCCAATTACGTTTAGGTACCTGCACTTAATCTTTTTGGGGAAAATACGTCAGTTTACACTGGTAAATACATTCAACTGACACATTTGAAAATGTTTATTAAAATTGATTTGAATGCACAAGGCACAAACTCTTTTATAACTTGGGAAAATTCATAATGATCTTGTGAACGTTTTACATGTTCTTTTATGCGTTCAGTAGCCCGGGTCGTGCCGGGTTAAATATTTATAGACACACCACGTTTGCGTAAAACCGTAGTATAAAAACCAACGGCTACGTCTTTTAATTTTAATGTCGACACTTTATACCGGGTGTACGCCTACACCGGGATGTCGATGGTCGTGGCCATTTCGTAAAATGATGCCAAGGATATCCGGGACAACGGTCATTAAACCCCCCAAAGGCTTATAAGCAACAAAACTGTTTAAATGAGCCGATCATATTTAATCAATTAACCACCTAAGCGATGGAATTATATAATGCTCAATCAAGCGGTATTAATATACCGTAACCCAAGCCCATATAGGGGAAATAAGTTAAAGTATTTACCTTTGCAAGTATTAATCCTTAATTTAGATCAAGTCACCGATAGCTTTTACTGGGGCTCCTAATCTGGAACGAAGGTTTTAATTAACCTCTTAGAATCCTAACGGTCCTTGTATTAGCCGTAGCTTAAACCGGTTGATTCCGATATATAGATATGGTTAATTCGCACGGAAAGGCGAAAACCGAGAATGGAGTATGATTTGGACCCAACAAGTTCAGTGACTTGTTTTATATGGGTTTATAGTTCATACTCTGGATTTTGGGGTTCAAATAACATAATTTGACCCGTATCGGCTAATGTATGAAAACTAGTTTCATAGGCCGAACCGTGCGCGCAATAGGCGAAACGGTTAACCATGAGAGCCGTACGCTTATTTCCTAAGTCAATATGCCTTAAATGGGTTGTGGTATCAGTAGGATACCTTCCGTGACGCCCGTAACGAGTTTAAGTTAGTATTATGCCCCGTAGGGGCTTTTCGGTCATTTTAAAGACTTTAAAAGGGATTTTCGAGTTCTACAGGGAATCTGAGTTTCCCGAACAGCTTATAAAGCTTAAAATACTTTATTCATTATTTAAAACCAGTGGCAATTGGAATCGGGTCAAAAGACCTTGTAGAACTCTCGTTTTGGCCAAAAAGGGCATATTCGGTATTTACCGAATCGTAGCCATAACCGCAGGTTATGAGCAAGGTAAAAATTATTAAAAATCTTTAAAATTCCCAAAATATTATTTTACCACAGTGGGTAAAAGTTTTGGCGACGAAAACTTGGGTTAGATGGGTGTTATGCTAATTGCGCCGTTAATTACAAAACTTTCTTAAAAGTGCGCCTTTTAGCATAACTCTCATTCTAGGCCTCGGATTGACGTGAAACTTTAAGGACATGCTTATAATTTAACAAGCAAGGTTTTGGTCCGTTCACGTGTCCGAAATACTCGTTTTAATTTTAAAAGGCCGTTACGGTCAACTTTTAGGCGAATGACGGAAATATGTAAAAGACTCAGATAACTCGTGAACCGACCACAGAGGCTTATACCAACATATGACCTGGTCCTAAGAGAGTCCTAAGGTATATTTATACCTCACTAAAACGGGTCAGAATTGAAGTCAAAGCAAAAGTCAAACTTATGCGACTTTCGGCTCCGAACCGGTTCAATATAGTAAATGATCGATTCAAACGAGCGCAAACAAGTTTATATACTTATTATCATATTTTATGATTGTCAAAACAGGTTCCATAACATATACATTACAGATTATGCATAAATCGCTAAAATAGCTTTATGTTGACTTTTTAACCGCACGTTTGACTCGATAATTGACATAGTTAGAGTGGTGATCAGGGGGAACCATTTTAGAGGTTTAATACCCACATAAATACCAACTCATAACCATTTTTGATTCGTCATAAGACTGAATCATTTGCGAGTTATTGTAATGACAACCGTTAGTTACGACGGTCGCATTTATGAGCTATAACTATGGAAATGTGAAACCAAAATGGTTATGAACGACTTACAGAAGTTGCTTCTTGATTATAGAGCAGAAGAGAATGCTTGGGAGCACTTAGAATGATCAGAGAGGTGTTGTTTGATTTGTGTGAATGTTATGTGCCAAACTTGGCTATTTATAGCCAATGTCAAGCAAGCATGATCATTACAAGCACTACAACAGGTCAAGGGTGATGGGTAGGTGTCCCCTGAAGTTATGGGTCAAGTGTAGGGTGCCCATGCCTCATACATTGGTGTTTGATCATTCAAAAGCTCCAAAAGCCAAGTAGTTACAACCATTCTGCATCTGGGCACTTTACGCGGCCCGCATGGGAGTTCCCATGCATTTTAATACGGGTCGCCTAAAGGTTAAGAAATCAGGCGAATTAGTGAGGAGGCTCGCGGCCCGCCTCAACTAATCCCTAACCTTCACGCGGGTCGCCTAAGGTTAAGATTTCAGGATTTTTAAATCTTTTTGTAATAATTACAGAATCTGGCCATTAATAACGAAATCTTTCGTAATGATTCACCTGACCTTTCGGGTTTGAAGGGGTAACTTTGCGGTTTGGCCCTCGGTTATTTACCGATAGGGGCCTCGTGTTAATTACCCGCATTATTAAGTCCCCGGTTTATTTATTAATTATATTGGAAAGCCTTAACTTTCACTGTTGACGCTTTTAACCCTTCTTCTACGAATTCGATCGTAACTTTCTCGTTTCATATCGAAACTTCGCGAAATTCATATATATTATTTTAGTGAGGGTATAATACCGTTACAAAGTCTTGGGAACGTTAAAGGGTCACTCAGAGGTATTATTAAACATGTTGACACAGTTAACCCCTGTAGTTTGTAATCTCTCACTTTCTTCCGCGTTTTATTTTTGTACGATCTATAATTTATTCGTTTGAAGGTTTAAGCATTATTTAGGGATACTTTACAGTATATTTACCCTTGTTGACATTTATAACCCTCGAATTTATATACTTTCAAGGTTTGTCAAAATTAGTCCTTTATTTATTATAGATGCCACGTGTAAACAAATGACACGTGTTAACACATCATTGGACACAAAAATTCGAGGTGTTACACACTCTGCCCATCCGTCTGAGGATGGTAAGCCGTACTGAAATTTAATCGCGTGCCCAAAGATTGTTGGAAACTTTTCCAAAAATGAGATGTGTATCTGGTATCTCTGTCCGAGATAATAGCCACTGGTACTCCATGCAGAGACACAATCTTATCAACATATAACTGGGCCAACATGTCAGAACTGTAAGTTTCCTTAGTAGGTAGGAAATGTGCTGACTTAGTCAGTCCATCTGCTATCACCCAAATAGTATCATTTCCTTTCTTAGTCTTTGGCAACTTAGTGATGAAATCCATTGTCACCATTTCCCATTTCCAAGTGGGAATTTCAGGCTGTTGTAGCAAACCTGACGGCTTCTGATGCTCAGCTTTAACTTGAGCACACGTCAAGCATTTAGCTACATAAGTGGCTATAGACTTTTTCAAGCCTATCCACCAATAATTAGCCCTTAGATCCTGGTACATCTTATCGGCTCCAGGATGAACGGAATATTTGGAATTGTGGGCTTCCTGGAGGATAACTTCCCGAAGTCCTCCATAAACAGGAACCCATATTCGTCCATTTAATCTTAGGATTCCGTCCTTGCCGTAGGATAACTGCTCCTCAGTTACTCCTAGCCTTTCCTCAGGATAGTTAGCTTCCAACACAGCTTCCTTCTGTGCAGCTAACAACCTTTCATTCAAGTTATTCTTGATCTCAATGCTCTTGGTATTGATTCTTATAGGCTTCACTCTTTCCTTTCTGCTTAAGGCATCAGCAACCACATTTGCCTTACCTGGATGGTATCTTATCTCACATTCATAATCGTTCAGAGTTTCCATCCAGCGTCGCTGCCTCATGTTCAAATCCTTCTGATTGAACAGATGCTGAAGGCTCTTGTGATCTGAATAGATCACACACTTAGTTCCATACAGATAGTGCCTCCAAAGCTTAAGTGCAAATACAACGACACCCAACTCCAAATCATGGGTGGTGTAATTCTTCTCGTGCACTTTTAGCTGGCGTGAAGCATAGGCAATGACCTTGCCTTTCTGCATAAGCACACATCCCATTCCAGTGTGTGATGCATCACAATATACTACAAACTCATCAATTCCCTCAGGCAACGTCAGCACTGGAGCATTGCTTAACTTCTGCTTCAGAATATCAAAAGACTCTTGCTGCTTAGGCCCCCAATTAAACTTGCTATTCTTGCGGGTGAGAAGAGTCAGGGGTGCTGCAATTCTTGAGAAGTTTTCGATAAACCGTCTATAATATCCTGCCAGTCCTAGAAAGCTGCGAATCTCCGTAGGCGTCTTCGGCTCTTGCCAGTTCATGATAGCTTCAATCTTAGCGGGATCTACTTGGATACCACGCTCACTAACCACATGTCCAAGAAATTGGACTTCGCGAAGCCAAAATTCACACTTCGAGAACTTGGCATAAAGCTTCTCTTGCTGAAGTAGCTTCAGAATTCAACGGAGGTGCTTCTCATGGTCAGCTTGACTCTTCGAGTATATGAGAATGTCATCGATGAAGACAATGACAAATTTGTCCAAGTAAGGCTTGCAGACGCGATTCATGAGATCCATGAATGCGGCAGGTGCATTAGTGAGCCCAAAAGGCATCACTAAGAACTCATAATGACCATAGCGAGTCCTAAACGCAGTCTTGTGCACATCTTCATCTCTAACCTTCAGTTGATGATAGCCTGACCTCAAATCGATCTTAGAAAAGTAGCTTGCTCCTTGCAATTGATCGAACAGATTGTCGATCCTGGGCAATGGATACCTATTCTTGATAGTCACCTTGTTAAGCTCGCGATAATCGATGCATAGACGCATCGATCCATCCTTCTTCTTAACAAACAAGATTGGCGCTCCCCAAGGGGACGAACTAGGTCTTATAAAACCTTTGGCTAACAAATCATCTAGCTGCGTCCTTAATTCCTTCATCTCTGTTGGTGCCAACCTATAAGGCGCTCTAGCAACAGGCGCTGATCCGGGGATGATGTCGATTCTAAACTCCACTTATCTATCTGGTGGCAAGCCAGGTAGTTCTTCAGGGAAAACTTCAGGGTATTCAGAAATGACTGGAATATCTTCGACCTTGGGCTTCTGCTCATCAATAGTCACTTGTGCCATGTAAATGACACAACCCTTCTTCATGCACTTAGATGCCTTGAGCCTAGACACTTGCTCAGATAATCCGTGCTGGGTATCTCCTTGAATGGTAAGTGACTCACCAGACGGAGTCTTAACCACCACTTGCTTCTTGTTGCAGATGATCTGGGCTTGGTTATGCGATAACCAATCCATGCATAATACTATATCAAATCCGGCTAACTTCAAAGGAAGCAAAGACATAGGAAAAGAGTGGTTCCTAATGGATATAAAACATCCATCTAAAACGGTTGAGACGGTTTCTAGGGTACCATCAGCTAATTCCACCTCAGATTTCACACTTAAGGTTTTAACAGGTAAATTCAACAACTTACAGAACTTATCATCTACGAATGACTTATCGGCTCCTGAATCAAACAGTACTCTAGCATATACATCATTTATGAGAAAGGTACCTGTGATCACGTTGTCGTCCTGAATTGCCTCCTGTACGTTCATTTGGAAGACCCTAGCATTGGTCTTCTTGGCCTCCTCAGGCTTCTTGGCGTATTTAGGGCAGTTAGTCTTAATGTGCCCTTTCTCGTTACAGCCGTAGCAGGTGGCATCTTTGATCCTTTTGCAGTCAATAGTCTTATGATCCTTAGACTTGCATAACCCACATGCAGGTGATCCTGATTGAGACTTGGTCTCAAGCCTGCACTTTCCAAAGTGGCGTTTTTGGCAAGTTGAGCACTTTGGCTTTTCCTCTGCTCGCTGACTACCTTTCCCGGACCCAAACTTCTTGGACTCAGTGTTTCCCTTGTGCTTCTTCTCCGACCCTCGTGAGCTATCCTCCTCACGCTTCCTCTTACTCTCTTTAGAGTTCTTGAGCGATCTTAGCCTGACCGCATCTAAGGTGAGGGATAGAGATAGATCAGCAACTGATCTAAAAGTAGTAGGTCTAGAAGCCTTAACACTGACTTTGATTTCTGGGGCTAAACCCCCAATGAAGCGAGCGATTCTCTTGGGTTCTGGTGTTATAAGGTAAGGGACCAATCTAGACATGGTGTTGAAACTGGTGAGGTAAGCCTGACAATCTAAATTCTTCATCACCAATGATAAGAAATCTGATTCAATCCTTTCCACCTCATGCTGTGGACAATAATTCTCCTTAATGAGAACAATAAACTGCTCCCATGACATATTATAGAGTGGGATCTTCCCAGCAGCTTGAATGAGAGATTTCCACCATGCCAGTGCCTCTCATTTGAACGATTGGGATACATACTTCACTATATCCCTTTCAGCACAACCGCTGATATCAACAATAGTGTCCATTTCATCTAACCAGGTCATACAATCAATTGCTCCTTTCTCCCCAGTGAAATCCCGGGGTTTGCAGGAAACAAAGTACTTATAAGTACAGGACTTGGTACGTGCTCCTTCATCGAACACTATCCTCTTGGATGGAACATTGTGTTGAGTAGACGAATGTTCAACATTCTCTTTCTTAGGTCCATCTTTCTTCGAGGGTGGCTTGCTATAAGCTTCTGAATGAGTCTTAGGAACAGACTTAGAGTGGGGTACTGAAGAAGTTCTACTATACGTCTCACTAACCTCCTTGAATTGCTCCTTTACAGCTTTAGACACAGCTGTATCAATCAGCGTACGGAGCTCTCCTTTGGTTATATTAACCTTATCATTATCGTGGCTTTCCAAAGAATGACTGTTCACTTCTTCCGACCTTGCCATGTAGCTTTAATTACTACATAAAATCAAATGAGGACGAGGTTTATACGGAAGCTTATACAGTTTTATCGTTTTAAACGATTTATTAACCATGGTTTTAATACACCTCTTAGTTAATTACTCAGGGTAACCCTAAATTATATAATAGCACAAAAGGCCTAGTCACATAGACAGATTTAATTATTAAACCAGGATTTTATAGAATCGAGGTATTAAGGTTTGAATCAAAGTTCATTACCTTTTCTTGACAGGGAGTTGCAGGCTACCACTGTCTTTAGTCCCAGAGGACGTTAATTATAGCCTGTGGGCACTTCATCCTTAAGGGATGCTTATATAAATAAGGGAATTTAGAATAACCCTTTTTTTTAATAATGACTTATGTGATTTTATCGAATCACACTTTGTCAAGAATATTAACACGCTTTCTGATGTTAACAAAGCTTTGAATCTTTTAAATAGGTTTTTACCATCTTGGCCATGTCTGCAATGACATTTAGGCTAGGTTTTACCTTTAAGATTCTTTTAATATTAAACGCAGAGCAATCCTAATTTGAGATGTTAACAAGGATCTGAATCTAATTGAGGAACTACCATCTTGGCCCTGTCTTAGAACGACACTTGAGCTAGGTCTTGTCCTTTTTAGATTTTTCCATTTTATCATAATGGTAGATTTTATAAAAAGGAATTATATCATTATAGAAATGGTTGCCCTAAATGGGTCTTCTAAAAATGACTTGCCCATGCAAGAGCTAATCATAAAAATAATAAAGGAAACAATAAAGGAGAATAAGACGAATCAGGAGTAGTCCTAAGTTCTTTGTCTAGACTCAAGAATGTGCAATTGTGTAACTGAGATTAAACACAAAAGGCTAGTGTTTAATTCACTCAGTGTTGGCTCTGATACCAACCTGTCACACCCCTATTTTCCACGTGTCACCGGTGGGCCCGGTGGGGAGTATCGTGACGTAATTGATATCATCATAGTCAAACAACACAACATATAAATGCACAGCGGAAGCAAAAGATATAGATTCATTTCAACTGAATAAATTGTAATGTTTAAGTATCACAAAACAGTCGAAACAGATCCACAGGCGGATCAAATAAAAAGGAAACTGTTCAACAGACTTTGACATCTAAAGCTTGCGAGACTTGAGTAATGATGCCTGGAGTAGCCAGCCTATTTCGTCTAGAACCTGCACTTAGCCTTTTTAGAAAATACGTCAGTTTGCACTAATAAATACAACTTAACTGACTCATTTTGAAAATGTTCAGAAAATTGATTTGAGTGCACTTAGGCAAAAATATATTTTATAACTTGGGACAATTATTCAAAATAATCTTGTATACAGTTTTACTCATTTGTCGTCCATTAGGGCCGGTTGCAAGGCCGGACTTAAGTTAACTGACACGCCACAGGTATAATGCCCACAAGGTCGATTCCTTATAGTGGGATACCAGTTTTTACATAATGCAACTGTCAGGTGTACGCCTACACCCCGTGCTTAGGTCGTGGCCATTTCATGAATGATGCCAAGGATATCCGGGACATGGTCATTTAACCCCCAAGGGCCATACACCAAATAATACATATCAAACAGGTTATGTAAATACATCAATCACAATACGATTTAAATGACTACATACACCCGACCAAGCGGTACTTTTATAGTACCGTATCCCAAGCCCGTATAGGGAAAATAAGTTAAGAGTATTTACCTGAGCAATGTATAAATCAAATACAGCAAGTGCACGTATCTTTTACTGGGCTCCTAATCTGGAACGAAGGCTTTTAATAACCTATTAGAATCCTAACGGGTCTTTAATTAAGCTTAGACTTAGACCGGTTAGTTTTCAAAAGGAAGACACGGTTCAAACGCATGATAAAGCGAAGACCGGTTTAGAATGTGGTTTTGACCCAACAAGCTTGAATACTTGTTTAATATGGGTAATTTAATCACATTCTGGATTTTGAGACGAAAACGATTTGGTTTGACCCGTTTCGGCTAATATATGCAAACTAGTTACATAGGCCGATCCGAACGCTAAACATGCGTAACGGGTAACCATAAGAGTCATGAACATGTTCCATAAGTTAATATGCCTTTGATATGTTGTGATATCAGTAGGATACCTTCCATTATGCCCAAAATGAATTTAAAACCAACTTATGCCTCGAAGGGGTATTTTGGTCATTTAAAAGGTTATAAAAGAGGTTAAATAGCAATCTGAGTTATAGGTCTGATTAAATCAGTATAAATACTTATTTTACTAAGATATATCATTTGGGTATAACCTATAGGTGAAATTTATCACTTATAACCAAACTATGCATCTTAAGGGCATTTTGGTAATTTCACATAGGCTTAAAAAGGTCAAAACTAGAATTCTGAGTTTAAGACTTTTGCTTACTGCTAAAGTATGAAAATCTACTTAAAACATCAGTAGGTATCAAGTCTTATACACCTAAAATGGTTTTAATACATACTATGCGTCAAAAACGCTTAAAAGGCGATTTTGGGCTATTTCCGGGTTCTTAAAGGAAAGCTGATATTTTTACTATTCCAGAAGACTTAACATATTCTAATTATCATATTATATTAGTAGAAAAAGATTTGGTATCAAAAGGTTTGGTAAAACTCATTTTATGGCTTAAAGGGTAAAACCGACAACTACCGAATTAAGCTTAGAACTCTAGGTTACGATTAGCCTAAAAATAAATAAAAATCTTCAAAAATCCCAAAATATTATATTACATCAGTGGGTAAAAAGTTTGGTATCAACAATTGGGTTTAGATAGGCTATATGCTAATCATACGGTTTATTTACTAAAAAGCTTCTTAATTACGCTAATGAGCATAACTCCTAATCTAGACCTCAAACTGATGTGAAATTTTATGGACATGCTTATAGATCAGTAATAAAGGTTTTAGTCCTTTCACATCTCCAAAAATCTTGTTTTAACATAAAAGGGCATTATGGTCACATTTAGGCATTATGGAAACATGCGATGGTCTTTAATTTCTAAAGAACCAAGTGTATAACTTTGGGAGGTTATACTATCATATAACATGGTCACAAAGGACCCTAAGGCATAAATAAACTCTAGCTAATTCAGGTCAGAACTGAAAGTCAAAGTAAAGGTCAAACTTTGCGACTTTCGGTTGCGAACAGAGCCTATACTTAGAATTGTCGGGTTGAATCATGCTTAGACATGATCAACTAATATTTACCAAGTTGTTAACGTGACAAAACTGATTTTAAAGATTTTATATCATTAGTTATGAATTTTATTTAAAACAAACCCGATTGACTTTAATTTGACCCGACAATTAAACTAAGTAACGTGGTAATTAGGAGGTGCCCTTTAGAGGGTTAATTACCTACCTAATTACGATCACGTAGCCATGTTCGACGCGAACAATGGCTCAACCGATTAAAAGTCAAAGTGTTTATTGATAACGCTTGACTTTTCGGTTTAAACGCTAAACAAATAACTAAGCATGAAAGGAATCACTTACAAAAGTCCAAAGGACTTGAAAGAGGTTCTCAAGAAGCTCAAGACCCTCAAAGATTGCAGAGAATTCAGAATGGAATGAATGGTGCAAGTGAAACCCAAAACAAGGGGGGTATACATATAGGTTTTTGAGAGCCGTTAGGAACGTTCATCGATAAACGTGATTCGATCTTGGCCTTATAAGTGTGCCCCCTGATTTAGGAAACCATGGGTGCACAAAAACCAGCCCCTAGAATCAAGGATTGAGAGACAAGAGCAAAACCAAAGCTGGTTTTCAAAAATCAGGTTGCTGGCACCCCTATACGGACCGTAAGGTCCCTCATACGGTCCGTAAGGACCTGACCTGCACATGGGGTCTTTCAACTATTGACAGTTTTGGCCCCTGCACTCCCAATTGTCATTTCTGGCACGATTAAGGTCCGCTAAACCATTTTTAAGGATCTACAATGATGCCTAAGCATAGGGAACATGAAACATGCTCAAAAATATGTCGGATGTCCGTTCGTTTGGTCGTACGGTCCCGTTGTTCGGCTAATTACGACGAAACACGGACGGACGCTAAAAACGATCCAAATTACGCGACGAATGGAATTTTATCAAGCCAAACACTAAAATAAAATATTTTAGTGCTTACATAAATTTTTGGGTGTCCGGGGATATTCAGAATGCAAGATATGCGCGAAAATGCAAACTTGTGCACTTTTTGACACTTTTAGTCCCTGCATGACATAAAAGTTTATTTTTGCGCACCAAACACCTCTAAGCCTTTAACTAAGCTATCTAAAGGATAATTAGAGTATAATAAACTCATGGTCATATCCCGGAAGGTCCGATACCTTACGAATTGACATACTTTAGTGGTTTGACGCTTTTAACCCCTCGCATACGAATATTGTCATAACTTTCTCATACTTTATCGAAACCTTGTGAAATTTTTATCACACATTCTTGTGAGTATAATTAACCATTACAAAGCTTTGGGTTTGCTGAAAGATCACTCGGAGGTATACTTTAAACATGTTGACACATTTAGCCCCTGTAGTTTGTAATTCCTCACTTTCTTTCACAATTAGTTTCGTATGATCCATGATTTATTCGTTTAAGGGTATAAACATCATGTAGGGTTATTGAAAGGCATATTTATCCGTTGTTGACACTTTGAACCCTTACGTTCACATACTTTCCTCGCTTGTCAACTTTAGTCCCTCCAAATCAATCCTTTACACGTTTTAAGTCCATGACACGTGTCGATACATCATTGGACATAAATTTTCAAGGTGTTACATCAAGCAGGAAGGAAAGGGTTAAGCCCATTAGAATCAATGCCAAGAGCATTGAATTGAAGAACAGCTTGAATGAAAGGTTGCTAGCCGCTCAGAAGGAAGCTGTATTAGAAGCTAACTATCCAAATGAAAAGTTGGGAGTAAATGCTGAGCAGTTATCATATGGCAAGGATGGAATCCTAAGATTGAATGGACGAATATGGGTTCCAATCTATGGAGGACTTCGGGACGTTATCCTTCAAGAAGCCCATAGTTCCAAGTATTCAGTTCATCCTGGAAGTGACAAGGTGTACCAGGATTTAAAGGCAAATTACTGGTGGATAGGTTTGAAAAAATCTATAGCCACTTATGTGGCTAAATGTCTGACGTGTGCTCAAGTTAAGGCAGAACACTAGAAGCCGTCAGGTTTGCTACAACAGCCTGAACTTCCCACCTGGAAGTGGGAAATGGTAACTATGGATTTTATCACTAAGTTACCAAAAACAAAGCGAGGAAATGATACTATTTGGGTTATAGTAGATAGACTGACTGAGTCAGCTCACTTCTTACCTATTAAGGAAACACACGGCTCAGATAAGTTAGCTCAGGTGTACGTGGATGAGATTGTATCTCTCTATGGAGTGCCAGTGTCTATCATCTCTGATAGGGATATGAGGTATACATCGCATTTTTGGAAAAGCTTTCAACAATCCCTAGGCACTCGATTGAACTTCAGCACTGCATATCATCCTCAGACGGATGGTCAAAGTGAGCGTACAATTCAAACGCTGGAAGATATGTTAAGGGCTTGTGTTATTGATTTAGGTGGAAGTTGGGATGATCATCTCCCGTTGATTGAATTTTCATATAATAATAGCTATCATTCGAGTATTCAAGCTGCACCTTTCGAAGCTTTGTATGGAAGAAAGTGCAGGACGCCAGTTTGTTGGGCGGAAGTTGGATATGTCTAACTAACAGGAACTGATATAGTCCTGGAGATGACAGATAAGATTGTGCAGATACGTGATCGTCTCAAAGCTGCCAGGGATAGGCAAAAAAGCTACGCAGATAAAAGGCGTAAACCTCTGAAATTCGAGGTTGGTGACAAAGTGTTACTTAAGGTATCACCCTGGAAAGGAGTGATGCGATTTGGCAAGAAAGGCAAGTTAAGCCCAGGATACATAAGAGATTGAATGTGTCGGAACAGTGGCTTACAAGTTAAACCTGCCTGAAGAGCTCAGTGGAATCCATAATGTATTCCACATCTGCAACTTAAAGAAATGCCTAGCCGATGAATCGCTAGCCATGTCGCATAAGGATGTGCATATTGATGAGAGCTTAAAGTTTATTGAAAAACCTTTGTCGATTGAGGATCGATATGTTAAGAAGCTTCGAAAGAAGCATGTACCGATTGTGAAGGTTAAATGGGATGCCCGTAGAGGTCCCGAATACACATGGGAGGTTGAGTCCACAATGAAGCAGAAGTACCCCCATTTATTTCAGTAAATCTCGAGGTCTAGAATTCTTTTAAGGGGGTGGGGATGTAACACCTAACAAAATCATGTCCAATATAGTATCGACACGTGTTATGGACTTTAAACGTTTAATTGGATTGATTATGAAGGACTAAAGTTGACAATGAAGAAAGTATTTATGTAAACGGATCCAAAGTGTCAACATTTGAAAATTTTGCCTTTCAACGGCCCTATATGAAGTTTATACCCTTAAACGAATAAATTATAAAACATATGGAACCGTTTGTGGAAAGAAGTGAAAGTTTACAAAAACGCGAGGGTTACATGTGTCAACATGTTAAAGTAATACCTCTGAGTGACCTTATAACAAACCCGGAGCTTTGTAACGATTAATTATGCTCCCAGGAATAAGTGATAAATATTTCACAAGATTTCGATATCGTTTGAGATAAATATGTTAACTTTCGTAATTAAGGGGTTAAAAGCGTCAACGAGGCAAAACTTGTGTTTTCGGTTATTGTTTAACGAAACCGGACCCAACGGTGTTTGGTTATATCTCTTGGATCATAGAAATATAAATTTCATGGGTTAATTGTGCTTAAAATGAAAGATATGAGGTTTTAAAGGTCCAGGGGTCAAATCTGCCAAGTTTCAAACTTGTTTGGCTGGTCACCATGATGGTGGCGCTGTGCCACCACAAAGGCCTCATGCCGTCGCGCGACGCGACGGCCTAAAATGGATAGAATTCTTGCACAGCTGCAAGTTTCAGCAAGTCATCTTCTCCAAACCATTCTTATACTCACATAACTTGATTCTATGGACTCTTTGCTGGTTTTAAAAACCAACTAGACACATGTATGCCTCAGATTATACTTGGGGACACTTGTAACAATCTTGGATCCATCCAAAACCCTATATAAAGGGGCAGATTTGGAGCTCATAACTTGCACATCATAAATTTTCATACTCTCCAACTTACTCTCAAGCTTTGGAGCTTTTGAAATCATTCTCCGGAGCATCCTACCTTGGAAGGAAGCTCTCTTAGTCTTAATCTTCGTGCTAAGGACTCTTATTTTGGAGCCCAGTAAAAGATATTTGCACTTGCTAATTGGTTGTGTGGGGGGTGATGCGCTTGGTTTGCTTTTGCGCAGCTGGCAACATATGTTGCAACTTCCCCTCTTTCAGGGCTCGCTCAATCTCCAGTCAGAGACTAATGCAGTTATTGGTTGTGTGGCCCGAGTCCTTATGATACTCACAGTAAAGTGTGAGATCCTGGTTCTTTTTGGAGTTCATAGTTGGACTGGTCGCAAGAATTATGCGTCCGTTAGGAGGACGTCACTTGGCGACTGATTGATCTCGGTCCAGTTACGGTTCCGAGATTCCTTCTTTGTTGCCCGGTTATCAAGTTGGGCGTTGATTGTTGCCCTTGCGTTGGGCTAATGACTTCGTGGGACGTGTCACGGCCCCCACGCCCAGATTGACCTGGTCCAGGAGCCGCGGGACAGAAACCTGTGGTACAGCAGAAGTTTAGCAGGATCGTTTTAAACTTGAATATGCCCGAGTATTATTTATTTTATAATTCGGGATAAACCCCGTAATTTACAGTAGAGGAATTTCATAGGAATTCCCTTAATTTACAAAACATGTTCATTTACTTATTTATTTGAGCCACTATTTCAAGCTTGGGAGTGCTCCGTAGCACTAGTTCTTGATTCACAGTAGGTCACCTGAAACATGTTTGAAAATATTTTGTCAGCGGGGAAATACTGAGTGAATCATTCATTTTGATAAAATGACACATAGTTATAAATTACAACATAAGAGCGATTACAATGGCATTTATCTTATTTTTATCTGGTCTTGCCACCCGTGTGACGATGGTCATACCACTATTGGGTCTAGTCACCCAAGTAGTGACGTTTTGTCACTGTTAGGACTTATTAGCCTAACCTGTGTTAGGGCTTATTAGCTTAACCGTGAGAAATTAGTAATGTGCACAATACCCCACTAGCCAGTGATTAAGATAACCACGACTTGATCCCTGTAATTATAACATTTAAAAATAATTTGAGGTATTGTAAAACAGTTGATAAAAAGAGAATGACTCACATTGCAAGTTTATATTAGCAGGGTTTAGCCTACTGGTAAGCCGAATAACCTAGTTTAAACAATAATGCACACGAACCAGGTTAGTAACTAATACAACATTTACGATAACTCACGAGATACAACCCTCACAACGAATGACAAAGTGCCATACTAAACATCCATCGAATTAACGACGAATGATAAAGTATAACCCTAATGCGGGCAGCACTTAAACATCCATTGGATAGTTTCAATCGATCGGATATTGAATCGTAGCAGCGATCGAGTTATTACCCGGTATTGTGGCAGCACCTCACTATATGAATTCTAAAATTTTGAGCAGTATAACTTTGATTTTGAAACTTTCGTTGACGCGACTGAACTGCTCATGATCTAACCTATTTATAGCTGAAAAATGGTGTTCTCGCGGCCCGCGTAAAACATAAGCGAGACCTTACGCGGCCCGCGTGGCTGCCTAGTCTAGGAGTAGGTCTGGTTGGTCACAAGTAGGGTTACCAGGGTGTCAACACGTGGTCCCAGAATACTTATTCGGTCAAATATAAGTTGACGCGGCCCGCGTAAACATTCCTTAAGTTTTACGCGGCCCGTCTGAAGCACCTAAACGCTTATCTGGTGATTAATAAGTTGTAGCGGCCCGCGTAAGGTTAAGCTATCCCTTACGTGGCCCGCCTAAAACCCATTTTTCTTGTTTTCTTGATTTTTCAAGCTGGTTAGGGTTTTACGGGTCCGGGTTTTCACGTATGGATAAATTAGGGACATTTTTGAAGGTCCTTACATCCTCCCCACCTTAATTAAAATCTCGTCCTCGAGATTTATTGAAATAAGTGTGGATACTTTCGCTTCATCTCTGATTCCAGTTCCTAGGTGTACTCAGGTCCTCTTTTTGAATCCCACTTGACTTTAACCAGAACAAGTCGTTTATGTTTGAGAAACTTGATTTTTCCGTCCTCTATCTGTAGTGGTTTCTCCACGAATTTTAGTTTTTCATTTACCTCTACATCTTGAAGAGGTATGACCAGAGATTCGTCAGATAAACATTTCTTGAGGTTGGATACATGAAACACATCATGTACCCCAGCTAACTCTTCTGGTAGTTGTAGGCGATAGGCAACCGGTCCTATTCGTTGGATTACTTGAAATGGTCCTATGTACCTTGGGCTCAGCTTTCCTTTCTTACCGAACCGTACTACTCCTTTCCAAGGAGAAACTTTTAAGAGTACCTTATCACCGACTTGAAATTCTATTGGCTTGCATCGATTGTCTGCATAACTTTTCTGGCGATCTCGAGCTGTTTTTAGTCTTTCTTTGATTTGCGTTATTTTTTCGGTGGTCTCTTGTATAGTCTCAGGACCTGATAATTGACTTTCTCCTATTTCTGCCCAACAAACTAGAGTTCTACACTTGCGTCCATACAGTGCTTCGAACGGGGCAGCTTCAATGCTTTCATGATAATTGTTGTTATAGGAGAATTCAATTAAAGGTAGATGGTCATCCTAGTTTCCACCAAAATCTATTACACATGCCCTGAGCATGTCTTCCAAGGTTTGAATGGTTCTTTCACTTTGTCCGTCTGTTTGGGGATGATAAGTTGTGCTTAAATTTAATCGTGTACCCATGGCTGCTTGGAAACTTGTCCAAAAGTATGAAGTGAAACGACTATCCCTATCTGATACAATGGAGAGTGGAACTCCACGTAAGGATACTACTTCATCTACGTATAATTTTGCTAATCTTTCCATGCTGAAAGTTTCTTTCATGGGTAAAAAATGAGCTGACTTGGTTAATCGATCCACGATTACCCAAATCGCATCATTACCTTTTCTGGTTTTAGGAAACTTAGTAACAAAATCCATGGTTATTAGTTCCCATTTCCAAACAAGCATTTCTAATTGTTGAAGTAACCCTGAAGGTTTTTGGTGTTCTGCTTTAACTTGTGAACAAGTAAGACACTTAGATACATAACTAGCTATATCCTTTTTCATTCCTATCCACCAGAAATTATTTCTTAAATCTTGGTACAACTTATTATTTCCAGGGTGCATAGTATACCTAGATTTATGGGCTTCCTCTAAAATTTGATTCCTTAAATCTCCCTGTTTAGGTACCCAAATTCTTTTCCTATGGAATCTCCAAATCCCATCAGTTCCTAGCTCCAATTCCTTTATTCTTCCTTTCATTCCTTCAACATCATCCTTGATTGCTATTGCTTGTACATTTTTCAATTGTTCCATTAAATCTAAATGTAGAGTTAATCTAAGTGCACGAATTTGCTTTTGCTTTTCATGATACTTGCGACTTAAGGCATCTGCAACTACATTTGCTTTTTCTTCGTGATATTGAATATCACAATCGTAGTCACTTAGAATTTCCATCCATCTTCTTTGCCTCATGTTTAATTCTTTTTGCCCAAATATGTACCTTAAGCTTTTATGATCCGTATAGACAGTAAACTTACTTCCATACAGATAATGCCTCCAAATCTTAAGGGCAAAAATTACCGCTCCTAATTCTAAGTCGTGTAGTTTTCTTCGTGCTTTTTCAATTGCCTTGAGGCATACGCAATTACCTTTTTGCGTTGCATTAACACACATCCTAATCATAGCATAGAAGCATCGCAGTAGACTTCAAAATCTTCTGTTCCATCTGGTAATGCTAAGATTGGGGCATTTGTTAACTTTTGCTTTAAAATCCTAAAAGCCTCCTCCTGTCTGGGTCCCCATACAAATTTTGCGGCTTTACAGGTTAGCTTGGTTAATGGAACGGCTATTTTAGAAAAATCTTTAACAAAACGTTTATAGTATCCGGCTAATCCTAGAAAACTTCTAATTTTCGTAGCCGATTGCGGGGTCTTCCATTTGGTGATAGCTTCAATCTTGGAGGGATCTACGTGAATACCTTCGTGATTCACCATATGTCCTAGAAATTGCACTTCTTGGAGCCAAAATTCACACTTTGAGAATTTGGCGTAAAGCTTCTCCTTTCTTAACAAAGTTAAGAGTGCATGCAAGTGCTCGTAATGTTCTTCCTGACTTGTGGAATAAATAAGTATATCGTCGATGAAAACGATTACAAATTTATCCAAATACGGTTTACAGATTCTATTCATCATGTCCATAAATGCTGCTGGAGCATTTGTTAGTCCGAAGGGCATGACTGTAAACTCGTAATGTCCATACCTAGTTCTGAAAGCAGTTTTAGGTATGTCTTCTTCTTATACCTTCAATTGATGATATCCGGAGCGCAAGTCTATCTTAGAAAAATATTTAGCTCCTTGCAATTGATCAAAAAGATCATCAATCCTAGGTAATGGGTATCGATTCTTAATTGTAACCTTGTTTAATTCCCTATAATCGATACACATTCTCATCGATCGTCCTTCTTCTTTACAAACAACACTGGAGCTCCCCATGGAGAGGAACTTGGTTGTATAAACCATTTACTTAGTAATTCATCTAACTGTTTCTTTAATTCCAGCATTTCAGAGGGTGCTAATCGATAGGGTGCCTTGGCTATCGGTATAGTTCCTGGAAGTAGATGAATTCTAAATTCTACCTCCCTATTGGGTGGTAATCCTGGTAGGTCTTCTGGAAAGACATCTGGGTATTCTGATACTATTAGTATGTCCTCAAGTTTCTTACTTTTGGTATCAACAACTACCGAAACCATATATGCTATTCCTTGTTTTCTTGAATAACTGGCCAACTTCATTACTGAAATAAATTTCAGTGGCTTTTGTGGCTTATCTCCGGTAATCATTACTAATTCTCCTGTGGGTGTATGGATTTCTATGGACTTTTTATCACAAAGAATTCGAGCATGGTTGGCTATTAACCAATCCATTCCTAACACAACGTCGAATCCGGCTAAATTCATAGGTAACAGGTTTGCAGAAAATTTATGGCCTAAGAGTTCTATCTTTCCTTCTCGTAAAACCTTATCTATTTTAACAGAATTCCCATCTGCCGTTTCGATTGTGAAAGTCTGCCTAAGGTTGGTTAAAGGTAAATTAAGAACTTGGCAGAACAAAGTATTTATAAAACTTTGGTTTACACCAGAGTCAAATAATACTTTTGCATACACATTGTGAACTAAGAACGTACCAGCTATGACGTCAGGAATTAGTTCAGCTTCCTGAGTAGTCAATTGAAAGGCTCTTGCGTTCTTCCTAGTATTTCCTTCTGCAGGTTTAGCCTTTGTTATCTGCTGGTTTGACCAATTTCGGGCAATCTGGCTTGAAATGCCCGATTTCTCCACAATTGTAGCAGACTGTCGCCTTCTTTTTCCTGCAATCTTCTTCTCGGTGTCCTGGAATTTTGCAATAGTTACAGCACCCTTTGCATTTTCCAAAATGCCTTCCTTTGTAGGTACTGCTGTAGAAAATCGCCCTGTTCCTCTTTTCCTAAAGTTACTGCTATTACCCACACGAAATCCTTGGGTAATCTTTTGGGCTACTTCCTTCCATCTATTTTCTTCTCGAGTGCGTACCAGTCCGTCGGTCAAGGTGTTGGCTAATTCCACCGCATCGTCAATCGTGCGTGGTCTAGCAGCCTTAACGATATCACGAATCTCGCTAATTAAACCCCAAATGTAGCGAGATATAAGTACCGGTTCCGGCGAAGCCTGAGTAGGTACAATTCTGGCATACTCAAAGAATTTTGAAGTATACCCTCGGCAATCCACATTCACCATCCGGTGGCTCAGAAATTTATTCGCCATCTGCTCTTTTTCGTAGTCAGGGAAGAATTTCCTTTCTATCAGACGTGTAAATTCCTCCCAACTCATGGCATAGGCCATGTCACTTCCCTTAGCTTGCAATACTGTATCCCACCATTCTAACGCTTCTTCCTTGAAAAGGTGAGAAGCGTACATTACTTTATCTTCCTCGGCACATTTACTTATTTTGATTACTGCCTCAGTTTTCTCCAACCAACGCAGTGCCGCAGTCGCCCCTTCACTGCCTGCAAATTCAACTGGTTTACAGGCAAAAAATTCCTTATAAGTGCAACCAGGTGTTGCAGCTTTCATTCTTTTGTATATTGGGGCTTGGATTCTGTTATTATTATTACCGCCTCCATTGATACTATTACTAGCAGTATCGTCGTGCGTATGTTTACTAGGGCGAGCCTGCGAAGGCTCAACAGGACTTTTTACCGCAGCGACAATTGCTGGAATAGCATTAACTATTCCCTGAGCAATAATGTTTTCTATGTCTTGCCGGTTTAGGAAGTGATCCTCGTTATTGTGTTCTGATTGGTGTAAGACCCAGTTTATAATACTAGATTTAATAACATAAGACCTTACATTTCGTGCCAAAAAAAAAAATTAGAGTTTACAAAAACATTTCAAGATTTGAAATGTAACTAGTCACAACATTCACGTATTGATCCTACTAAACAATATTCAAGACAGAAACTACAATTGTTTACATAGTTTTAAAACAAAAGATCAAGTGCGGAAGCGTTGAATTGTGTGTTCGGTTCGACTTGATTGCTTGATCATCATCCTACTACTTGATATACCTGGAAACTGAAAGTTTTAGACAACCATTAGTAATATGATCCTTGAATTTTAACATGATCGTAACTAGGTTCGAGTTCATGCTCGAGAAATCAAATTTAAAAGAAAGATTAACATTTAAAACTGGGCTCTACCGTAACATACGGTAGCACCGTAAGTTACGGTGGCCGCTGGAAGGTTATGGTCTGCCGTAAGGCAGTAGAAATGCACCGTAACAATTTACTGGCTACCGTAAATTACGGTAGCCACCGTAATTTACGGTAGCTGCTGTACATGCTTTCTTGTTTTTGCAGTTTTGCCGATTTATTTCCTGCATCAATGTATTTTACTTTTGATCAAGATTATTAATCGACTAAGCTAATTACCCATACCCGGATTTTATCAATGATAACGCGTGACTACCCTCACGAGGGATTACCTACAGAATAGTCTACGAGCTTGTTTCCAAGGCCTCGAGTTTGCCCTTTTTATGCTACTTGTCATGCTTAAAATTTATGAACCTTAACTCCCACATTAGGAGTTAAGTTTCACAACTTACTTAGCGTGTCCGCTACACGACTTACGCTTGGTTTATAACCATGCATCATGTTTACTCTTAAACTTGTTTTGACCCGTTTGGATGCCGGAATTTAAGCACCAATCGAGGTATTTCAAGAATCCATTTTCTATCACTTGTTTTGACCCGTTTTTACTTGTTTAAGACGCAAAATCACTTTCGTGACGTATTGGTCTACCTTGTTTACCATGTTTCAAAACTACGACATAAAACTAATAAATAATCTTAATGTAATGAAACGGTAATTTCGTACCTTTAAAGCACGCCTTTCCCACGCGTATTTCCTCCGGCTTGTCCACTCGACGATCCGGACTCTTTGCCTAGAAAATTCAGTTTACAACTTGTTTTGAACTCTTTTCATGACTATAATCACATCATTATGAACCATGGTCAAATCTGCGTTTTCATCCAAATTTTAACATTTAAATCCTCACTTAGGTATTTCAACAAACACCTAACGGGTCAGATTTTTCTACAATCGTTACCAAGTTCATGACTTGTAATTAACATCTAATTTCACTTTAATTAGTAAATTTTACATACATCTTGACATCAATATTTCTGAAATTACTTTACCAATTCAGATTTTGCTAGAACAAGAGTCATAATTTTAGTATTCATCAAGTTTCCTTCAAGCTCATTAGTCCCCTACATGTAAACCCCAAACCTTACAAACATGGTGCAAAGTTTTCGCAAGGAACCACCTAGGGTTTAACTCTAGACATCATATTACTTCAAGATTCCTTCATGCATAACATATCTAGGCTCAATTTCAGTTTTTCACAATTAACCTAGGATTCATGATGGATCAAAATACCAAAATTTTACATACCTTTCGATCCCTACAACGAGTTGATCATTAATTTGTGTTTAGAACTTGATTTGGAGCAGATTTGCAGCAGATTTGCAGCTTCAATTTGTGAATTTTATGAAAATTCTAGGGTTTGGAGAATGGGGGTCGCCCTCTCTTGCTCCTGATCGACCAGACACACCAAAATGGTGTGTTTGGTATGTTTTGTTACTATTTCAGCATTTAACTTTCAGTTTTTACTAGTTTAGTCCCTCTACTTATCATCTAGCATTAAGTTTAGTGTTTTAACCTTAGTATAAGTTGTCTCAAGACTTGTAATTAACTAGGTTAGAATTCCTAGTTGGTAAATTCTTGTTTATTTATACTTTACAATTTTAATATAAAGGTTTATATTTTCGGGGTGTTACAATTGGTTAACTTCATTAACTGGTTCATTAACAGCGTGTTCCATCTGGATGTATATCAATCACGAGCTATTATTTAGTACAAACATTTTAGTATACTGTACAATCAAACTTTTATTTAAAATAGCAAACACAACAACCTTATAGATTTATTACAGCTGAAATTCAAAAACACATTATTATTTTAAAAACGATAATTAAGTCCTGCATTTATTTTATTCCCGCGTACTTATTTATTTATCATGGTTGATCTTGTTTTGGCCACTTATCTTAATTAAGGATCAAGATTCACTGCAGTAGTGGCTAACATATAAAGGTCTGACCATTTTTCATCTAATTCGTCTTCCCATGGCGGGTTTTTGCCTATCTCTTTATTAACTGTCGCTTCTTTTGAATTGGACGTCCCTATATTCTCTTGGCTTTTTCTAATAATCCAATATCTCTTTTCGGGAGTAAGTGGGTTTTCATA
Organism: Helianthus annuus; assembly: GCF_002127325.2. Taxonomy (NCBI): domain Eukaryota; kingdom Viridiplantae; phylum Streptophyta; class Magnoliopsida; order Asterales; family Asteraceae; genus Helianthus; species Helianthus annuus. The sequence continues at coordinate 14,943,023 of NC_035444.2, read as the reverse complement.
GTGTGCCTTACGAATAAATATTCCTTCATTAGTATTCACTGAACATCTTGAGGAGTTTGATTGGGACGAGGTTCTCTTAGTCTTTTGGGCGTTATCTAGTTGATGATAAATATCCGAAAGCTTTTGCTTACCGATTCTGTACATTAACAATTCGTTAAATAACATGAAAAGATAAATAAAGAAACAAATAATCACACAAACATGTACAACCAAAACTGTCGACTTTGCGACTATTCGATTTTATATAGTTTTAATAGTATGCGTTCGCACACACTGATTATCTTACAATGTTTTATTTTGAAACTATTTTACAAGTTTTATATTTTATTATCATTTATTATTATACACTACAACCACACCTCCCCTTGCTATCCCTGTTGGCTGGCATTTCAGAAACGACGTTCCCTCTCGTTGTATTTCCAGAAGATTTGCTCTCCTACCTCACGAATCCTATTTCCGGCATCCATCAACTCCTTGCCATAGCGGCGGAGTTCAGCTAAGTTTTCGTTACTCATTAGTGGGTTCGGTGCAGGATCCGGGTCAACTTGAGGGAGAAAAGTGTTAGGGCTATTCATAATGTTCTGAAATTGCCAGTCGGCAGTCCATGTCACACCCCAACCGATGGCGGAAACATCGGGATGAGACGAAGTGTGTATACATTGCTAGAGACGTCATAACACTATGTGACAATATTTAATTAAATTCAAATTTCATTTCAAAACTAAATTGTCATACAAGATTCAAATAAAAATAACAACATAGTTTCAAATTGTAACATAACGACAAAAGATAGATTAATCTAGGTGTGTATCTAGTCCACCCTAAATCTTGTTTCGTCTTGCCTATCATCTCAATAATTAACCTGCAACATGTATTAAAATAGAGTTCAATGCAAAAGCAAAGGCGAGTATACAAGTTTGACTACATAGCATAATAGAATAAAACTCATATCCAACATGTTATTAAGTGAATAAATTTACTAGCAATGCAATTTTTGGTGTACAATATGATCAAACCCATGAATACAACGCATAAAAATAGCCTAATCCCAATCGTTCAGCGGGGTGGTAATGTTTAACTTAACAATACCCAATTAGAATAGCGGGCGGGGAGTTAATCCTATATCGCTATAATTGTTAAGGTGGGCTAGCAAAGTTAATGAGCATATAACGTTCCAAATCGTTCATAGAGCATACAAGCATAGCAAATATTCATAATAGTTTCATGTCACGTTTATAGATAGAGTATGTTTTGTTTAAGCATAAAAGTTGTTTTGAATAGGTATACATGTTGCATCCCAAAGTGTAAAGGGGAAAAAGGGATCGAGTATACTCACGGTTTACAAGTCTTGACTTGGAAGTTCCGAGAGTAAGTTTGGTGGATGATTTAGCTTGGAGCACCTAGTCCTTCTACACGAGGAAACGTAGGTGTGTGAGTTTGGCGTTTACGGAAGATTAAGAATATGGAAATAACTTAGTATAACGAAAGTATATGTGTATGTGAAAATAATCATCTTTTAGACTTTATAACCATCATATGACACTAGGTAACCAATATGGTTATTTAATGTTTTTCATGGGTAGTGAACCCATTAGAATCATATTAAGGTTTAGGTCTTGGATGATATTCTACTTCTTTAACATGTAAACACAAGTTTAACATCAAAGGTTCGAATGAGTATATGCTTATACTTAGGCTAAATATTACATATTATTTAGGTCCAATATTTCAAGTAGGAGGTAGAAGATTAAATCTCCATTTAGGCACCTCTTAGTTACAAGGATGTCATGTATGGGGTAGGAAGACTAAGCTTCCATTTAGGCACCCCTTTGAAGTTCACCACTTCTCTTGATGTAAAGACAACCAAGGAGGGTCACGAACTAAGGTTTATACGAGTATGTAAGATAAACTAACTAATAGAAATCATCAAATCATGTGAGGATTGTATGTTTGGACAACCCATGTTGTTCCATAATCACTCATGTATCAAAGTCTAAGTTTGACATGACTTGTGGGTTAAAACCCTAATCAAAACACCAAGTTTATGAGGTTTAATCCTCTGATTTTGAGTGTCTCAACCATGTTTTTAAGCTTACCCAACCATAGGAGAGGTTGTAAGCATTAGGACATTGGTGTGAGATGTGTTAGACACAAGTTGGATAAGAAATAACAAGTTGTTGATTAGTAATAAACAAAACAGAAAGTTTCAGTCCATTTTAGGGCAAATCCAAACATGATTCTTCCAAGGAAAAACCAAGGATTCAAACCCAAGGACATAACAAAGCAATAGGAAGAAGAACCAAGTGATTTGGTTGAGAAATGAGCAAGTTACACTCACTTTTGTGAAGATACAAGAATCTGTCCAAAACTCAGATTTACTGCAGATTAGAGAGTAGTTTAGTGAAGATTTAGGAGTTGTGAAAGTGTCAAATGGGTTGGAGAAGGTGGGTATTTATAATGGAGGAGTTATAAGATGATTGGAGGTGATTAGAGGTGGATTAAAGGTGATTGGGTGGGTTAGATTAATGGGATTTCGTGCACAAAGCTGGAAGAAACACACCTTCTGCCGAAACAAGGGGCTCGCGTGACGTCTAGGGCCTTGGCGTCACGCGGCGCCTCACTTCCGATATGTTTCATTTTGTTGCACTTTGGTCCCTGTAGTTTCTGTTTGATCCTTTTAGGTGTAAGTTTGAGAGTTTAGGGACTTGTTTTGATATAAAAGCATAGTATAAGGTGAAATCAAGTAAGACGATCAAAATCAAAGTATAATTAAACGCATAAATGTCATAACCAAGTATCGTTCTCGTTCAAAACACGTTCAATGCATAAGTTTAGTTTAATTACAAGTTTAGCACATAGTTTCCAAGAATAACGTTCAAGCACAATTTGATTCACTAATCGATCATACGAGCATAATTAGAGTGCGTACAACAATAATGTAACAAAATACAAGTTTCATTAATGATCCAAGTCTCGGTTTGATAATGATTACAATGAAAGGAACGATTACAAGAATACAAGGTTTCCAAAAATAGAAATACGAACAAAACTTTCTATAAATGGAAGGTACAAAAGAGCCGGGCGTTACAGTCTCCCCTCCTTTAGGAAATTTCGTCCCGAAATTTAGGAAGACGTAGGGAAAAGGTGAGGATACTTTGACTTCATATCCTTTTTGAGTTCCCAAGTAAATTCGGCGCCACGTTTTCCTTCCCATCTAACCTTGACGATAGGAATCTTACTGCGCCTTAGTAACTTGACTTGCTGGTCCACGATTTCTACCGGTTTTTCCACGAAATGCATAGTATCGTTGATTTGAAGATCTTCGAGAGGAACTTGAAGTCCTTCATCAGCGAGACATTTCTTTAGGTTAGAGACGTGGAACGTTGGATGAACATTGCTGAGCTCTTGAGGTAAATCGAGTCGATAAGCCACCTTACCAATCCTTTCGAGTATCTTGAAAGGACCAACATAGCGAGGGGCAAGTTTTCCCTTTTTACCAAAACGAACCACTCCTTTCCAAGGAGACACCTTGAGTAGGACATGGTCCCCAACGTCGAATTCCATAGGTTTGCGTCCCTTGTCTGCGTAGCTCTTTTGACGATTTCGAGCCTTGAGTAGATTGTCACGGATTTGGAGAATCTTATCCGTTTCTTCTTGTATGATCTCAGGGCCAGTAAAATGTTTGTCACCAATCTCGTGCCAGCTTAAAGGAGATCGGCATTTGCGACCATACAATGCCTCGAAAGGAGCCATTTGAATACTGGAGTGGTAGCTATTGTTATACGAGAACTCGATCAAAGGTAAATGCACATCCCAACTACCACCAAAGTCGATGACACAAGAACGGAGCATGTCCTCTAGGGTTTGGATAGTACGTTCAGTCTGTCCATCCGTTTGAGGATGAAAAGCCGTACTAAGATTCAAATGAGTACCCATAGCGGACTGAAAAGTTTGCCAGAGACGCGAAGTGAATCGACCATCACGATCAGAAATGATGTCGAGAGGAACACCATGATGGCGTATGACTTCATTGGTATAGACACGAGCAAGTCGTTCAACCTTGAAATCTTCGCGAATGGGAATGAATTGTGCGGACTTAGTCAACCGATCAATGACTACCCAAATGCTGTCGTAACCAGAAGGTGTACGCGGGAGTTTAGTTATGAAGTCCATCGCAATGCTATCCCATTTCCACACGGGGATTTCAGGTTGTTCGAGTAGACCAGAAGGTCGTTGATGCTCGGCTTTGACTTTCGAACAGGTAAGACACTTGGAAACGTACACAGCAATGTCTCTCTTCATACCAGGCCACCAATAGGATGTACGTAGATTATGGTACATCTTGTCAGCGCCAGGGTGAATTGAGTACCTAGATTTGTGTGCTTCGTTCATGACAAGGTCACGAAGATTGTCACGATCTGGTATCCAAACGCGATCGCAACAATAGAGGAGACCATCAGGTTTTGAAACGAGTTGACTTTCAGATGCTCCACGTATTTCTACAGCCATGGAACCTTCATTGATAGATGAGTACTGTGCTTCACGAATACGATTGTGAAGATCACTCGAGATATGAAAACAACGAATGACATCTACATGAGCCTTACGACTAAGTGCATCGGCCACGACATTCGCCTTACCAGGGTGGTAGCGAATCTCGCAGTCGTAGTCGTTGAGCAATTCCACCCAACGTCGCTGTCGCATATTGAGTTCTTTTTGGTCAAAGATGTGTTGTAGGCTCTTATGGTCAGTGAAAACCACACACTTAGTACCATATAGGTAGTGTCGCCAAATCTTTAACGCAAAAACAACTGCGCCAAGCTCGAGGTCGTGAGTAGTATAATTTTTCTCATGTATTTTGAGTTGACGAGAGGCGTAAGCGATGACTTTGTCTCGTTGCATGAGTACACAACCAAGACCACGATTCGATGCATCACAATACACCACGAAATCATCATTCCCATCAGGGAGAGCGAGGATAGGAGCGTTGCAAAGCAAGTCCTTGAGAGTTTGAAAAGATTCTTCTTGCTCAGGACCCCAAGCAAAAGGTTTCTCTTTTTGAGTCAACGAAGTGAGAGGAACGGCGATCTTTGAAAAGTTCGAGATGAATCGACGGTAATAACCCGCCAATCCTAAGAAAGAACGGATTTCAGAAGGAGATTTAGGCGCGGTCCAATTCTTCACGGCTTCGATTTTTGAAGGGTCGACATGGATTCCTTTTTCACTAACAACGTGCCCAAGGAATTGCACTTCTTTGATCCAAAACTCGCATTTAGAAAACTTAGCATATAAACGTTCAGTACGCAAGAGTTCAAGGATAAGGCGAAGATGGCGCTCGTGATCGGCTCGAGATTTAGAATAAATGAGAATATCATCAATGAAGACGATCACAAAGCGATCCAAGTATGGTTTACAAATACGATTCATGAGATCCATGAACACAGCGGTGCGTTGGTTAAGCCAAAGGGCATAACCACGAACTCGTAATGTCCATAGCGAGTGCGAAAAGCGGTTCTGGGAACGTCCTCTTCGAGGACTCGAAGTTGGTGATAACCAGAACGAAGATCGATTTTGGAGAAACAGGTAGCGCCTTGAAATTGATCAAAGAGGTCGTCGATACGCGGGAGAGGATAGCGATTCTTAACGGTGAGTTTGTTGAGCTCACGATAGTCGATACACATGCGGAAAGAACCATCTTTCTTTTTAACGAAGAGCACAGGAGCACCCCAAGGAGAGGTACTTGGACGAATGAAACCCTTATCGAGGAGTTCTTGAAGCTGAGAAGACAATTCTTGCATCACGGAAGGTGCAAGACGATAAGGAGCCTTGGCAACAGGAGTCGCACCAGGTACGAGGTCAATACGAAAATCAACAGATCGAGGAGGAGGAGGAGGACCGGGTAGATCTTCAGGAAAGACGTCAGGGAAATCACGCACCACTGGAACATCACTTAAACTTTTTCCCTTGCCCTTTTCTTCCACAACGTGGGCTAAAAAGGCAAAGTACTGTTTGCGTAAGTACTTGTTCGCTTGTGTGCAGGACATCAACTTTAGTCCCCTTGAAGGTCGGTCTCCATAAACGTGTAAAACGTCACCGGATGGAAGAGGTAAGCGAACGAATTTCTCGTGACAAGCGATTTCAGCATGATTCTTTTGAAGCCAATCCATGCCTATGATGACGTCGAAACTACCCAATTGCATGGGTATGAGATCGATAGAGAAAGCATGCTCGTTAAGAGTAAGACGACAATCGAGGAGAATGGAATCGACTAAGATAGATTTGCCATTGGCGACTTCAACGGAAAACGACTTAGGTAGCTTAGAGCGTGTGCAATTTAACAATGATTCGAATTCTAAGGACACAAAGCTTTTTTCCGCACCAGTATCAAATAGTATCGAAGCATAAAGATGGTTAACAAGAAACGTACCATTAACGACATCATTGTCGTTGCGTGCTTGATTTGCGTTTAGGTTGAAGGCGCGTCCACGAGGAGGTTGTTGCTGCTCTTGGATCCATTGAGGGCATTGGGGACAAAGATGATTAACATCCTCACATTTGAAACATGCCCTAGGTGGTCTTGCGTTCTGAGGAGTAGGTGGAGCTTGTGGCGCTTGCTGAGCTTGTGGTGCTTGCTGAGCTGGTGGTGCTTGTTGTTGTTGGTATCGACAAAAGGCGGTGTCGTGTCCATAACGGTTACAAATGCCACAACGGCGACACCTAGCATTGACGGGATGATGATAGTTACAAGTGGCACACTTGGGATGAATCCCAGTGTACGACCCTTGGGTGTTATCAGGAGCAACAGGGTTTGGGTTAACGGGTGGCACAATCGCGTTACAAACGGGGTTGGATTGCTTTCGCTTCTTTCCCCTATTGTTATTCGATTGTTGGGTGATTTGATTGGCTGGCTTCGAAGGAACGGGGTTTGCGGCTTGCTTATCGCGAACACGGTTGTTGTTCAAAGACGCGGCCAAACGGTAAATGTCTTCGATGCTATCGAGTTTGGCTGCCTCGATTGTGTCACGCATACTAGGGGGTAAACCATTGATATACTTGCTTTTCTTGCGATCAGGGGTCGAGACAAGGTGAGGGACAATGAAACAGAGTTGTTTGAAACGGGTGGTGTAGGCTAGGTTGTCATCACCAATCTGCTTTAATACCCAAAATTCTTCCTCCAACTTTCGTTGCTCATGCGGAGGACAAAACTCATCCATCATTAGGGCCTTAGTCTCTTCCCATGTCAAAGCATAAGCCAGCTCGTTCGAACGTATGTTTCTTTCATTCGTCCACCACTCGAGAGCTCGGGCTTGGAATACCCCAGTCGCGTTGCGCGTCTTGAGCTCATCGGGGCACTCGCTATTGATGAATGTGACCTCTATGCTGTCAAACCACTCAAGCATGGCGGTCACCCCATCATTGCCAGTGAATGGCTTTGGATTGCACGATGAAAAGTGTTTGAAATTGAACGAGACGGGCTTGCGTGCTTCGACCTTAGAGTCGACGGAAGAGTGAGGAGTTTCAGCGGCTCGAATCTCGGAAATGACCTTTGGAACGACGCGAGCAAATTGATCGGCCATGAAAGCCATCATCTTCTTGGTGGAGCGAGACTTTGACTTCCTAGACGCGTTGGAGTGACGAGAAGACATCTAAGATTCAAAATAACGAAATGAGTGAGACTTGGTCATAATGCTTGTTTTAGAAAAATGAAATTGATCACATAGCATAAAGGGTCACATAGCATAAAGTTTCAAGTTGATTAACATGGCATAAAAGTTTAAATGTCTCATATAGCATAATCATGAATTCCACATAGCATAACATGAATAAACGAAAGCATCGTAAATTTAGTTTGTTCACGAGGGATTATTATTGTTTGTGATTGCGATAACGTGCGAAATGTTTAAAACGACATTTTGAAATGAACGAACGTTCAAGTATAAAAATCACATATAAGTTGAGATACATAAAAGAGAGGCTCAATAAAACATTGGATTGTTTCGGGTAGAGAAACGGCGACTATTCCAAAGTGGGTCGAAAGTTCTTTCGATTTAGAGATATTGTGCTTTGGCCTATAAGTAAGATACTCTCGTCGAGAAGCGATTAACGGTATCTTACCCTTCCGGTTACTACACATCTCTAAATGATTGAAACATTCGGGACTTTGGCGAGAATAAAAATCGAGGAATGGGACTTAATCGACGAGATGCGGGTTTCACCCCTAACTTGACGATTTCGTACCCTAAATGTGGTTGGTACTCGTCGATCAAAATAAAATTTTGACACTTTAACAAGGGCCAGTTGAAATGGAAATTACCATTAAGTTGTGGATGTCACTCCTAGCTTAATGGTGAAATTTCGTGCAAAATAGATTAAAGGTAGAATGAGAGTCGTTTACCAAATTGTGGGTTTCATGCCTATTTTGGTAAATTCTTCTCGTTGGTGTTACAAGAGTATAAAAATAGCATAAGTGTATTAGTGTTAGCCTTAGGAAAGGCACATAATTTTAATAGAAAGTATAGCTAGGAAGCATGCATGGTAGAGCACAAAAGTTTTAAACAACAAATAAGAGGCAAAATTCCTAGAACTATAGATTAGGGCAAAAGCATGGCAATTTTTCCTAATTCCCTATAGTTATGGCTCTGATACCAATCTGTCACACCCCAACCGATGGCGGAAACATCGGGATGAGACGAAGTGTGTATACATTGCTAGAGACGTCATAACACTATGTGACAATATTTAATTAAATTCAAATTTCATTTCAAAACTAAATTGTCATACAAGATTCAAATAAAAATAACAACATAGTTTCAAATTGTAACATAACGACAAAAGATAGATTAATCTAGGTAGGTATCTAGTCCACCCTAAATCTTGTTTCGTCTTGCATATCATCTCAATAATTAACCTGCAACATGTATTAAAATAGAGTTCAATGCAAAAGCAAAGGCGAGTATACAAGTTTGACTACATAGCATAATAGAATAAAACTCATATCCAACATGTTATTAAGTGAATAAATTTACTAGCAATGCAATTTTTGGTGTACAATATGATCAAACCCATGAATACAACGCATAAAAATAGCCTAATCCCAATCGTTCAGCGGGGTGGTAATGTTTAACTTAACAATACCCAATTAGAATAGCGGGCGGGGCGTTAATCCTATAGCGCTATAATTGTTAAGGTGGGCTAGCAAAGTTAATGAGCATATAACGTTCCAAATCGTTCATAGAGCATACAAGCATAGCAAATATTCATAATAGTTTCATGTCACGTTCATAGATAGAGTATGTTTTGTTTAAGCATAAAAGTTGTTTTGAATAGGTATACATGTTGCATCCCAAAGTGTAAAGGGGAAAAAGGGATCGAGTATACTCACGGTTTACAAGTCTTGACTTGGAAGTTCCGAGAGTAAGTTTGGTGGATGATTTAGCTTGGAGCACCTAGTCCTTCTACACGAGGAAACGTAGGTGTGTGAGTTTGGCCTTTACGGAAGATTAAGAATATGGAAATAACTTAGTATAACGAAAGTATATGTGTATGTGAAAATAATCATCTTTTAGACTTTATAACCATCATATGACACTAGGTAACCAATATGGTTATTTAATGTTTTTCATGGGTAGTGAACCCATTAGAATCATATTAAGGTTTAGGTCTTGGATGATATTCTACTTCTTTAACATGTAAACACAAGTTTAACATCAAAGGTTCGAATGAGTATATGCTTATACTTAGGCTAAATATTACATATTATTTAGGTCCAATATTTCAAGTAGGAGGTAGAAGATTAAATCTCAATTTAGGCACCTCTTAGTTACAAGGATGTCATGTATGGGGTAGGAAGACTAAGCTTCCATTTAGGCACCCCTTTGAAGTTCACCACTTCTCTTGATGTAAAGACAACCAAGGAGGGTCACGAACTAAGGTTTATACGAGTATGTAAGATAAACTAACTAATAGAAATCATCAAATCATGTGAGGATTGTATGTTTGGACAACCCATGTTGTTCCATAATCACTCATGTATCAAAGTCTAAGTTTGACATGACTTGTGGGTTAAAACCCTAATCAAAACACCAAAGTTTATGAGGTTTAATCCTCTGATTTTGAGTGTCTCAACCATGTTTTTAAGCTTACCCAACCATAGGAGAGGTTGTAAGCATTAGGACATTGGTGTGAGATGTGTTAGACACAAGTTGGATAAGAAATAACAAGTTGTTGATTAGTAATAAACAAAACAGAAAGTTTCAGTCCATTTTAGGGCAAATCCAAACATGATTCTTCTAAGGAAAAACCAAGGATTCAAACCCAAGGACATAACAAAGCAATAGGAAGAAGAACCAAGTGATTTGGTTGAGAAATGAGCAAGTTACACTCACTTTTGTGAAGATACAAGAATCTGTCCAAAACTCAGATTTACTGCAGATTAGAGAGTAGTTTAGTGAAGATTTAGGAGTTGTGAAAGTGTCAAATGGGTTGGAGAAGGTGGGTATTTATAATGGAGGAGTTATAAGATGATTGGAGGTGATTAGAGGTGGATTAAAGGTGATTGGGTGGGTTAGATTAATGGGATTTCGTGCACAAAGCTGGAAGAAACACACCTTCTGCCGAAACAAGGGGCTCGCGTGACGTCTAGGGCCTTGGCGTCACGCGGCGCCTCACTTCCGATATGTTTCATTTTGTTGCACTTTGGTCCCTGTAGTTTCTGTTTGATCCTTTTAGGTGTAAGTTTGAGAGTTTAGGGACTTGTTTTGATATAAAAGCATAGTATAAGGTGAAATCAAGTAAGACGATCAAAATCAAAGTATAATTAGGCGTATAAATGTCATAACCAAGTATCGTTCTCGTTCAAAACACGTTCAATGCATAAGTTTAGTTTAATTACAAGTTTAGCACATAGTTTCCAAGAATAACGTTCAAGCACAATTTGATTCACTAATCGATCATACGAGCATAATTAGAGTGCGTACAACAATAATGTAACAAAATACAAGTTTCATTAATGATCCAAGTCTCGGTTTGATAATGATTACAATGAAAGGAACGATTACAAGAATACAAGGTTTCCAAAAATAGAAATACGAACAAAACTTTCTATAAATGGAAGGTACAAAAGAGCCGGGCGTTACAGTCCACCACTCCTCTAGTGCTCCTGGTAAAGGTCTAAGGTGAACAATAGGGTCTGGAATGGCAGGTTTTAAGTTAACAGGTAGTAGGGCTTCTGCTGGGTAGTTAAAGAGAGTTTCATCGGCAGGTCAGATGATGTCACCTAGTGCTAGTTTTTGGTCCAACTCTTCTTCCCAAGATAGTGGTTCCTGGTTTTGCCTGGAACTCTCCCCAGTTTCTATTCCCTTTCCTTTATCCTTTGGGTCTTCCTTTTTCATGGTTTTCTGTGTTGCTGGCTTCTTCCTGCGTACACGCCTCCAACCTACCCACCTATGTCTCTTTTTCGCTACTTTTGGTTTTTCCTGAGGTTGGGCTTTAAATACCATAGGCTCCTCCATATCTGTCTGGTACCCAGTAGTAATACTGGTGATATCCATATCTGTACTATGGATTGAAATATTCTGTAGGGCTTCTGATAGTTCGTTCATGCTGTTAGCACACAGGAAGACGCACATAATCCTAAGTTAAAATTTTGTAAACTAAAATTTCACAAAATCACATAATGGCAGTTAAATAAATTAAGTATTTCTAAATACTTAATTGGCTTAAACCAGTGGCTCTAATACCACCTTTTTCTGTCACGGCCCCCGCGCCCGGATTGACCCGGTCCAGGAGTCGCGGGACAGAAACCTGTGGTACAGCGGAAGTTTAGCAGGATCATTTTAAACTTGAAAATTCCCGAGTATTATTTATTTTATAATTCGGGATAAACCCCGTAATTTACAGTAGAGGAATTTCATAGGAATTACCTTATTTTACAAAACATGTTCATTTATTTATTTATTTGAGCCACTATTTCAAGCCTGGGAGTGCTCCGTAGCACTAGTTCTTGATTCACAGTAGGTCACCTGAAACATGTTTGAAAATATTTTGTCAACGGGGAAATACTGAGTGAATCATTCATTTTGATAAAATGACACATAGTTATAAATTACAGCATAAGAGCGATTACAATGGCATTTATCTTATTTTTATCTGGCCTTTCCACCCGTGTGACGATGGTCACCCCACTATTGGGTCCAGTCACCCAAGTAGTGATGTTTTGTCACTGTTTGGACTTATTAGCCTAACCTGTGTTAGGGCTTATTAGCCTAACCGTGAGAAATTAGTAATGTGCACAATACTCCACTAGCCAGTGATTAAGATAACCACGACTTAATCCCTGTAATTATAACATTTGAAAATAATTTGAGGTATTGTAAAAAAGTTGATAAAAAGAGAATGACTCACATTGCAAGTTTATACGAGCAGGGTTTAGCCTACTGGTAAGCCGAATAACCTAGTTTAAACAATAATGCACACGAACCAGGTTAGTAACTAATACAGCATTTACGATAACTCACGAGATACAACCCTCACAATGAATGACAAAGTGCCATACTAAACATCCATCGAATTAACGACGAATGACAAAGTATAACCCTAATGCGGACAACACTTAAACATCCATTGGATAGTTTCGATCGATCGGATATTGAATCGTAGCAGCGATCGAGTTATTACTCGGTATTGTGGCAGCACCTCACTATATGAATTCTAAAATTTTGAGCAGTATAACTTTGATTTTGAAACTTTCGTTGACGCGACTGAACTGCTCATGATCTAACCTATTTATAGCTGAAAAATGGTGTTCTCGCGGCCCGCGTAAAACATAAGCGAGACCTTACGCGGCCCGCGTGGCTGCCTAGTCTAGGAGTAGGTCTGGTTGGTCACAAGTAGGGTTACCAGGGTGTCAACACGTGGTCCCAGAATACTTATTCGGTCAAATATAAGTTGACGCGGCCCGCGTAAACATTCCTTAAGTTTAACGCGGCCCGTCTGAAGCACCTAAACGCTTATCTGGTGATTAATAAGTTGTAGCGGCCCGCGTAAGGTTAAGCTATCCCTTACGTGGCCCGCCTAAAACCCATTTTTCTTGTTTTCTTGATTTTTCAAGCTGGTTAGGGTTTTAGGGGTCCGGGTTTTCACGTATGGATAAATTAGGGACATTTTTGAAGGTCTTTACAGGACGTATGGTTTGGGATCATTGCCACGATTCCATGTGTTCTGGTTGCGCTTGTTATTGCGCTTAGAGTCTTGGTGGGAGGATTGGCCTTCCGCTTGAGGCTGTGCCTTGACAGTGTGCGGTTTGAGAGACCGCTGGGTTTGGGCGTACGTCTTGACCGCAGCCATGACGTCGTCCCACCTTTCTGGCAAGCCCTCCTTTCCTGAGATGGTCATAACCATTTCGTCGTACTTAACGACTCAAATTAAATGGTTGCATGCCATTTGATCTGCTACTCCGCCGATCTCGAGGCACTCTTTATTGTAGCAGACGACAAACGACTCCAGAGTTTCGTTGTCTCCGAGCCAGATGTTTATGACGTACATGGAATCGCGTTTGTGACGTCGCTGCTGACTGAAGTGTGCAAGGAATCGCTGCTGACGTCGCGTTTGTGACCCGCAGGTGTGTATGGTGCGAGGGTGGGACCGCCTGGAATTTGCGCTTCAGCGTAAGCTTTATTGTATGCCGCGGCCAGCATAGTTTGTTGTTGGAAATTCCAGGTATGAAGGTCCATGCCTGGAGGTATCACAATAGCATACTGTGAAAAATCTGGTGCAGATGCGGCGGGAGTGGCCCCTGCTGCAGATGTGCCTATGTGGCCAACATTTTGGGCTGGGGGAGCAGTCCTCACAGGCCCTAGGTTTGCGGGGTTTAGACTTTCCCCGGTTGCATTATTTAGACGATCAGACTTGATCTTAAGAAAGAAAGAGATGTGAAAAAGGTGCTTAGAGTAGCGGTGGGCGCCAATGATGAAACAGTGGTTAACCGAGAGAGGTTAATTCAATGGTCTCGTCAAGTAGGGTTAAGAGCATTCTCATCCAATCCATCAAATTATACATACATTCCACTAAAAAAACAACTCCTATATCAATATATTTTCACTAAAAACAAATACTTTTTCTCTCTCCTTTTCAATTAAATAATATTATCATTACATTTTTCTCTCTCCTTCACTCACAACCACTTTCAATATATATTAAAAAAATATACTGGGTGAACAGTGTCCCACAAATATACAGATGAACAGTAACATTTTCTCTCTCCTCCACTCACAACCATTTTTATACCCTTTATAATATAAAAACTACCCCTCACATATTTTGATGGTTTGGATGAGAATGCTCTAATCCCTTCTTTCCGAGGATCGGTGGCTGGACCGTCCACTGGTTGATCTCCTCCACAAGGAAAACACACCGTGACTCGTAACAAGGAGGAAGGGCTGGGTGTGCTCCTTGTTACCACTCTCCGACGTGAGAATCAGTAATTTGCTCGAGAAGCAAAGTGTGTGATAGTAGTAGTAGTAGTAGTGAGAGAGTTGAGAAGCGATACCTCAAACCTGGTTTGGGATGGGTATTTATAGTCGAGGAGTGAAGGAGGGTGGTTGAGTGGACAGACTAACGACGCGTCGCCCTTATGCAGGTGTGTTAGGCTTGTCGGCTATGGAGGTGAAGCCACGTCCTATTGCGGTGTCAGTCTGTCGCTTACGTACGGGCTGACAGACGACTGTCACTGGTGCCACTTGCCCTGTGGTGTCAGTCCCACTTGCCTCGTGGGCAGGATGCGGTGCCGCGCCGCATCTTTGCCTGCGGTAACTACTGTTGTTTCCGCATTCTCACTCTGGCGAAGACTGTGGGATGCGGTGCCAAGCCGCATCGTCATTTGTGGTGACTGTTGTTGTTGTCCAGATCCTTTGTCATGACGAAAATGTTCATAGGATGCGGTGCTAGGTCGCATCGCTATGCGTACACCCGTTTTCATACACAAGGTAAGTCTTCCTATCGCTTGACCGATTGGATTCGACTGCTGTGTTCGCGCGTGCCCGCATGGATACAGATAAGTTCTTGCTGGTGGAGGTTTTTGATAAGAGTAATGGTCACTCGCGGTCATGCTGACACGATATCTGGGACCATACCCCTTCAATTATCCAACTCCTTCACGCTCCTTTAATGCCATTACGCATAAGCTAAGATATTGTATTATTACATCCCTTCAAATGATAAGAGTTGCAATCTTATTTAACACAATTGTATTAGTGCAATCTTTCTTAAATAAAACTAATCATCCAGTTTTTCAATAAAACATAAAATACAATTGGCCTTTAAAGACAAACTAAATAGCCGATATAGAGTAGGATTTTAGTATTTTAAGGGTGTAAGAGCATTCACATCCAATCCATTAAATTGTGTGTGTGAAGTTTTTATAATGTAAAGAGTATAAAAAGTGGTTGTGAGTGGAGGAGAGAGAAAATGTTACTGTTCATCTGTATATTTGAGGGGACACTGTTCACCCCCTATAATTTTTTAATATATTTTGAAAGTGATTGTGAGTAAAGGAGAGAGAAAAGGTAATGATAAAGGTATAAAAAATATTATTTAATTGAAAAGGAGAGAGAAAATGTAGTGTTTTTTAGTGTAATTTAGGGTGAAAATTTGGTGGAATGGATGTGAATGCTCTAAGGAGTGGTTAAATATTTGAGAGTGGCAAACTAATAAATCAACCAATCAGAGTGCGTCACGTCAATCAGTGAAAAGTGTTTAAACTTTACTGAAAAGTGTTGGTAATGGTTAGACATTTGGTGAAGTGGTAAATTAAAAAAAAGTGTGATTGGTTGAGATTGGAATGGACCCCACCCACACTACCCTCTCTCTCTCATACCCTCCCTTCACCGCATTCATCTTTGATTACCGCGCGACAAAGGGGTCGGCGGCGGTGTTGCCGCTCAACTTTGCCGTACCACTCCGGACACCCTAAAGTTTTATGTTCGTCTTTTAAATTAAAAATATATAAATTTAAAAAAAAAAAAAACTTAAACAGTTTTGACTGTTAATTTGTTTTAATAAGGGTGTAAGGAGTGGTTAAACACTTTGAAGTGGCAAACCAAAAAACTGACCAATCAGAGCGCGTCATGTCAATCAATCAAAAGTGTTTAAACTTTGGTGAAAAGTGTTGGCAATGGTTTAAACACTTGGTGAAGTGGTAAACTATTTTTTTTTAAAAAAAAGGAAAAAATTGTGATTGGTTGAGATGGGAATGAACCCCACCCACAATATCCCCTCTCTCTCACTACCCTTACTCTCTCATGTTCCCGATCGGCAATATGTCACCGAGCGACAAACAAACCGACGCGACAAAGGGGTTGGCGGCGGTGTTGCCGCGCGGCAAACCACTTTGCCACTTTCCTTTGCCGCACCACACCGTATACGGTATACCCTAAATTCAACTCACAAACTAAACAGTAGTTTCAGTGAATGTGCGAATTGTAGTAACTGATACGACAGTGATCCAACGGTCAAAACAATGGTCATCTGGCAAAGGCAGTGATGCTGTCCGCACAGTATCCTTTCTTTAAGAGGCCCCACATTAACAACAACCATAGCTCAGCTTACTTACTGTGAGTCTGCACACACAGGGTCCTATCCCATCTTCACAACAATTTGTCATTTGTCAAACATGTCATGTCACTTTCCCGTCATGTATGTGAGTATGTTATGCTGCACCACTGGGTCCCACTAATATTCAGCTTTCATTTTTGTTTTATCTTACTTTTCATTTAACTTCATATACTTTTACTTTATTCTACTTTAAGTCCTTGTACTTTTCTCACCCGTTCTCTTGATCCATTTAATGTAATATTTAATTCACAGTCGTACTTATTTAAATTGTGTTGCACCTTAAAGTAACCAGGGTTGAAATTATTCGCGTCTCGCGTAGGGACACGGTTAGAATTTAGGTTATATGTACTGGGGCGCGAGAAAGAGCCAGAACACCGCCCCCAAGGGCGCTATGTTTCAAAAATGGGTGGAGGGCTTGAAATTTTTCGCGGCGTTATTGTTGTTTGGTTAATTGAGTTGGCCAATCAAAAATAGAAGAGTTTTTTTATATTAATTAATAAAACTTAAAATTATTAAATAGGTAATGATGGGTAGGGGCTTTATGACTACGGCCTCAAATTGCATAACGCCCCATAAAGCCCCTTGCTGACGTGGCACGACACGTGTCGCATAACGCCCCCAAAAGGGCTTTATGACTACACATGGCCTTAGAACGTATAGCATATTGACAACTAATTCATAAATTCGTAAAATTAAATAAAATGGTGTCTATATGTGTTAGGGGAGGAGGCGTGGTCTAGTGATAGATTTCTATCACTCCCACTATCCAATCAAATCATGTCATGTCATCACCCAATATTCTATCACTAGTGATACAAATGTAGGGGGTGGTATCACTAGTGATGGAATTCTATAACTCACAATTTTTTTTTAATTTTCATTTTAAAATTAGAAATTAAATAATAAAACAATAAAATTAAAAAATTTCATTAAATTTAAAACATACTACTTCAATTTAACATACTAGAAACATACAATTTAAAAAAAACCCTACTTCGTTGGCACGTATACGATCACGGTCAACCATCTTCTTCTTTGGGCGGGACGACTCGGCATCAAGCTCGTTATACACCGACACAAAATATTTTAGCGTCTCGTTGTCGGAAGATGACTCGGTATCGCTATCGCTAGACATCGGAAACGTCGAATCCGTAGGGAATTCCATTTGAGAAAGATTTAAAAATTGTGTGAAATGGGTTTAAAATGGTTTAAAAGATATAGATTGGTGTGTGTAAAATGGTTTAAAATGGAGATATAAATAGATAAATGGTTTAAAGGTTTTTTTTTTTTAATGAATATTACCGTTCAAATTAACGGTCAAAAAATCACAACGGTCCAATTTTTCAAACTTTCAACGCGTGATGGATTCAACGCGTTGAAAGTATAACGCGTTATATGGGGGCCGGCGGCGGTGTTCTAGGTGGGATCACGCGTGAAACTTAGTCCATAACGGACCGCCCGCTGTGCCCTTATGCTATTTGAATCGTAACTCGGCTTTAAACATTAAAATAATAAGAAAAAATAAAACAATATAGTAAATTACAAAGGTATAAAAAGGTAAACGATAAAGAAAATGACAGAAACTCGCCACTCGGTCAGAAAAAAACAAATGGAAAAAGTAGACTAAAGGACCATCAATGTACTAAACCAGTATTAACGTGTTCGTTAAAAACGCTATTTAGGGTAAAAAAAGTAACGAAACAAACTAAACCAAAACTAAACTAAAAAAAACTTTCGCCACAATTGTTATAGTAAAGAAAAACAAAAGTTATAAAATATGTTTAAAACAACAGTATTAATGTGTTCGTTAAAAAAACTTTTTTTTTGAAACTGCGAATTTCATTAACAACGCTAGCAACAAGCTAGAAAAAACAAGACAAAACGAATTACAAGGGGCACCGAACCCAATCGCTCCACACTCGATCCTTGACATTGGATTGGTTACTAATCCAAAAAAAAAAAAAGCTTTTATACCCCCAATACGATATTTATGCTCTTTTTGTTCCCCGAAAAAACCAACTCGTTTCTAGTCTTCCAAATCGTTTCATAAAAATGGTGCATTAAGTTGATATATAGTCCAAACCAAGAAGATCCCAAAATCTTTTGATGAAACGCAAGTTAAACCCATTGGGACCCGGGGCTTTATCATCCCCACAATTCCAAACCGCCTCTTTGATTCAAGAGACGAACACGACATAATAAGAGGCCACATCTTCACCCGAAAGCTTTTTATAAATTGAACAAGTAAGGACTGGTCTAATGGTAAACTCTTCCTTGAAACGAGAACCAAAAAATCAACGAGCCTCTTTTTTACGAGTTTTGGATTGTTACACCAAACCACGTGGATAAAGAGACCGTGTAATTTGCATTTCGCCTCCTTGCTTTTGATGATACCATGAAAGAACAAAGTGTTGTCGTCCCCAAAGGAACCCCATTTGACCCATGACAATTGTTTCAGGTCTTTAGCTTTCACAGCCTCAAGGTTTAGCAATTTTGTTTTGCATTCCGAATAAACCCATATATCTTCTTCACCCATATTCCCAGATTCCATTGCCTCGTCCAAAGAAAATAACTCAACATGGCAATTTATCCTTTAGTTCCTCTTCTTTTAGTTTACGTACTGCAGCCCAAGCCTTAAGAGCCTATTTGAAGTGTTTCAGTTTATTGGCTAAAATAATACTATCAGAGCCCGAAGGGATGAAGGAATCGTTTGCTTGCTTTAAAATGTCCGAAATACCCTCCCTATCAAGCCACAAATTGAAACCTCGAAAAGGGATAGGGTCACAGTCAATAGGATCAACCGCAAGGTCAAGTGGCGAATGGTCGGATAAAAAGCGCGGAAGTACGGTGAGGCACACATCTGATCATCTTTCTAGAAACTTGTCACAAAGTGGAATCTATCAATTTTACTAAGCTTGGGTTTGGAACCTTTACCTTTGCAGAAGGTGAATTTTATGCCCTTCATGGCGAATCAATGAAGCTCCGAGTTCTAAAGGTGTTGAAGTAATGGGTTGTAAATGAAAGTATACACTAAATGACGAAATAAACAAAGGGCGACAAAGTCATTTTTTTCGAACGGCGACTTTCATTGAAAAAACGGCCCGCTAACAAGCCGCTAGTAAGGCGAAACAACTACAATAAACAAAACATACAAATTACACATTGAAACGCTTCCATTTGGTCCACTCTAAAGACAAGTTTCTGGATCTGTTGCTAATCCACAGGAAACTATAATATTTGATCTCCCCCAAGATGCTTTGAATTTTTATCGGCTCGTTAGAGAACAAGCCTTGGTTCCTAGCTCTCCACATACTCCAACACGCGACCATCAACACCGCTTGAATGAGTCGTCTCTTGTGACCTTTTTCCGAACCAAACTTATGATTGTAAAAAATGTCTTTAACGGAGAAGAAGTAAAGGGGTGGGAGTTTACACCATGAACTGATATGCTGCCAAACTACCGTGGCAGTAAGACACGATGTAAAAATATGGTTAATGGATTCGTTTTCATTCCTGCAAAAACAACACAAGGATGTACTTTGGATGATGTTTCTTCTCACTAATTCATCCGTAGTCGGGAGCCTTTCCAGCAACATTCTCCACCCAAACACATTTAACTTTAGCGGGATCCAGCTATTCGAATATAATCTTGGGCTGTTTTGGTTATCTTCACCTGATAGAATAAGTTTCTTAACTGTCGCAATAGAAAATTAATCCAACATCTGATCACTCCAAACCCATTTATCCACCCCTTCGCCAAAACGCACCTGGGACAACATGGCTTTAAGACTATTCATCTCATTTATGGCTTCCTCTTGGAACAATTGTTGTTTCCAGGCCCATGTAAACTCAATAACTTCATTGCTCGTGTAACATCGGTCCGCGATAGAGCATCCTTTAACAGATTCAAGGCGAAATAAACATGGGAACATAGTCTTCAATGGTTTATTATCCAACCACACGTCCACCCAAAATCTTATGGTTTTGCCATCACCTAACTTACCTTTTATAGCATTCCCCAAAGGCAACGTAGTGGAGAGAAGAAAATTTTCCAGTTTTGCAATAGAATTCCATGTCCCTACTAGATGCTTGTTATGAGGAAGCGCCAACCAAGTCCTCAGAGTTGAGTGTAAAGCTAGAATGAAACGTCTCCATAATTTATTTTCCTCCACTTTAAACATCCACCAACACTTCGAAAGAAGCGAGATGTTCGAGACTTTTAGAGGACATAAACCCAGCCCCCCATCTTTTTTAGGTCCAGTGACCCGATTCCAAGCCACCCAGCTTGTCTTTTTGTTATTTTCATCCCCCCCCCCACAAGAAACACCTTCTTTTTTCCTCAAGTAATGGGCTGTTTGGTAGTCTCTTAATGACCATTCAGATGCTACATATTAAAAGTTTAAAACCTCTGAATGAATAAGAGGTAACCTCAAGTCTGAATGGTTAAGAGGTAACATCTGAATGGTAAATCATTACATATCACATTCTTCTACCTTCTCATTGGTAAAATTCTTAATGGTTCCATTAAGAGGTAGCCTCTTAATGACCATTCAGAGGTTACCAAACAACCCCTAAATCAATGACTTTTTTTCATTAATTTATATAGAGATAATTTGTTTTTAAGTTTTAATGAATGTATATTAATTTATATAGAGATAATTTGTTTTTAACTTTTAGTGATTGTATAGGGTATAATAACCAATGTGGGGCTAAACTAGTTGGTAAACTAATGACAAGAGCATTCACATCCAATCCATCAAATTATACATACATTCCACTAAAAAAACAACTCCTATACCAATATATTTTCACTAAAAACAAATACTTTTTCGGGAAAATTACCAAAGTGGCCGTTTGACCAAGCCATTTTCCAAAATAGCCATTTGACCGGGCATAATGCACCCTCCCATCAAAGTGAACTCCCATATTTATGCACCTTCAATCCAACCACCAGCTAGCCGACACGTGTCCCTGAAGCCTGAACCGGCTTTATGCCGCGTCGCCTGGCAGCCGAGCCGCTTCCCCCCCCAAGCCAAGCCGCTTTGCAGAACACCTGATTTATGCCGCTATGAGGACTGCCTCGCCGAGCCGCTTCATGTTAAAGCCGAGCCGCTTTACCCCATTCCAAGCCGCTTCATCAGACTTCCAAGCCGCTACACCTCCAAGCCGCTATAACCTGTTCCAAGCCGCTTCATCAAACTTCCAAGCCGCTACACCCTGCAAACGAGCCGCTTCAGCTTCCCGCCAAGCCGTTTCACCTTGGTCAAGCCGTTTCATTCCAATTCCAAGCCGCTAGACATGTTTTTTTATTTATAATTTCGTATGTATAAATATACATCTGTTTTTTGTCTTTTACACACATCTGTGTTTTGTCTTCTCGTTATCTTTGTAGTAATACATTGTTTGGTCACGTTTAGTATAACTCATGGGTGTTAAGTGTGTGATATACACCGGGGGTAAGTGGGAGGTTGTTAACGGGAACATCGAGTATGTTGCCGGTCACGATTGTATTACTAGACGTGGTTTAGAAGTTGAAACTACTTTTTCCTACATCACTTTTTTAAGTTATATTCGAAAGATGTGTGATATTCAAAATATTACTCGGATATCCTACCGGATGTCTTCGTTTACAGATCCGATAGATATAATGAATGATAATGATGTTGTTTTTTTCTTTAATTTGGCTAATAGTAAACCATTTGAATTATTTCAGTTATATGTCATTCAAGAACCCGGTGTTGAGTCTTCTGATTGCGCATTTTTAAACAATTTCAAAGTTCCTGATTTGAATTTATCTTTTGATGATAGTGATAAAAAAATTAATGAAAACTGTACCCAATTATATTTACCGAGTAATACCCAAGGCATATCTTCTATTGTGTTTGAGCCAGGCCACATTTTTAATAGCAAAGAGGAAATGAAACTTGAATTGGGTAAAAAATGTTTGATAGAACGATTTGAGTTTAAAGTTGATAGATCGTCTAAATCACGGTACGAAGTGTCATGTTGTGTTGATGGTTGTGAGTGGCGTTTTAGGGCATACAGCTTTGCTGGTGATAGCACATTTTACGTTAAATATTTTAACGATAAACACACTTGTTCAAAGACGCTCACACACCCACATTTTCGTCAGGCAAACCCCCAAGTTGTGGGTCATTATTTAGTGCCTCAATTAAAAGACGGTGGTCGAATTTATCGCGGAAACGAGATAAAGTCCGATTTTAAACAAAATTTAGGAATTGATATTAGTTACATGCAAGCATGGCGTGGAAAATGTCATGCTTTAGAACTCTTGCAAGGTACAAGCAGAGATTCTTTTGCCGAACTCCCAATCTATTGTTACAATTTGGAGCGGGCGAATCCGGGAACCGTGACTCACATTTGGGTTGACGACGAGAGTCGGTTTGAAATGGTATTTGTGGCTATTGGTGCAGCGGTAAGTCGGCATGGACCTTAATAATATTTTTTTATCTTAAAATATGATGGTCATTCACTGATTTTTTTTTTCAGGTTCGTAGTTTTATGCGTAATTTAAGACCTGTTATTATTATAGACGCTGCCCATTTGAAGGGTGAATTTAAAGGAACATTGTTTTTAGCAGTTGGCATGGACGGAAATAACCAGATTTTACCAATTGCCTATGGAATAGGCAAATCAGAGGATGGTGCTTCTTGGACATGGTTCCTCTCAAAGCTTAAAGGTTGTGTTGGTGAAATTCCAGATATGGCGATCATATCGGATAGGGCCAATTCAATACATTTAGCTGTAAGCAACGTGTTTCCACACGCTTATCATGGTCTCTGCTGTCGACATTTAATGGTGAACTTAAGTTTACCGTCGAATAAAAAAAAAGGAATACGAGAGCCTCTGGTGGAAGACCTGTAAATCTTACCGGTTGTCTGATTTTAATGAGTCTTTCCACACTCTATGTCTTGCAGTTCCTAGAATACGGAACACTTTAATAACTATCGGGTTTGGACGGTGGGCAAGAGCGCATTGTCCTGGCAATCGATATCATTATATGACATCTAACAGTGCAGAGTCAATTAACGCTTTGTCTAAAGACTATCGTAAATTGCCAGTAACCCAACTTATTGAATTTTTCCGTCAATCTGTTCAAAAATGGTTCTATGATCGTCGGCTGGAGGGAATTAAGGAAAGACATGAGCTTACCCAGTGGGCTCAAAAAAAAATTGCAAAGAAAATTGATGGGTCTAGAACTTGGACTGCCGCTGGTGTAGGGTTGAACACTTTTGATGTTGACGACAGGAAAAAACGTGGTTTTGTAAATTTTTACGATCGAACATGTAGTTGCCGTGTTTGGCAAGTTTCTGGACTACCCTGTGGGCACGTGATTGCTGTATCCAAATTCTTAGGTGAAACTGACTGCAGTCATTATGCTTTCTGATGTTATTCCAATGAAGTGTATAAAAAACATACGAGGAAGCGATTAATCCTCTTCCTCATAAATCTGAATGGGAGATACCAGAAGGTCTTATAAATGTTCGCCCCCCGCATATGACAAAACGTCAGTCGGGCCGTCCGCGAGCAAACAACAGAATCTTGTCTCGAGGGGAAGAACCCACGCCTCTATATTGTGGTAGGTGTAAGTCACACGGACACCATCGTGACGTTTGTTCAGCCCCAATCCCATCGCAACAACGTTCGCGTAAAGGCAAGGAAACCGTTGCTCACGAAGACCCAGGAAATAATCCGTCTGATAATTATTTTCCGTCTTATAACTTGGGAGATTTTTAGTTTTAGTGTAGTATTTTGGAATTTTTTTTATGCACAACATTCTGTTGAAATCCTTGTACTTGAAAAATATATTTATATTTTAACTTGAATTATTTTAACATGCATAGATACAAACATCAGTTTTTTGTAGGTGTGAATCGGCCAGCGTAGAGTTCATCCGCCATGTACCGTCTGTATCTGACACAAGCATCCTGTAGATTTTCCTCTTCCCATGTCAATGCAAAGTTTTGAACAAGTTTTTCCATTAACATACAAATAATTACACCTGAATTTCGACCTGTATGATCCCCGTTATCTGGCCACACATCATCCCCCGCACACTCCAAGGTATCTGTCTCGTTTATTCCAGAACGTTGCCAGTACGATATGCGACCCAAAAACCATAAGAATGGAGACTCAAATTCAAGTAGAATTTGATGTATTTTTTTATGTATGCAAAACGACTCTCCACAATGCATTACATTACAATTATTTGGGAAATAAACTTTAACTTTTAGTGACAACATGTTTATCTGTAAGATTAACCAGTGTTGATCCTTGTGTGAAACTGGCATGTAGACCTACAAAATGTCGATATTTAAATGGCCGGATCAAATTATTTTTGGATGAAATTAATAAAATAATAAACAACTTTTACCGTATCCACATTCCAAAATGCAGGAAATTTTTGTCTAGACCCATCTGCATAGTTGTAAGCATCATGATTCTGTTCAACTACCATGTTGAAAAAATGAGGGGGCATAATTGTCCAACGATAATCATTAGACTCGCATGGCCGTGTCTCGCTTTGAGTTTCCCGTAAATACATTAGCTTGTTACACCATGCATTTATGTGCTGGAAATTAAAGGGCAAAACTAATTTTAAAATATTAAAAAAAACATATATAGTTCGTATGTTTACATTTTTAAATACCGTTTCTTGTATAAAACCATTGCCACAAAACCCAAGAAGTCCGCCCCACCAGTCTTTTCCTAACGGTGTAACGCCCATGTATGTCGAATAGCAAGTTGGTGTATCACCATCGTAGTAAAACTCAAGAACATTTGGAGACCAACTGTCATATCGATCATCTTCAATGATCCAACGCGTGTTCTGTACTGGATGAGGAATGGTTGAGCAAGACCTCCTTTTGGACATTATTAGTTCCTCAGTATGTTGGAAAGAGGAAGCATAAAGATGTGTATATATAGCCACCTCCATCCAAATATGTATGTTTTTTTAATTTATTTTTTTTCTAACAATTACTTAAAAAAATGCACAAGACTTTATTTATTAAGATAGAATAGGAAACAAACGGACAAGCATTTATATAAACGTACGATTAAACTATAAATCTAAGAAATAAAAAATAGATTATTTCTAAGGCCAATCACCCAAGAAGAATGGGGGCGGCGAGACCGAACGATCACTGTCTCGACCGTCAGATCTTGGCGAGTACCAACATGTACGACGTGGGCTCTCCGGTGTTGGGCATCGAGTGTCCTCCTCCCCCCACCATTCTACATACTCCTCTCCCGGGTCCGTTTCATAGCCTTCCGGTCTTCCATGCTCAAGCATCTGGTTAGGTTGATTAGTGTTTGGCGATGCAATTTGAAGTGTGCTCATTGCTAAATCGTATGCCAAGTTCAACTCTTGATCTGTTAAATCGTCTGGATGTTCTTGCTGGTAATATTCATAAACAATGTTTTCGTTTTCTAGTGGTGGGTTTGTAGTTTCTTGGTTTTCTGAGTTAATTGAAGGTGGTGGGTTTGTAGTTTCTTGGTTCAGACGACGTCGTGTTAATCTCCCAGGTGCGGGAAGTAGTTGGTTCGAAGGAGGAGGGTTCGGTCGACGTCGAGTGGATCGCCGACGTGTTGCGGAAACCACTGGTTCGATAGGATCTTGGTTACCTACACCCATGTTTGTGTTCATAGTGAGTTGTGTTTATTTTGAAGGTGTAATGGTGTGTGTGGATGTTGGGGGTTTATATAATAGAACGAAGTCATCATAATTCTATATAAATAATTAAACATTTAAAATAAATATCATTAAACAAGATTTGGGCGTGGTAAACATCGCCAAAAATACAGTTTATCTGCCATGAAACGTCTGTATGCTAAAAAATTTTGAATTGTTTGTCCGGATCGAATAATTGGTTTGTCTGCTACTAAATGCTCCATAAGCATACATAGATAGACTCCCTCATTTCCTGAGAGTGACCTGTTAGACACCATGTATTCTTCATTAAGCTCAAAAATCATGCGTTTTTCCGGTTTGCCCGTCTTTTTCCAATACCGCAAATGCACCAACAAAGCTCCGAAATAAACTGCGATCTTAGTCAACCGTGGGTGAATAACATTTCTGTACTTTTCACCAACACATATGTCTTCACATGCGTATATAACTAATTCCTGAGTTACCAACTCAAGTCGAAGCAGCACCCATTCTCTATTTTCCAGCGGCAGTGGGAAAAAAACGTAATCAACGTCGATGAAAGAAGGAAATGGGTTTAATTTACCATTACCATACATAGCCACGTTTTTAGTAACAGAGTCTAATAAATTCTCATAGAATTGTGGTGGTAGAATAGTCCAACGCAAGTTTAGCATTGTCTCCGTTTGAAGTTTTCTACTCCTCCAAGCCATCAGTCTTCCAACCCAACCTTCAATATGCTGTAGAAGCATCATTTATTAATTTTTAGATATGTTAACATCAAAAAACAACATATTGTACAAAGATTTAAACGAAATTTACTAAAGCCGTTAGGTAGCCGTTACTACGATATCCCAACAGAGTGCCCCAAAAATTTTGGTCTAACTCAATTGATCTTGAGAAAACAGCCGAGTAGCAGAATGGAGCGTCTCCATTATTGTAAAATGTGACCACATCTTTCGACCAATTCTCCGTTTCGTCGTCTAGAATTGCCCATCTACCTGTTCTATGGAGGTGTAAGCTTTCACGGTTCTGTACAAACTGGTTGTCTTCAGCATTTTGTGCATTTGAAGATTCAGAGGACGAACTTTCACTCTTGTTTTTTGGCTTCCTCAATTTGCTAAGAATCCAACTTGATGATTTGTTAACGGGTTGAGAGCTGTATACATCATCAGTGTTTTTATTAGACATTTTTTCCAACTATATGAGAGAAAGTGTTTTTTTTGTGTGTTGTATTTATACTCCAAGTCTTAGAATTAATTACTTATAAGTATAAATATAAATTATTTTGTTTATTAACTTACCATGTTAGTAAAATAAAAAAAAAATTAAAAAATATAAATTACGCTAGATATGCCGCTATAGCTGTCGGATATGCCGCTACATGTCTGATATGCCGCTATACCTGACGGTTATGCCGCTACACCTATGTCTTTCCCTTTCCAAGATGATGTGACATGACCGCTGCCCATTATGCCGCTACACCTGCCCAAGCCGGTACACCTGCCAATATGCCGCTACCGCTATGCCCATTATGCCGCTACCGCTATGCCCAACCTCTTATGTGCATACCACCCACCGATGCTGAGATGCGAACTGAGTGGTTTGTTGCCAGTTCAGATTATTTGGATACCCAACGTCAACTGTATGGTTTTGACACGTCGTCTGATGTACGGTCACATATGACAGCTCAACTACGGCCTGAAGATTTAAATGAGGTGTATAATAATATTTTCGGTTTAAATGAGCCGAAACAACCGTTTTCCCCGGCACCAGACCGAACAGAAATTCCACAACAAAATTTTGGTCCCGGTCAATTTTCTTATGGGGTTGGTTCTAATGACGAACTTATTGAAAAATTTAAGTTGCTGATGGATGAAAACAACCACAAGTTAAGTTTGATGATGGATGAAAACAACCACAAGTTAACTGCCATGTTAAGTTCTGCGGGTTTACATGGTGTTCGGCCGGTTCCTGCTAGTACTCCATTTTCCATGCCAAAAGTTAACTTTAGTGATAAGGTAATACTTGAATTTTTTTAATTTATTATTTTTATAAATTTTTCATAATAATTAATAATTTATAAACTGATGACATTTTTTAAAATTTATAATTTCAGGGTGTAGCCGACCAGTTTGAAGTGTACGATAATAGTTATCGTGTGCCGAGCTTCAACTTAATGCAAGAAGATATTGTAAGTTATAAACTAATGAAATTTTTTAAAATATAATTTTTCAACTGTCTAGTCTTATATATTTTTTTTCTCGTAGAATGCTGATCCGGAGTTGGTCAATTTGAGGCGATCTGAACGGCTTGTCAAGCCCTCATCCTGTATGCTATCACCATTTGTTGTTTTTAAACATTTGAAAAAAGGGCAAACAAGGAAGCGAAAAACAGATGATCAAAAGATCGCTGAAATTAGGAGTTGGTATCCTAGTAGTGGCGATGTCCAGCTCCGATTAACGACGGGTGGATTCGTAGGTCCGTCATTCTGGTCAGCACTGCTAGGTGACGATAACGAGGGGTGGTTGAGCGATGATGTAAGGAATTTTAGATATATTATCTGTTTACTAACAAAAGTAAAATATTATTTGATTTTTTGCTAAACAGCATATCTTTGGTTGGATGATCCACTTGTATGAATCGAGAGATCGTAATGCCCGTTGGAGTATTTTACCACCATATTTCCAAATGTATTTTTATGGAACGACTCTCCCTGAACAAACATACAAGGGTTATTACACCGGGGTCGTGGAACCTTTTCCAGCAATTACTACAGTTGATGAGGTTCTTTCTAATTTAATTTTAATTTTATTTACATAGTTCCGTAAAAGTTTATTAATTTAAAAAAATAAAATATAGGTGTATGTACCTTTGCTTATACCGCAAACACACTGGTTTCTGGGGGTTTTCAACCTGGTTAACCGTACTCTGACTGTTTACGACAGGTACTATTCTTTTTCGTTTGTGTTTTTAGTTAAAAATTTATTAATTGTAACATTTCTTTTTTACTTTGTCATTATCTAATATGTTTTATGTTTATATTTTGTAGCCTTGCAGAATCGCCATTTCTGGACCGGGGAAGAGACCAAGTGCTCACTCATATTAATTTTGTCTTTGACAATTGGCTACGTAGGCACGGTTACTACACCACAATGCCCATACCGCTGACTTACCCCTTTCATGTTACTTTTGCACACAACGTGCCTCAACAAACAGGGCCTTTAGGAGATTGTGGGGTATGGGTTTGCATTTTCCTGGAAAAGCTAATTAACGGGAAGCGGATTAATGACGGTGAAGACCCCAACGTAACGGCTAGCAGTATGAGGCGGCACCTTGCTATGCTTTTCTATGATTCAAAATTAGAAGGAGAGTCGAGTGTTGAAAAAATAATTCAGAGTGTTGAACGTAATAGTGATGTAACGAAACCGTTTCATTAGATTTGTTATGTATTTGAATTAAAAAAAAGTTTAAAATATGTTATTCTACTATTTTTGCTATAATATAATATAATACCAAAAAAAAAAATTAATAATAGTCCCTTATTACACCTACCACCACCTATATATACCCCCCCCCCCAAATACCCAAAAATCAACTACACTTAGCAAAATGGTGCTATGCAGGAATTGTGGATCGCAAACAATTATAAAAACTTCCTGGACCGCTACAAACCCGGGAAGAAAATTCTATTGCTGCATCAGTCGACGAGGAGGCTGTGGGTTTGTGGATTGGGCAGAGGGGCCCTCGTGCCAAAGAGCTATTGATGTATTTCGACATTTCATGCATGAACAACAACATGTGACCGTTGCAAATCAAGCAAGTGAAATTAGGCATCTTCAAGACGAAGCGTTAACAATGGCGGTGAAGTATACACGCGTGAAGATGTTGTTACTATTTAGCTGGGTTTTTTTCGTCTTGTATTTTGTTGTTCATTAGAGTTAAATATTCTAATTAAAATTAAATAAATAGTTGAATTCCGAGTTTGCACCGAGTTTTTCGTCAATCGTAGTTTCTATTTTAGTTTATTTATTAACTATCAATACCCCTTTTATCTCCAAGCTGATTGCTGAAATCAAGGCCACTAGCTTCCTTTGGGTGAAATACCGAGGAAAAATGCATACTCTAGATTGGTCGGATTGGTGCTCTTTCAGTTTCATGTAATTTCATGTATTTCTTGTTTGTCTCTCTGTTTGTATAGTCTGTGTTTGTTCTTGTTCTCTTAATAAAATTTGCCGTTCAAAAAAAAAAAAAAAAAAAAACTATCAATACCCCTTTAGTTTAACTAACCTATTAAGTTTTAATATTTAAAAACATAAAAAAACCTTAAATAGCCACAATTCTTTGGTGGGGGATAGCTATTACCGCGGTTGGGGGGTGGGGGGTGGGGTGGGGGTGGGGGTGGGGTAGCGGTGTGGGGGGGGGGTGTGGGGTAGCGGTGTGGGGGGGGGGGGGTGGGTGTGGGGTAGCGGTGTGGGGTGGCCAATGTTGGCTATAAATAGCCACAATTCATTAGTCTCCCAACATAGTAAAAAAACCATTCACCACCAACATTAATTAAGTTTGTTACTTAAAAAAAAACACAAGATGGTTAATTGGACAGAAGAAGAAGAACTAGCATTAGTAACAGCTATCGTTGACGCTAAACGAAATTTACAACGCGGACAAACCGCGTACTGGGGGCAAGCGTTTCAACACTATCAACAGCACGTCGGCAACGCGCGACACAACTTAAACGCGTGTCAACACAAATGGCGTGATCTTAAACCGAAGTTGGATCGGTTTAAACGTTACTACAACCATGTCCCGGCGGCTGGGTTGAGCCACGATGATCGGGTATATATCGCGAGGGTCGAGTTTAGGCACGAAGAGAATACGGATTTTAAGTTGGTTGACCACTTTAATATTTATCTTACTTTGTAGTTTTTTTTTTTAATGCTATGTAGTTTTATATTTTTAGGATTTAATAAGTAGATTGTGTAATATTGTTAGGATTTAATAAGTAGGTTGTGTAATATTGTAATATTTTTAGGATTTAATATTGTAATATTTTTAGAATTTATAAGCCCGTTTTGTATAATATTGATTTAAGTATAATGTTTATTATTTCTAATTCAACTCTTATCGATAAAAATATATACAAATTTCCGATATAAATCATGATTAGTTATTTAAAAAATTATATAAACGATATTTCTTAGTTTCTTGTGCATTTTTTTTAAGTAATTGTTAAAAAAAAATTAATTAAAAAAACATAATGATACATGCAAATTAATAATAATAAAAGTTTCAAATCAAAGGATCTAACATAGCGGCGGAAAATAATTTATTAAAATATTAGTTTATTTAATTTAATAAAATATTAAATTATTAAATTAATAATTGATAAAAAATAAAGAGAAAAGAGATAAAAAATGAATTCCATTATTCACAATATTCAACCGAGTTATTAAATATATGGAGAGAAAGAGTATTTTGATATTTTTGGATTTTTTTTTATATTTTTTGATGTTTTTTGATATTTTTTTGATGTTTTTTTATATATTTTGATATTTTTTAAAAAATGCAACTGTCGCGGCTCGGCTTGTACTTTACGCGGCTTGGCTTGTAAATTAGGCGGCATGGCTTGTACTTGTGGGCAGGCGGTGAAGCGGCTTGGCTTGGGGGGAAGCGGCTCGGCTGCCAGGCGACGCGGCATAAAGCCGGTTCAGGCTTCAGGGACACGTGTCGGCTAGCTGGTGGTTGGATTGAAGGTGCATAAATATGGGAGTTCACTTTGATGGGAGGGTGCATTATGCCCGGTCAAATGGCTATTTTGGAAAATGGCTTGGTCAAACGGCCACTTTGGTAATTTTCCCTACTTTTTCTCTCTTATTTTCAATTAAATAATATTATCATTACATTTTTCTCTCTCCTTCATTCACAACCACTTTCAATATATATTAAAAAAATTATAGTGGGTGAACAGTGTCTCCTCAAATATACAGATGAACAGTAATATTTTCTCTCTCCTCCACTTACAACCACTTTTTATACCCTTTATAATATAAAAACCCCTCACATATTTTGATGGATAGAATGTGAATGCTGTAATGACACATACTTTTTAAAATTGACGCCTCATGTTCAAACCTAGACTAACGGAGTAGTTTTGAATTTTGGTATAAAAAACGTATGGGAAACATTTACCATCCAGAAAAATATATAGTGTATTAATAGAAATACAAATATGATATATAGAAATATATTTAAAAGAAAAGGATAATTAAACTAACTGCGGTATAATTTCGTATCTATTCTAAAGTTAGATGACATGATGATCATAAACACTATAAAACAGATATATTTTAAACTGATAAATAAATTTCATTTAAAAACAGATCTATCAAGAAAGCTAAAATCGGAAACCACCGCTTACAATGACAAGCGTGAATCAAAAGTTACACCAAATCACCAAAATAGGAAACCATCGCTTACGATGACAAGCGTGAATCAAAAATTGCACCAAATCACCAAGTCTATAACACATTTACTTATGTTTTATTCCCCACACAAAACCGAATGCCAATTCGACTTAAAAATTCCATCAAAACCAAACCATGAACACCATAAACTGTCAGTAAAATGCTTTAACGTGCATAGAAACTAACATATAGAAAATGGTTTAAAAAGCTTAAAAAATCCCACTTTTCATCAAAATCATCCAAGTTTGGTTTGACATGTTCGGTTCACCTTCGGGCGGTTTGTCACATAAAAGCGGCCCGTTTCATGTTCCAATTTACGCTTTAACCATTGATCCGGTTTTTAAAACATTGCTTTCTTGTTTTCTTAAAACAATGTTGTTCTTGTTGTTGTGTTGAGACTTGAGTTGTATAAAAGAAACAAATAAAGGGAATAAAAGTGTGAAGATATCGAAAAGCCAAGGGGTATGAAAAAGGTGAATAAAAATGAAAAAAAGTTTTTGAAAAGAATAAAAATAAAAAAGAAAGTGTAAAATCGAGGCGCATGCAAAGCCATCATCATGGTGTCCTCTTTGTCCCACGAAACCTACCATGCCCACCCTTCGTTCTTTTTATGAACCATCTTCTTTTAAACCCTCTTCTTTGATTTATTTACGTTTCTGCCATCCGCCAAACCGCTAGCATTGGTCGGCTATAAGTCTACTTTTGAAATGACGTGATGTGATTAAGAATGCAAATGTAATGCAAATAGAATCTTTATCATGAGTACGAAATATTTGGAATAAATATTTTCATATTTTTTAACGGCAAAAATAAATATTTGATAAGACTGCGGGGTATGGTGTGGCGGGGGTTGGGCTTGGGTTGGGACATTTGTTGACACGTGGCTTGGGATGGCAGACATGGGGCGACCCACATTTAAACAGGGTATGGTGGGGCGGGGGTTGGGGGCGTGAGTTTGGTGGGCTTCGCTAGATCTGAGCCATTGATAGTTAAATCAACGGCTAGCCCAACGGCTTCTTTGGTTTGTCCAATTAGAGCCCGCCATGTCAGCTTGGCCAGACCGCCCCACGCCCGGCTTCAAACCCATGAAAAAGGGACCACGCCCAAACCCATGCCCACCCGGGGTGGTGGCTTGGGTGTTTTCAGCCCACCCACGCCCAAACCCCCGCCCCATACCCCGCAGTCTAACCGGTTATTTGTAGTTATCTATTTAAATTCTATATAGTTTACATATAAAAAATGTAAATAGTTTTTAGAACTATTAACGATTTTATTCCACTGTTATTTATGAAACTTTAAATAAAACTATATAAGTCGAGCTGGCCGGCTGACCGAAACATCAAAGTATCGGTTTGATTTAAGCTTTTTAAAACAATAAAATTTTACACTATTCTTGTTATAAATTCAATTAAATTTAGCTTTACATACGATAAGGTCACCCGCGGCGGTGCCTTTTCTGTCCGTGATGAACATTTTTCACGCGTGGAGAACTGTAGAAGACCACCGCCGCTATCATTTATCACGCTCCAAATTTTATAACCCATGACTTTTTTTTTTGACGCGTGATAGTTTTATTGTTGTGAGGGTAATTGTTGGTTGGGGGGAGGGGGGGGGAATTGTTGGGTGTAGTTGTGAGTGATGAACATTTCCACTAAAAAAGTTGTGAGTGATGGAATAAAGCTCGATGACGTGGCAAAACTTGATTGAAAGTTGTGAATGATAAATTGGTGGTGAGTGATAAGTGATAACCACCCCTACCCCCCTAATGTTATGATTATGAATATTAAATACATACATGACCGAGTTTTTAAAGTTTATAGAAATAATATTAACAAACCAACCGTTCTTTTGAAAATAAACGGGTCAATCCTCACTTGTGGTGTAGTAGTAGGAGGTTTGGGTTTTCCAGTGGAGACCCAAGTTTGATTTTCACTTGTGTCACTTTTAGTGGATTAAGACAATGAAGGATTTGAACTAGAACTTGTACGAGACTGCCAGTTCAAATTCCGAACCCACCCGGGTTTTTATTCCATCATATGTTACGCCGGAAAGTTCTGCACTTATAATCACATAACTACCGTGAAGTGTCGTATATAAAAAGTACATTGAACCACACTTTTTAAGGGTGAAGGGGGTGCTCACCTAATAGGTGAGTCCCCTCTCTTACGCCAAACCAATCCCCGTGTGCCACGTCAACTCCCCTCTTAAACTCCCCTAACACCCCCATTTGATGGCGCCACTCCCCTCTTAGGTGAATTGGGTTTTTTTTTAAAAAAAAAAAAAAAAAAAAAAAAAGGAAAGATGTGATTGGACCAAGTCTCCCTCTCTCCTCTCTCTCTCCTCCCTCTCTCCTCCCCCCTCTTCGGCAGCCCATCACCGTTTTCCACCCTCTCTCTCTTCACCGCCTTTGTTGGCGGCACAATACCGAATCGGCAGGGGGGGTCCCCGATTGCAAATCGGTGGGTACCCCGCCCACCCTAAACCCTAAAGTAAAGCACAAAAATAACCATAGTTTAATATATTCTAACTATTTATAAACACACCCTCCTTTTCCCAACTTAGGTCACATCACAATATCACAAGGACACTTAAATCAGCAATGTAAACAACATATTTCCAGCCAGGGGCAAAACAGTAACTTCCCAAAGATGCAAATATATTCCCCAAAGATACAAAAGGATAGAGTAGCAGCAGAGCAGAGTAAATAAAGTGAAAACAGCTAAAAGCAAAGCAACAAACAAACAAACAGCATATGAGCCAGACATACATACACCCAACAACTCCACATTTCACATCACCCATCAACAGTATAACAATAATAATCATAACAACACCCCCACTCAAACCACCCCTGTTTCATTTCACCATTAGGGTTTCATAAAAATCCAATCTTTTTCTTTCTTGTTTCTTTCTTTCACCATGTTTCAGAGGCTGGGAACGATCAAATCAACCTAAACCCACTTCGATTCGGTCAACTTTGAACCCAGATTCGTGTTCAAAACCTTCAATTTTGGTGTTGGTGTTCAGTTTTCTTGAATCAAGAAACAGAGTAAAACAGAGTGAAACAGAGTAAGGTGTAATGGCGATGCCCTGCAAGGATGGTGGGAAGTGTACGATAATGGATAATGGGAAATACGTAAGATACACACCGGAGCAGGTTGAAGCGCTTGAAAGGCTGTATCATGAGTGCCCGAAACCCAGTTCGATTCGTCGGCAACAGCTTATTCGTGAATGCCCTATTTTGTCCAACATTGAACCCAAACAGATCAAAGTTTGGTTCCAAAATCGAAGGTTTGTTAATAATCTGATATGGGTTTACAGTTTTACATCCATTTTTGTTGTTTTTGTATACGGTTTGCAATTCCTGACCGATTAACCTGTTTAATAAAAAGTACACTATATAATTTTATTTTATTTTTCAAAATAATTAAAACATTGTTCTGCTATACAGATATAGCATAAGATATAAAGTAGTTGTGAAAGGTTCTATGTACAATACTAAATATTACGAGAAAATGAATCACCTATTTTTTTAATCCTTAAAAGTGAACGAAAATGTTATAATTGTAAGATTTATTGTTTCTCATAATAGATTTCAAAACAAAATATGGAAAATTTTCAGTTTTTATATAATCCACACTTATTACGTATGTTATGTGTAGGTTAAATTACCTACATTTATGTAGTCTATGTGTAATTAAAAATATATAGTTTTTTTTATGTATATATAATACGAGAAACATAAAATATAAAACATATAAACCTTAAATCTCAAAATTTAGTGCTTTAGAATTTTTTTTTCTTGCAATAATTAGTGTTCTGTAATGACCCTCGTCCTAAAGAAGTTAAACGAGTCGTATTCATGATTGATACTTGTGTTTATCGCGTGGCTCTGACGTGTTTATCGCGTGTGATTTGGGTTTAATTTTTTTTGTTTCTGGTTGTAGATGTAGGGAGAAACAGAGGAAGGAGGCTTCGCGGCTGCAGTCGGTGAATCGGAAGCTAACAGCTATGAATAAGTTGTTAATGGAGGAGAATGATCGGTTGCAGAAGCAGGTGTCTCATCTTGTGTATGAGAACGGGTGTTTTAGGCAGCATACACAGAATGTGAGGGTTTGTTTTTTTTGTTTTTGTTGTGGTTTGTTGGAATTGATGTTTTGAGGTGTTTTGGGTTGCAGGCGGTGGTTGCTACGAAAGATGGTAGTTGCGACTCGGTGGTGACGAGTGGTCAACGCCATCTGACCCCTCAGCATCCCCCAGGAGATGCTAGTCCTGCTGGGTTAGTTTATTTAAAGTTTGAATGTTGGATTCATTTTATTTATTTACATTATTGTTAGGGTACAAACAAACACCACTAACTATTGTGTTATTCCGACACCACTAACATGTCATACTGCTCGGTATAATTTTTTTGACTGACAAAAGAAATGACAACATGAAGCTCATAAGGTCGTACGTACCGTATGACTATTTTTCGCAGTGTCATACCGTCTGTATTCATATGATGTTATATTTCATGAACATTTTGGTTTAATTGTGTGTTGTTTTTCAGACTCTTGTCCATTGCAGAGGAAACTTTAACAGAGTTTCTTTCGAAGGCTACTGGAACCGCTGTCGAGTGGGTCCAGATGCCTGGAATGAAGGTATCAAATAACATTCATAAATGAATATTTGAATGATGTTAAATTTGTTTATCTGTATATTCATTTATTTCTCTGCATTTTGAGATTAATGGAACTTTGGTTAATTTGCAACTTTTCTTTTGCTTTGAATGCAGCCTGGTCCGGATTCCATTGGAATCGTTGCTATTTCTCATGGTTGCACTGGCGTGGCAGCACGCGCGTGCGGCTTAGTCAGTCTTGAGCCTACAAGGGTAGATACCAGTTCCTTTGTATAATATTTTCGGTTAATACCATACAAAACCATTTTTGTAACAAGTAAAGAAGATATATTGTCTTTTGTGGTATTAACGTTATTTTTTATATAAAATAATTAAAATTTGAAACATGTGGGGTTTAACAAATAACTGTATTATGTTTCAGGTTGCTGAGATCCTCAAGGATCGCACCTCGTGGTTTCGTGACTGCCGAGCCGTTGATGTCCTCGATGTGCTGCCCACTGCCAATGGTGGAACCATTGAACTCTTGTACATGCAGGTGACTTCACAATCCGACTTACCTATTGTCATTGATCGCTAACAAATTTTCGGCTCTTGTTGTGCCCGTTGTTATAGTCTAAATCTGTTTCATGTTGTAGCTTTACGCCCCTACAACTTTGGCTGCCGCTCGTGATTTCTTGTTGTTGCGCTATACTTCAGTTACAGAAGATGGCAGTCTAGTGGTTAGTAATTTTTAGCTTCTTTATATATATATATATGTATGTATATTTGAAATGTTGAATAATGTAAGTGGTGGGGTCTCAGGTATGTGAAAGATCGCTTGCTAACACCCCGAACGGTCCAAACATACCATCGGTGCCAAATTTTGTACGCGCAGAAATGCTGCCTAGCGGCTACCTTATTAGACCTTGCGAAGGAGGCGGGTCAATCATACACATTGTCGATCATATGAACTTAGAGGTAAAAATCTGTACTTCATTTGATTATGCGATGCTACGTTTCTATATGAACATGTATTTGATGATTTGAATTGAATTTGTTTACGCGTGTGACTAAATAGGCATGGAGTGTACCTGAAGTGTTGCGCCCGTTGTATGAATCATCCACTGTTATCGCTCAAAAAACAACTATGATGGTAACAATGTTAATCCTCTACTTGTAGTTTTTGTAACGGGTTCGGGGAATTTAAGGTTTTATAATCCGTGAACAGGCGTTACGACAACTACGGCAAATAGCTCAGGAGGTTTCGCAAACCAGTACCCCTAATTGGGGCCGACGACCCGCAGCTTTAAGAGCACTTAGCCAGAGGTTGAGCAGGTAGAAGCTAAATCACTCCTTTTGAGTCGGTCAACCGTTGACCGGATCTGAAACAGACGTTAATTTGTTGTCTTTGTTCTTTTTAGGGGGTTTAACGAGGCTGTCAGCGGGTTTACTGACGAAGGATGGTCGTTAACGAGTAATGATGGAATGGACGACGTAACCATTCACGTAAACTCTTCACCTGAAAAACTTATGGGGCTGAATCTTTCTTTCTCAAATGGATATCCGTCAGTTAATACTGCCGTCTTGTGTGCCAAAGCGTCGATGCTTTTACCACCGGTTAGCCACTAAACACCGAGATTCACACGGATTATGGATTAAAATCTATTTCTTTATATATTTTTCTCTTTTTTCGGCATTTCCAGAACGTTCCTCCAGCCCTCTTGCTTAGGTTTTTAAGGGAGCACCGTTCGGAATGGGCCGACAACAACGTTGATGCTTATTCAGCTGCGGCGGTCAAGCTCGGGCCGTGTAACTTACTGGGGACTCGTGCTGGTAATTTTGGCGGTCAAGTTATTCTTCCCCTTGCTCAGACAATCGAGCATGAAGAGGTACTTTAATCACTTCCTAAGCAGTTAATGCGGTTGTTAGTTGTTACACATTCTGAATACGTATTATTCTCTTTTGTTTTCTATAGCTTTTGGAGGTGATCAAATTGGAGGGTGTTGGGCTCTGTCCCGAAGACGCGCTAATGGGGCGAGACATGTTTTTTCTGCAAGTACGTGTCGCTTAACCGTTTTTTTTTTGTGACGCATGTAGTTTCACATATTCGTTACCTTGTGCGATTCGGTTATCTAATTACGCTTTTGAAAATATAATAGCTATGCAGCGGGATTGACGAAAGCGCAGTCGGTATGTGTTCAGAGCTAATCTTTGCTCCGATCGATGCTTCCTTTGCTGACGATGCACCACTTTTGCCTTCCGGTTTTCGCATCATTCCTCTCGATTCTTGCAAGGTTAGTACTTGTAATTCGCTAGTTCGGAATATTTCATTTTGTTAATATAAATATGTTATTGGTGTACCCACAGGGGGATTCAAGCCCGAATCGAACCCTTGATCTTGCTTCTGCTCTTGAAGTGAGAGGGGCTGGGAACAGAGCTTCTGGTGATCGAAATGTCGGTAATAATTGTGCAAGATCAGTGATGACAATTGCTCTTGAGTTTGCGTTTGAAAGCCATATGCAAGAAAGCGTTGCTGCGATGGCTCGACAATATGTTCGCGGTATTATATCATCTGTTCAGAGGGTAGCATCTGCGTTATCTCCGTCTCCAAACGGAGGGCTTCAGACATCGTTGGGTACCCCTGAAGCACACACTCTAGCTCGTTGGATTTGCCGTAGTTACAGGTAATAAGAACGAGTAGGTTGGGTCGCATGCGAAACACCTACTTTTATTCTTTTTTTTTTTTTTGTTAATTTAAAAAACTTTTGGCTTGTGAAACAGGTGCTACTTGGGTGTGGAGCTACTTGAAGGCGTGGGTGACGGAAATGACTCGATTCTTAAATCTATGTGGCACCACTCGGATGCTATCCTGTGCTGCTCAATGAAGGTTAGCCATAAGTTAACGGTTAACCACTGGTTTAGGGTCGTTAATCATGTTTCATGGGTTCATTTCGGTCTACTTGAATTATAGAACGGATTAACACCGGCCACTTTGTAGAAATCGTCGACTTAAAACGGGTGCAGAAGGGCTGACATCACCCACGACCATTGTTTGTCATGACCACCCGTAGTCGTCACCTTCGTGACCGCTACCTTTGCTAGCGAGGGAAATAATTCACTTTTTTTTTTATTTTTTTTTTGTAAAATGCATTTCAACCCGAGCCTCTTTTGTTCCGACCCGTTTAGACTAGAAACCGCTACCTTTGCTAGCCAGTGAAATAATACACTTTTTTGTAAAACGCATTTCAACCCGAGCCTATTTTGTTCCGACCCGTTTAGACCAGAAGCCCATTAGTACTTATTTTAAAAATTATCCGTTTCGACTCCAAACCATTTTTTCACTTGTTTTGACCCGGCCCATTTTGACCAGAACCAAATTGGCACTTTTAAAACTACCCGTCATTTTTGCCATGCTTACAAATACAATAGTTCATACGTTGTGTGATTTTGGTTGTTTAGTTAAACAGCTATGGTTTGATGCAGGCGATGCCGGTTTTCACATTTGCCAATCAGGCGGGTCTTGATATGCTTGAAACAACGCTAGTAGCGCTTCAAGACATCAGTTTGGAGAAAGTACTCGATGAAAATGGAAGAAAAGGTTTGTGTTCGGAGTTCCCACAGATAATGCAGCAGGGGTTCGCTTGTCTTCAAGGGGGTATTTGCGTGTCGAGTATGGGGAGACCGGTTTCTTATGAGCGAGCGGTGGCATGGAAAGTGGTGAATGAAGAAGACAGGGATCATTGCATCTGCTTTTTGTTCATGAACTGGTCGTTCGTTTGAGTCTCGCTAGATGATCATGATGATGTGGTAGTTGGTACCTGTTTTTTTGTGTTTGGTAGTAAAACTGAAACTTTGATCTTGATGTTCGAACGTTTATCCAATGTCGGCTTCATGATTTGTCGTCCCTGTTTCCCGTTTTAGATTATGTTAGTCGCCGGGAGCACAAACTAGAAAGTTGCATATTTTGGTCTTAAGGGTGGTAAGGCCTGTTTGTGGTGGAGTTTTGGTTATTTATATTTTAAACTATTTAACGAGACCTGGAGTTGGTCAAGGTACTGCTGCGGGTGAGACTCGAATTCGCGCTGGTAGCATAGAATTATAAAAATCTATTAATTTTGTGTCAAAAGGCGACTAGGATTCGGTTCAACAAGGTATGAGAACTATGAGAGTTCTTCCAGTGTAATTTTGGTTACCATTTTTACGAAACTCGTTCTCGCCTGTGTATGACTGAAACGAGGAAGGTGAACCAAGCAAGAAACGCCGCGCAAGCCGCCAGCACTGCTCTCAACGTCGTTGCAGACTGCCCGGACCAACCTTCTCACACCAAACGGACTCCAGATCACCCGGAGCGGGGGCAGAGGCGAGGTCGCTGGTCTTCTCGTGGTCACGGGTCGAATGTTCTTGGCAATAATAATTCAGCAGGTTACCAATCTTGGGCTCTTGAGTCCTTTACGACTTGGCCTGGCCCATACATGCATAACAATTTCCACCAGGCCCACCAATGGGCACATTGGACTTCCGTACCCCTTGCTAGAGATGGGCATAATTGGGTATTCGTAAAACCCGGAACCAGGTATGGATACAAGTGAGTGGAACCGGGTTCTCAGTGGAACCGGGTCCGGGTACAACCCGGGTACACATTAGGGATGAGCAAATCGGTATCCGATACCGAACCGATACCGATACCGCCTAATACCGATCCCGAATTTCACCCAAACAAGGTACCGATACCGATACCGAAACATGTCGGTTAGGTATCGGTACGGTACGGTATCGGTATTATACCGTATTTTGAGGGTCGGTATCGGTATAATACCGATACCGTACCGTACCGATACCGAAAACGCCAAAAAGTGGATACCGATCGGGATACCGATCGGGATCGGGATCGGTACGGGATCGGTAGGGGATCGGTATGGGATCGGTATTCGGTGGCATATGCTCATCCCTAGTACACATCAATATTTTTAGAACCGGTGTAACCGGTTTCGGGTACAATGGAACCGGGTCCGGGTACTGTGTGGAACTGGTTACGGGTACTATTTGGAACCGGTTACGGTGAGTATTTCAATAAAGCTGATGGTTACTGTTCGGAACTGGTTCCACTGAAAAAGCTGTTTTTTTTTTTTTTTAATTTTTGTACCGTTAGGAACCGGTTTTCAAATATAAAAATCGATTTCGGTGCATACATTTCAATTTGCATCCAATCCATCCATCTTCTTTCTTCTGTAAACACATTCAAAGAACAATATGGCATCGGAAGAAGGAGTTGTTTTGATTTTAGAAACCAAGCGTAACCCCGCAATTTGGAAATATTTTGATTTGTGTTTGATGTCGGATAACCATGAGATGGCTAGGTGCAAGAATTGTGGGAAGTTCATGAAGGCGGCAACAAACTCCACTCTCAATAGCATACCGACAAACATTGCCCGGTGACAAAGGCAAAAAAGGAAGAAAAGGGCGAAGGATCCGGTTCTTCTAATGTGTAGTTTGGTGGATCCGTTTGTTTACTTATGTTTGATGTGTTATGTTTTATGTGTGATTTTTGTTCAACTTTGTTGTTCAACATGTCACTTGAGTTTTCAAACTTTTTAAAATTAGTTGTTATCAAATACAATTCGGAAATAACTCGAGAACTAGTGGTATAATAAACACCGGAAATTAAAGTTGTTGATTTTTTGAAAACTTTTAAGAAATTACTAAGTGTTTGAATGTTATTCCAAGCCGTGTCGGGAAAAGGGTCTTGTAACAACTCTCACTAAAATTAATACTTAGGATGGTAATTATCCAATAAGGAAACCCTAATTAAGACACCCAAGTAATTCTGCATAAACCCTAAAATTTCCAGAACAATCGAAATCAGGATCAGGGCCACTAAAACTCAAGGGGGGGGGGGTAAAACCTAGCCAACGATTATCTAAATAATTCGTTGTCCAATTTGAATTTCGCAAAACAGTTGAGTCAGCAAGGCTAGTCCCGAACCCAGCTAGCCTATAAATAGATTGCTTCCCTTACGGACCGTAAGGGATATGGCTTACGGTCCGTAAGCATGTCAAATTTTGTGTATAAATAGCAGACATTGGCAATTGAAATCTGGCTTTTGTACGACGAAGAAATTCGTTACATGCACTGAGTTACGTCATGTCCATTATCAAAACACACACATATCTCGAAACGCTGCCGCAATCAGGGTAATAACTCGATCGCTATTACGATTCAACGTCCGATCGATTATAACTATCCAACGATTGTTTGAGTGCTGCTCAAATTGAGCTGATACTTTGTTATTCGTCGTGATTTCAACTTGAATATTTGAGTGCTGTTCGAATTCGGACTATGCTCTGTTATTCGTTGTGAATCCGTTGAATTACTAAAGTATTGCACTTTGTTGATCGTTGTGAGGGTTTAATCTCGTGAATTGTCGTAACTGCTGTATTAGTTACTAACCCGTTTGTGTGTGCATTGTTGTTAAATTAGGTTAAATCAAAGGCTAATCAGCAGGCTTATACTTTGCTCGTTAAATCTGCAATGTGAGTCATTCTCTTTTTATCAAATATGCTTTACAAAACTCCAAACTATTTTAAGTTATAATTACAGGGATTAAGTCTTTGTAATCACCAAATTACAGCTGGTATGTGGGGTTTTGTATACATTACTTGTTAATCCATCACCATTGGACAACGAGATAGCCAAGGGGTGATATGACCATAGTCACAGACCCTATTGGACAACGAGATAGCCAATAGGTGGTCGAGTGACAAATACCATGGGTAGTTGGTTTGATATCAGAAGCATTGTAATCGCTCTTAATACTGTAAATTATAACAACCGTATTGTTTTCTGTAAAATGAATGATTCACTCAGTATTTCCCCGCTGACAAAACCTTTTTCA
The DNA here is from genome assembly GCF_002127325.2 of Helianthus annuus. NCBI lineage: Eukaryota > Viridiplantae > Streptophyta > Magnoliopsida > Asterales > Asteraceae > Helianthus > Helianthus annuus. The sequence continues at coordinate 14,898,789 of NC_035444.2, read as the reverse complement.
AACATGTTTTAGGTGATCTGTTGTGATCCAAGAAAAGTGCCGTGAAGCACTACAAGCTTAGAGAAGTGGCTCAATGTGAATAAATAAAGAAACATGTTTTGAGAAATAAAAATTTCCTTGTGAAATCATCTTATTGTAAATTATGGGATTTTATCCCTAAACTTTATGTAATATATTAAACGGGCATTTTAATATTAAAAGATCCTGTATTAAAAACTTCCGCTGTCACCTAAAATAAATACCACGGGATTCCTGCCTCGCGGCTCTTGAACCGGGTCAAACCGGGGCCGAGGGCCGTGACAGGAAGAGGTGGTATCAGAGCCACTGATCGAGCCACTGATTTAAGCCTATTACTGATTTAAATAAATTAAATATTTAACAAAATACTTAATTCTATTAATTACCATTCTATGATTATGTGTTTTATTAACTGGTTATTTGTTAGCTACAGTATGGGTAAACAAAAGCTTTCTGCTATCTACCACAAATTAGACACTGCACCCAAAGAAAAAGGAACTTCCTCAAAATATCCCGTAAATATGGACGAGGGAATATTTGTCCGAAAAGCCCAATTTGAAAAGCCACTTTCTCCTAGTAAAAGAAACTCGATACTTAGGAAAAGTCGGGAAAAAGGAAAGAAAACCCAATCCAAGAAATTGAGGTTCAATCCAGAAATCCAGGAATTAGACAATAGTCCACATTGGGAAGATAAATTAGACGAAAAATGGGCAGATCTTTATATGCTAGCTACCGTAGCCGAAAATGCAAACCTCTAAACCACTAATAAGCATAGTCTTGCAGAAAATTACTACCCAGTAAATAAATAAATCCTCGTGTGTCACTTTCTTGTTGTCCTTTGTACAAATTAGTATGCAATAAAACTTTAATGTTTATTTGTAAAACTTGGTTCCAAAGTTTTAACTTAGCATTTTTGTGCATTTTGCATATATGCTATGCAGCATGAATGAGATATCGGAAGCATTCCAGAATCTCAACCTCTACCCAGTACCAATTGAAGTCTCCCACGACTTTACTGGTTATATTGCTGACATAGAGGAACCCCTGGAATTCCAAGCTCCACCGCTGGAAAAAGCAAAACCTAAAAAGAGAAGAAGATATGTAGGATGGAGGAAAGTGCGCAGGAGGAAGCCAGCCACTAGGAGACTTTCCAAAATAGAAAACCCTATAGACAATGGAAAAGGAATCGAGACCGGAGAGAGTTCTAAACCAGCAGAGATAGAAACTAGGGAAAATTTGAAACAAAAGGGAATAGAGATTGGAGAGAGCTCTAAACAACCCAAAGAAATCACGTTTCAAGACGAAATAGACCGTCTACTGGCAAATTGTGAGGTCATAAGCCCTATCCACAATAATCTGTACCCTTATCCGGCCACAATCCAACTTCCAGTGAATCTGGAACCAGTTATTCCAGACCCTCTAATCCACACTCGACCTTTAGGCGAAATGGAAGAATGGTGGACAAATGACTGGCAATTTCAAACCATGATCAATAGTCGTTATACCTTCCTTCCTCAATTTGATCCAGAACCTATCCCCAATCCTCCAATGAGCAATGAAAACTTAGCCGAACTTCGACAGTTCGGAGAAGAGTTGATAGGTACAGGGAATAGGATCAGGGAGATGGGGGAACAACTTTCCTGGAAGTACGACTAAAGGGAGCGTCGTTACTAGAACTGCCGGTTAACAAACAGAATAGTGGAGTCGGGGAAATATGTTGTATAATAGCATTAGTAGTAAAATAGAATTCTGTAAAATAGGAAATAAAACCTTGTAAGATAAACAATGTGTATGGATGCATATATAATCTATAAAACAAAATAGAAGTCGAGAAATCGACAATTTTGGCTATAGATATGTCATGATAAGATTCTGTGATTACGTGCAATTGTTTTATTACATTTTCAATTACTTGACACTAATAAAGTTTATATCTATAAAAATCATCAGATGGAAAACGCTAATAATGAGCCAGTTAATGAAGAGAATCAATCTGAGCAAAACCAGGAAAACCAGTATATGACTAGACAAGATATTGAAAATATCATTACTCAAGGGATAGCCAATGCTATTCCAGCAATCATGGCTGCTGCTCGGAAACTTGTGGAATCGCAACAAATCATTCCTAGTAAACGTACTCAGGAAGACAATTTTAGCCATAGTGTAAATGGAGGAGGCAATCATGACGATCATGATAATGATCCACGACAAGCCCCACTCCCTAAGAAAATGAAAGCTGCAACGCCTGGTTGCACTTACAAGGAATTTCTTGCTTGCAAACCCGCTGAATTTGCAGGTAATGAAGGGGCAACTGCAACACTGCGTTGGTTAGAGAAAACTGAAGCAGTAATTGCAATAAGCAAATGTGCCGAAGAAGATCAGGTCATGTATGCTTCAAATTTGTTTAAAGAAGGGACACTAGAATGGTGGAATACAGTATTACAAGCAAAAGGAAGAAGAATAGCTTATGCTATGAGCTGGGAAGAATTTAAGAGTCTTGTAGAAAGAAAATTCTGTCCCGAATATGAAAAAGATCAAATGGCAAATAAGTTCCTAAATCATCGTATGACGGGAGTAGATTGTCGCAGTTATACTTCGACATTCTTTGAATACGCTAGAGTGGTACCAACACTGGCCTCGCCAGAACCGGTACTCATTTCCCGTTACATTTGGGGACTAATTAGTGAAATCCGTAACATCGTTAAAGCTGCGAGACCTCGCACTATTGACGATGCGGTAGAGTTAGCTAATACCCTAACGGATGAACTGGTGCGCACAAGAGAAGAAGATTGAAAGAAGGATTTGGCTCAAAAGATTACCCAAGGATTTCGTGTGGGTAATAATAATAATAAGTTCAAGAAGAGAGGAATGAGGCAATCCGCAAATCCGCCTTTTTGCAGAAATTGCAAAAAGAATCATTTTGGAAGATGCAATGTGACCTGTAACTTTTGCAAAATGGTGGGACATCGAGAAGAAGATTGTAGGAAAAAGACCAGAATCTGCTATAACTGCGGAGAAACCGCACATTTTAGACCAGAATGTCCTAAGCTGGTTAAACCAACAGACAATAGAGCTAAAACGACCGATGGAACTACTAAGAAGAATGCACGAGCATTCCAGCTGACCACTCAAGAAGCCGAACTCATCCCAGATGTGATAGCTGGTACGTTCCTAGTTCACGACGTGTTTGCAAAAGTATTATTTGACTCTGGTGCAAACCAAAGTTTTATTAATACTTCATTCTGCCAAGCTCTTAAATTACCCTTAACCACCCTTAGGCAGATTTTTACGGTCGAAACCGCAGAAGGGAATTCTTTAACATAGATGAAGTTTTGCAAGAAGGAAAAATAGAACTATTAGGCTATAAGTTTTCTGCAAACCTGTTACCTATGAAATTAGCCGGATTCGATGTGGTATTAGGAATGGATTGGTTAGTAGCCAACCATGCTCGAATCCTATGTGATAAGAATTCCGTAGAAATTCGTACCCCCACAGGGGAGGTAATTTTAATTACAGGGGATAGACCTCGAAAGCCACTGAAATTCATCTCAGTAATGAAATTGGCTAGTTATTCGAGAAAACAAGAAATGGTGTATATGATTTCCGTAATCATTAACGCTAAAAGTAAGGAACTTCAGGACATCCCTGTAGTCTCAGAATACCCAGATGTTTTTCCAGAAGAATTACCCGGGTTACCACCCGATAGAAAGGTAGAGTTTAGAATTCATTTAATTCCGGGTACTACACCAATAGCTAAAGCACCTTATCGATTAGCACCCACCGAAATGCTAGAATTGAAAAAGCAATTAGATGAATTACTGAGCAAAGGATTTATACAACCTAGTTCATCCTCTTGGGGAGCACCAGTGTTGTTTGTGAAAAAGAAAGATGGATCGATGCGAATGTGTATTGATTATAGAGAGCTGAATAAAGTTACAATTAAGAGTCGATATCCATTACCTAGGATCGACGATCTTTTTGATCAACTCCAATGCGCTAGGTATTTTTCTAAGATAGACCTAAGATCCGGATATCACCAGCTGAAAGTACAAGAAGAGGACATACCTAAAACTGCTTTCAGAACTAGGTATGGTCATTATGAGTTTACAGTCATGCCCTTTGGATTAACGAATGCCCCAGCAGCATTTATGGACATGATGAATCAAATCTGTAAACCATACTTGGTTAAATTTGTGATCGTTTTCATCGAAGATATACTTATTTACTCCAAAAGTCAAAAGGAACATTGTGAGCATCTACATGTACTCTTAACTTTGTTAAGAAAAGAAAAGCTTTATGCTAAATTCTCAAAGTGTGAATTTTGGCTGCAAGAAGTGCAATTCTTAGGTCATGTGGTAAATCACGAAGGAATTCATGTAGATCCTGCTAAGATAAAAGCAATCATCGAATGGAAGTTCCCGCAAACAGCTATGGAAATCAGAAGTTTTCTAGGCTTAGCTGGATACTACAGAAGATTTATTAAGGATTTCTCTAAGATAGTTGTACCCTTGACTAAGTTGACCTGTAAAACCGTTAAATTTGAATGGGGATCTAGACAAGAAGAAGCTTTTAAGATTTTAAAACACCGATTGACGAATGCTCCAATTTTAGCTTTACCCGAGGGAACAGAAGATTTCGAAATATATTGTGATGCCTCAAAGTTAGGATTTGGATGTGTGTTAATGCAACACAAGAAGGTAATTGCGTATGCCTCTAGGCAATTGAAAAAGCATGAAGAGAATTATACGACTCATGACTTAGAATTAGGAGCCATAATTTTTGCCCTTAAAATCTGGAGACATTATCTGTATGGAAGTAAGTTTACTATTTATACAGACCATAAAAGTTTAAGGTACATATTTGGGCAAAAAGAGTTAAATATGAGGCAAAGGAGGTGGATGGAAATCCTAAGCGATTACGACTGTGATATTCAATATCACGAAGGAAAGGCGAACGTAGTCGCAGATGCCTTAAGTCGTAAGTATCATGAGAAGCAAAAGCGAGTTCGTGCTCTTAGATTAAATCTACAAGTCGATTTAATGGAGCAATTGAAGAAAATTCAGGAAACAGCAATCAAGGACGATGCTGAAGGAATGAAAGGTTACATTAAAGAACTAGAACAAGGAAATGATGGAATTTGGAAATTCCACAAGAAACGAATTTGGGTACCTAAGCAAGGAGAATTAAGAAATAAGATTTTAGAAGAAGCTCATAAATCTAGGTATACTGTACATCCAGGAAATAATAAGATGTACCAAGATTTAAGGAATAATTTCTGGTGGGTAGGAATGAAAAAGGATATAGCCGAATACGTATCTAAGTGTCTAACCTGTTCACAAGTTAAGGCCGAACATCAGAAACCTTCAGGACTACTACAACAATTGGAAATGCCTGTATGGAAATGAGAACTCATAACAATGGATTTTGTTACTAAGTTACCCAAAACCAGAAAAGGTAATGATGCGATTTGGGTAATTGTGGACCGATTAACCAAATCAGCTCATTTCTTACCCATGAAATAAACCTTTAGCATGGAAAGATTGTCCAAGTTGTACGTAGATGAAGTGGTATCCTTACATGGAGTTCCACTCTCCATTGTATCAGATAGGGATAGTCGTTTCACTTCCCATTTCTGGACTTGTTTCCAGAAAGCAATGGGAACCCGACTAAATCTGAGCACTGCATATCATCCACAAACAGACGGACAAAGTGAAAGGACAATACAAACTTTGGAAGACATGCTCCGAGCATGTGTAATAGATTTTGGTGGAAATTAGGATAGCCACCTACCTTTAATTGAATTCTCCTATAACAATAGTTATCATTCAAGCATTGAAACTGCTCCATTCGAGGCGCTGTATGGACGTAAGTGCAGAACCCCAGTTTGTTGGGCAGAGATAGGAGAAAATCAATTATCAGGTCCTGAGATTGTACAAGAAACTACTGATAAGATAACTCAGATCAAGGAAAGACTGAAAACGGCTCGAGATCGTCAGAAGAGCTATGCAGACAATCGCCGCAAGCCGTTAGAATTTCAAGTCGGAGACAAAGTACTATTGAGAGTTTCTCCTTGGAAAGGAATAGTGCGATTCGGTAAGAAAGGAAAACTGAGTCCAAGATACGTAGGACCCTTTCCAGTAATCCAACGAATAGGACCAGTTGCTTATCGTCTACAACTACCAGAAGAATTAGCGGGAGTACATGATGTATTTCATGTATCCAATCTCAAGAAATGTTTATCAGACGAATCCCTGGTAGTACCTCTTCAAGATGTGGAGGTAAACGAAAAGATGAAATTCGTAGAAAAACCATTACAGATCGAAGATAGAAAAGTCAAGTTTCTCAAACACAAACGACTGGTGCTGGTCAAGGTCAAATGGAATTCAAAGAGAGGACCAGAATACACTTGGGAGCTGGAATCATAAATGAAGCGAAGATACCCTTATCTATTCCAGTAAATCTCGAGGACGAGATTTTTCTTAAGGTGGGGAGGATGTAACAACTCTCACTAAAATTAATACTTAGGATGGTAATTATCCAATAAGGAAACCCTAATTAAGACACCCAAGTAATTCTGCATAAACCCTAAAATTTCCAGAACAATCGGAATCAGGATCATAGCCCCTAAAACTCAGGGGGGGGGGGGGGTAAAACCTAGCCAACGATTATCTAAATAATTCGTTGTCCAATTTGAATTTCGCAAAACAGTTGAGTCAGCAAGGCTAGTCCCGAACCCAGCTAGCCTTTAAATAGATTGCTTCCCTTACGGACCGTAAGGGATATGGCTTACGGTCCGTAAGCATGTCAAATTTTGTGTATAAATAGCAGACATTGGCAATTGAAATCTGGCTTTTGTACGAAGAAGAAATTCGTTACATGCACTGAGTTACGTCCTGTCCATTATCAAAACACACACACATCTCGAAACGCTGCCGCAATCAGGGAAATAACTCGATCGCTATTACGATTCAACGTCCGATCGATTATAACTATCCAACGATTGTTTAAGTGCTGCTCAAATTGAGCTGATACTTTGTTATTCGTCATGATTTCAACTTGAATATTTGAGTGCTGTTCGAATTCGGACTATGCTCTGTTATTCGTTGTGAATCCGTTAAAGTATTGCACTTTGTTGATCGTTGTGAGGGTTTAATCTCGTGAATTGTCGTAACTGCTGTATTAGTTACTAACCCGTTTGTGTGTGCATTGTTGTTAAATTAGGTTAAATCAAAGGCTAATCAGTAGGCTTATACTTTGCTCGTTAAATCTGCAATGTGAGTCATTATCTTTTTATCAAATATGCTTTACAAAACTCCAAACTATTTTAAGTTATAATTACAGGGATTAAGTCTTTGTAATCACCAAATTACAGCTGGTATGTGGGGTTTTGTATACATTACTTGTTAATCCATCACCATTGGACAACGAGATAGCCAAGGGGTGATATGACCATAGTCACAGGCCCTATTGGACAACGAGATAGCCAATAGGTGGTTGAGTGACAAATACCATGGGTAGTTGGTTTGATATCAGAAGCATTGTAATCGCTCTTAATACTGTAAATTATAACAACCGTATTGTTTTCTGTAAAATGAATGATTCACTCAGTATTTCCCCGCTGACAAAACCTTTTTCAAACATGTTTCAGGTGATCTGTTGTGATTCATGAAAAGTGCCGTGAAGCACTACAAGCTTAGAGAAGTGGCTCAATGTGAATAAATAAAGAAACATGTTTTGAGAAATAAAGATTTTCTTGTGAAATCATCTTATTGTAAATTATGGGATTTTATCCCTAAACTTTATGTAATATATTAAACGGGCATTTTTAATATTAAAAGATCCTGTATTAAAAACTTCCGCTGTCACCTAAAATAAATACCACGGGATTCCTGCCTCGCGGCTCTTGAACCGGGTCAAACCGGGGCCGAGGGCCGTGACTGGTCGACTTGGTAGTCATCACTTAAAGTTGTATGAAATGCTTTTAAAGTGCCCATTTGTTTTAAAGCCATTTCAAACATATGACAAGTTGAATTCCAACGAGTTGGGATATCCCAATTAGGACCAATTAATTTTTGGTTAACTTCTTTACAAAGTTTTTTATAATCTTGATATCTTTCTTTACCACTTTTAAAAACATCTTGAAGCATAGTTCTAAAAGCTATAATAAAATCCGCTACAAAGTTATTTTTTAAACCGTCTTGCACAACTAAATTAATAATATGAGCAACACATCTTGTGTGGAAAAAAACACCATCACAAATTGGTTTGTACTTCAACTTTAGTTTTTGGATCGCATTTGAGTTGTTTGAGGCGTTATCGAAAGATATTGAAAATATTTTATCCTCTAAACAATATTTTATAATTGTGGCATTCATAATTTTATAAATATTTTCTCCCGTATGAGGAGAAGGAAACTCTTCAAATGCGATCGTACGCTTCATCATCTGCCATGTATTGGGATCAACCCAATGAGCGGTGACACAAATGTATGATTCGGGTAAACCGTGTGGAGCCGACCACACATCACTAGTTAAATTTACACAAGTCTTTAAATTTTGAAAAAATGCAATTAAATCTTTTCTTGCATTTTCCCAAATATTTAAACAATGACGTTTTAAAGTTCGACGACTTACATGTTTGTAGCTAGGTTGAAGCGTCTCCCTAATTAGCTTAGTGAGATCGGGGTCGTCAAAGTGTCCAAAAGGCAACACTTTTTTGATGACCAATTTCGCCATCCTATCACGAGTTATCTTTTGTTCGTAGCGGAAAATCTTACCATCTTTTGAAAGTTGAACTTGACCAGGTGTTAAATCCTTTAGAGCTTTGCAATACTTTTTGGCATGCTTCGTTAAAGTGGAATTAGAGTCCTTGCTTAACAAGGACCCACAATGCTTGCATTGGGCCTTTTGCGAACCATCGCTCATCTCCACTAAATCCCAATTGCACCAAACATCCATATTGCGGCTATGCGATAATGTTCCCACTACAAATGGAGCATTTGAACCTTGTGGAACATTATTGACGGATGGGGAGTTTGTGGTTTTAGAGTTCTTTGAAGCCATTAAAAATATGTAAAGAAGGAGAAGAAATAGATAGAAGAAGAAGATGATTTGTGAAAAAAAAAATAAAAAAATTGTGATATATATACTGTAACCGGTTCCAACGGTCATATAGGAACCGGTTCCAACGGTCAGATTTTTCATTTAATGTGTTTACATATTCAAGATTCGGTTCCAACGGTCATATAGGAATCGGTTCCAACGGTAACATACCGGGTACAGATAGGAACCGGGTACAGATAGGAACCGGGTACGGGTAGGAACCGGGTACAGATAGGAACCGGGTACGGTTGGTTTTTTTTTTACAAAAATGGGAACCGGGTAATACCCGTCGGGTTTTTAAACCTGGGACCGGTTCCTCTGAGCATCGGGTAGGAACCGAAACCGGGTCCAGGTCGGGTCAACTGGAATCGGGTAGGAACCGGGTATTATGCCCATCTCTACCCCTTGCCGGTATCCCATGGCCTAGCGGCCCACTACTTCAGGTCAAGGAATTTTAGGCCCGCGTCCTGCACAATCTTATGTTGGGCTGTTCACGAGCCAAACCAAACCGATCATACCTTTGCTCGTGCTCGGTTTATTTGCAAACCGATCCGAACCGAACCGAGCGTTTTTTCAACTGAGCCAAAGTCGAGCGAGCGTCTTTCGATCCGAGCATTTTTCGAACAAACGTTGAGCGAGTATCGAGCATCATAGAACCAAGAAGGAAAGTGACGATGGGAGTGCTAGTTATTAGAATAAAGTGTAGTTTTCGTCCCTGATGTTTCGTCCAATTTAACACAAGTAAAAATTTAACAAATAACAAGGAATACAAAAACACTCAACTAGTTCTATCGAGATTAGCTAAGCGGGAAGATAAATTGTCGACCGATTGAAACATACCCTTGTTTTATGACTTTATCGGAAGTTTGAAATTGAATGAACCGACTGAAGCAAAACCCTAGCGAGTTGCCGTCTTGGCGAGTGGCGATGGAGAAATCGAATAACGATGGCCAATGGGGGGTTTTGATTAGGGTCTTGTACTTCTGAATCGAATGGAAGGTTGAGACTTGAGTATTGATCGGCAATTCACATTTTAGTATTTAAAATTTTGACTCAATTACCCAAATAGACATTTAAGTATTGGACAATGCACTATTGGTATTGAATTTCAGTTCTAATTACTTAAATGAGCTCTATTAGGATCTTGGACCAAACATTGTTGATGTTGGTCTATAGTCATTTCATTAAAAATGATACACACACAAATATATATACATATTAAAAAATAAATCGAGCCAACCGAGCTGAACCGAACTGAGCGGACCTTTGTTCGTGCTTGGTTCGTTTACAAACCGAACCGATCCGAAGCGAGCATTTTTTTCAATCGTGCTGAATCGAACGAGCAAATACCGAGCATTTTTCGAGCGAGCATCGAACGAGCGTCGAGCGCTGAGCAATTTGAACATCCCTAATCTTATGCAGCTCAAACTTATGCACTAGGTTATACTCCAACAAATATCGATCAGGCACTCTATGCAATGCAACTCCCCAGATCATATGACTCCTAACTCTAATCTTTCGTCTAATTTTAATACTCATTATTTGTCTAATTTTAATACTAACAAAACCATTATCGTTTATGGACAAGGCAGTCTAACTCTCACCCCACCCCTCCTACCTTTTAAACTGAACCAAGTCCTATATGCACCTTCTTTAATCAAATATTGATTTTTGTTCGCCGTTTCACTACTGATAATAAACTGTCTATCGAATTTGAGCCGTATCATTTTTTGGTGAAGGATATCAAGACAAAGACTCCTATCTTACGATGCAATAACTCAGAGAATCTTTACACATTTATTTATATAATAACAAAAGATGAAAGGTCTTAACAACAGTTCACGTTTCTAGGTTTCAAATGACCGGCAGATGCCAGTCTTAAAGTATCTCAGTATCCCACCACTCTCACTGTAACAACTCTCATTAAATTTTAAATAATTAGGATAGTAATTAGCTATTAAGAAAACCCTAATTGAAACACCCAAGTAATTCTGCACTAACCCTAGAATTTCCAGAACAATCAGAATCAGGATCAGGGGCCCTAAAACTCAGGGGGGCAAAACCCTAATAACGATTATCTTCATAACTCATTATAAAATTCGAAATTTATAAAACCATTGACACAGCAAGCCTACCTGCACGAAGGGCTACCCTATGAAAATAGGGTGCTCACTCGCGTAGCGCGACGGCTAAGGGGGTACCCCTCGCGCTACGCGACGGTGTCAAAAATTCAGTATAAATAGCAGGGGTTGGGACTTGAATTTTGGCACTTGAACGACGAAAATCGGAGTTACATATGCCGAGTTATAAGCAAAACAGTCCACACACACACACACACTATTATCGAGGTGCTGCCGCAAGACAGGGTAATTAGTCGATCACTATTACGATTCAGTTTCCGGGATCAATATACCCAAAGAATATCTAAGTGCCGCCACATTGGGCTATGCTTTATCGTTGTCGATAATTCGATAATGAGCCGAAGCATTGTACTTTGTCGTTGTCGATAATTCGATATACGAGTTGGAGTACTATACTTTATCGTTTGTCATTTTGATAAATGAGCCGAAGTATTGCACTTGGACATTCATTGTCACAGTTGATCTCGGAGAATTATCATAATCGTTGTATTGATCACTAATCCTGCTTTGTGTGCTTTATTGTGAAATTAGGTTAACAGGGATTAAATCTAAATTCTACCAACACTAAATCTGCAATGTGAGTTATTCCTCTTTTGTAAATTCTTTTCTCACAGTTTGTGAGTTATTCTTCTTTTATAAACTTTTCTCACCGTTTGTGAGCTGTTAACTATTTTACAAATACTCCAAATTATTTTCAGAATTATAACTTACAGTGATTAAGTTTATGTGAATCACCAAATTACAGCCGGTATGTGGGGTATTGTATACATTACTTGATAATCTTCACCATTGGGGCAGCCATTGGGTGATATGACCATAATCACAGATACCATTGGACGTATGGGCCAATGGATCGAGTGGTAAAGTACTGTGGGTAGTTGGTTGATATCAGGATACATTGTAAAAGATCTTATCACTGTGAATTATAACAAATGTGTCATTTTTAGAAACTAGAATAATTCACTCAGTATTTCCCCGCTGACAAAATCTTTTTCAAACCTATTTCAGGTGATCTGCTGTAATTCAGGAAAAATGCAGGGGAAGCATTTCAAGCTTAAGATAGTGGCTCAATATAAAATAAAGAAATGTGTTTTATTACTAAAAACTTGTTATTATAAATTACCCGGGATTTTAACCCAAATTGTGAAATAAAAATAATCGGGAAAAGTTTTAACTTAGCCGATCCTGTGAAATAAATTTTCCGCTGCTAAACTCACAATAAACAGACTACCGCAGACTTTCTGTTCCGCGGGTCCTGAAACGGGTCAAACCGGGTCAGGGACCGTGACAGAAATAAGGTGGTATCAGAGCCACTAAGTTAAGCTAATTAAGTATTTAAATGATACTTAATTTTTCCTGATTACTATATGTGATTATGTGTTTATATGCTTTTAACTGATTATTTGTTAGTTACAGTATGGGTAAACAAAAGTTGCAAGATATCTATCTTAAACCAGATAGATCAATTTATGAGAAAGGAAGTTCGTCTAAACCTAAAATTTCAAAGCTCCCTACAATTCCTGAGGAAGGAATATTTGTGCAAAAAGCGAATTACGAAAATCCGCTTTCTCCTAGAAAAAGGAGTATGATTATTAAGAAAAGTAAGGAGCAAATCAGAGAAAGGAAAATTAAAAAGGAAACCCAGGATTTAATTGATAAATCACCTTGGGAAGATAAACTTGATGAAAAATGGGCTAATTTATATATGTTAGCTACTGTAGCAGAAAATGCTAATCTTTAAAAAATATCTTGAATACAGTACTAGTAATTCTCAGTAAGTAGATATATAAAACTGAGTGTTTCCTGTCTTTTGTACAAATAAGTATGCAATAAAACTTCTGTGTTTATTTGGTAAACTTTGTTCCAAAGTTTTAACTTGATATTTTGTGCATTTTGCATATATGCTACACAGCATGAACGAGATCTCTGAAGCTTTTCAGAACCTCAATCTGTACCCAGTAAATATTGAAGTTTCTCATGAATTTACGGGATACGTTGCTGATGTGGATGAACCTGTAGAACTCCCTACTCCACCAGTACCCAAACCAAAAAGAAGGCCAAAGAAAAATTATGTATGGGGAAGCCGTATACGTAAGGGAAGGACAGTTACAAAAACCCCTAAAATTAGTAAACCCTTAGACAAAGGAAAAGCAATTATAATTCAGGAAAACCCTAATCCACAAGAACAGGAAACTGACGTTAATGAGGTTAGGCAAATGGAGGAGCAGTTCGAACAGTACTCTCAGGAAATAGCAATAGAAATAGGAAAAGATTCTAACCCAACTCAGGTAGAAGTCGGAGAGAGTTCTAATCAAACCAGGGGAGCTATTTTTCAGGATCAAATAGATATATTACTAGGAAAGTGTGAAACTATGCAACCTATCAACTCAGGTATCTTTACCTATCCTGTTGAAAACCCAATACCAATGAACCTTACACCAACAATCACTGAACCAATAGTCCATGACCAACCTATAGAACCAGAAGAATGGTGGACTAACGATTGGCAATTCCAAAACATTGTCAACAGTCCTTACTCGTTTCTTCCACAATTCGACCCAGAACCCCTACCTAATCCACCGATGAGCAATGAAAACCTGGCTGAACTTCGCCACTTTGGTGAAGAGTTAATGGATGCAGGGAATAGAATTAGGGAAATAGGGGGACAGATTGCCTGGAAATATGACGAGAGGGAATTCCGTTTCTGAGATGACAAATAGGAGGGTGGTGAAATGATCCTTGTATAATAGTAAAAGTAAATATTGAAACCAGTTGTAACATAACAAAAAAAAACATTGTAAAATATCGGTGTGTATTGATGCATACTATACTGATATGAAATGCAATCGAGAAATCGATAATTTTGGCTTTATGTGTTATAAGTTGTTTAAACAATTTATTGTTAATTGCTAATTGTTCATAATAACTTATCATCAGATGGCAAATAACGATAACGAACCAGTAAATGAAGTTAATCACTCGGAGCAACAACCAGAAGATCAATATATGACTAAACAAGATATTGAAAATATGGTTGCCCAAGGAATAGCCAACGCAATTCCAATGTTCGTTGCTGCTATGAAAAATCCAAGTAATCCGCAACATATTGTACCTAGCAAACATACTACTGAAGATAATTTCAGTAATAGCATCAACAGGGGCAATGACCATATAAATCATGACAATGAATCTCAGCACACCCAGCGCCCTAAGAAGCGAAAGTCTGCAACGCCTGGTTGCACTTTCAAAGAATTTCTTGCTTGTAAACCCGCTGAATTTGCAGGCAACGAAGGAGCAACTGCAACGCTGCGATGGTTGGAGAAAACCGAAGCAGTAATTGCAATAAGTAAATGTGCTGAAGAAGATCAAGTCATGTATGCCTCAAACTTATTTAAAGAAGGAACACTAGAATGGTGGAACACAGTGCTACAAGCAAAAGGCAGACGGGTAGCATATGCTATGACTTGGGACGAATTTAAAAGTCTTGTCGAAAGAAAATTCTGTCCTGAGTATGAAAAGGAACAAATGGCAAATAAGTTCCTCAATCATCGAATGACCGGAATAGATTGTCGTGGTTATACTTCGACATTCTTCGAATATGCGAGAGTAGTACCTAACTTGGCTTCGCCAGAACCGGTACTCATTTCTCGATATATTTGGGGATTAATTAGCGAAATTCGCAATATCGTTAAAGCTGCGAGACCTCGCACTATTGACGATGCAGTAGAATTAGCTAACACCCTAACCGACGAACTGATACGCACAAGAGATGAAGATAGGAAGAAAGAATTGGCTCAGAAAATTACCCAAGGATTTAGGATGGGTAATAGTAGTAACTTCAAGAAGAAAGGAACAAGACAATCTTCCATCCCGCCATTCTGCAGAAATTGCAAAAGGAAGCATTTTGGAAAATGTTATGCAATTTGTAACTTCTGCAAATCGGTGGGCCATAGTGAAGAAAACTGTAAGAAGAAAACTGTAACCTGTTTTCACTGTGGAGAGACAGGACATTACAAAACCGAATGTCCTAAACTGAACAAAATCACTGATAACAAAGGCAAACCCGTTGAAGGAACTGTTAAGAAGAATGCCAGGGCTTTCCAGCTAACTACTCAAGAAGCAGAACTCATTCCGGATGTGATCGCCGGTACGTTTTTAGTCCACAACATCTATGCAAAAGTATTATTTGACTCTGGTGCGAACCAAAGTTTTATAAATACTTCATTCTGTCAGGCTCTTAAGTTACCATTAACTACAGTTAGGCAGATCTTTACAGTCGAAACTGCAGATGGAAATTCCATAAAAATTAATCAGGTTTTGCAAAAAGTAGAAATAGAACTTTCAGGTCATAAGTTTATTGCAAACCTATTACCTATGAAATTAGCTGAATTCGATGTGGTGTTAGGAATGGATTGGTTAATAGCCAACCATGCGCAAATCATTTGTGATAAGAATTCTATAGAAATTCAAACACCTACAGGAGAGATAATTAAGATTTTAGGAGATAAACCTCGGAAACCATTGAAATTTATATCAGTAATGAAAGTTGCTAGTTATGAACGAAACCAAGGAATAGTATATATGATTTCTGTAATCATCTGTACTAAGGACAAGGATCTCCAAGAAATTCCTGTAGTGTCAGAATACCCAGATGTCTTTCCAGAAGATTTACCTGGGTTACCACCAGACAGAGAAGTAGAATTTAGGATTCATCTAATTCCAGGAACTACACCAATAGCCAAGGCACCTTATCGATTAGCTCCTACCGAAATGTTAGAATTGAAAAAGCAATTAGATGAATTACTAAGCAAAGGATTTATACAACCTAGTTCATCCCCTTGGGGTGCACCAGTGTTGTTTGTGAAAAAGAAAGATGGATCAATGAGAATGTGTATTGATTATAGAGAATTGAATAAAGTTACAATTAAGAATCGATACCCATTACCTAGGATTGATGATCTTTTCGATCAATTACAAGGAGCTAGGTATTTCTCTAAGATAGATTTAAGATCTGGATACCATCAATTGAAAGTTCAAGAAGAAGACATACTTAAAACTGCTTTCAGAACTAGGTATGGTCATTATGAGTTTACAGTCATGCCCTTTGGATTAACCAATGCCCCAGCTGCATTCATGGACATGATGAACAGAATCTGTAAACCATATTTGGATAAATTTGTGATCGTATTTATTGACGATATACTTATTTATTCCAAAAGTCAAGCCGAGCATTGTCAGCATTTGCATGCACTCTTAACTTTGTTAAGAAAAGAAAAGTTGTACGCGAAATTTTCGAAATGTGAATTTTGGTTACAAGAAGTGCAATTCTTAGGCCATATGGTGAATCACGAAGGTATTCACGTAGATCCTGCTAAGATCGAAGCAATTACCAACTGGAAGGTTCCACAAACTGCAATGGAAATTAGAAGTTTTATAGGTTTAGCCGGTTATTATAGACGGTTTATTAAGGATTTTTCCAAAATAGCTGTACCATTAACTAAGCTAACCTGTAAAGCCACTAAGTTTGAGTGGGGTCCAAAGCAAGAAGAAGCCTTTAGAACCTTAAAGCAGAAATTAACCAATGCACCAATTTTAGCCTTACCAGAAGGAACAGAAAATTTTGAAGTATACTGTGATGCTTCAAAACTGGGATACGGATGTGTGTTAATGCAACGCAAGAAGGTAATTGCGTATGCCTCCAGACAATTGAAAAAGCACGAAGAAAACTATACGACTCATGATTTAGAACTAGGAGCCATAATTTTTGCCCTTAAGATTTGGAGACATTATCTGTATGGAAGTAAGTTTACTGTTTATACAGATCATAAGAGTTTAAGGTATATATTCGGGCAAAAAGAGTTAAACATGAGACAAAGGAGATGGATGGAAGTCCTGAGTGATTACGACTGTGATATTCAATATCACGAAGGAAAGGCCAATGTAGTAGCAGATGCCTTAAGTCGTAAGTTCCGTGAAAAGCAAAAGCGAGTCCGTGCTCTTAGAATAAATCTACAAGTAGATTTACGGGAACAAGTGAAAGAAATCCAGAAAACGGCAATCAATGACGATACCGAAGGAATGAAAGGTTACCTAAAAGAATTAAAACAAGGAAATGATGAAATTTGGAAATTTCATCAAAGCAGAATTTGGGTACCTAAACAAGGAGATCTAAGATCAAAAATCTTAGAAGAAGCTCATAAATCTAGGTATACTGTACACCCAGGAAATAATAAGATGTACCAAGATTTAAGGAAACATTTCTGGTGGATAGGAATGAAAAAGGACATAGCTGAATATGTATCTAAGTGTTTAACTTGTTCACAAGTTAAAGCTGAACACCAGAAACCTTCAGGCTTACTGCAACAATTAGAAATGCCTGTATGGAAATGGGAACTTATAACAATGGACTTTGTTACTAAGTTACCCAAAACCAGAAAAGGTAATGATGTTATTTGGGTAATCGTGGACCGATTAACCAAATCAGCTCATTTTCTACCAATCAAGGAAACCTTTAGCATGGAAAGATTAGCCAAGCTATATGTGGATGAAGTAGTATCCTTACATGGAGTTCCACTCTCCATTGTATCGGATAGAGATAGTCGTTTCACTTCCCGGTTTTGGACCAGTTTCCAAGAATCAATGGGAACCCGACTTAATCTCAGTACTGCATATCATCCACAGACCGACGGACAAAGTGAAAGGACAATCCAAACTCTGGAAGACATGCTCAGAGCATGTGTAATTGACTTTGGAGGTAATTGGGATAACCATTTACCATTAATTGAATTCTCCTATAACAATAGTTATCATTCAAGTATTGAAGCTGCACCATTCGAAGCCCTGTACGGACGTAAGTGCAGAACTCCAGTATGTTGGGCAGAAATCGGAGAAAGTCAATTATCAGGTCCAGAAATTGTACAAGAAACTACTGACAAGATAACTCAGATCAAGGAAAGACTAAAAACAGCAAGAGATCGTCAGAAAAGTTATGCAGATAATCGTCGCAAACCGCTTGAATTCCAAATAGGAGACAAGGTACTTTTAAAAGTATCTCCTTGGAAAGGTGTTGTAAGATTCGGTAAGAAAGGGAAACTGAGTCCCCGATATGTTGGACCATTTCCAGTAATTCAACGAATCGGGCCAGTTGCCTATCGCTTACAGCTACCAGAAGAACTAGCTGGAGTACATGATGTATTTCATGTATCCAATCTCAAGAAATGTTTATCAGATGAATCTCTGGTAGTACCTCTTCAAGACATAGAGGTAAATGAGAAGCTGAAATTCATAGAAAAACCTTTACAAATAGAAGACAGGAAAATTAAGTTTCTCAAACACAAACGACTGATATTAGTCAAAGTCAAATGGAATTCAAAAAGAGGACCAGAATACACTTGGGAGCTGGAATCAGAAATGAAGCGCAAGTATCCTCATCTATTTCAGTGAATCTCGAGGACGAGATTTTTCCTAAGGTGGGGAGGATGTAACAACTCTCATTAAATTTTAAATAATTAGGATAGTAATTAGCTATTAAGAAAACCCTAATTGAAACACCCAAGTAATTCTGCACTAACCCTAGAATTTCCAGAACAATCAGAATCAGGATCAGGGGCCCTAAAACTCAGGGGGGCAAAACCCTAATAACGATTATCTTCATAACTCATTATAAAATTCGAAATTTATAAAACCATTGACACAGCAAGCCTACCTGCACGAAGGGCTACCCTATGAAAATAGGGTGCTCACTCGCGTAGCGCGACGGCTAAGGGGGTACCCCTCGCGCTACGCGACGGTGTCAAAAATTCAGTATAAATAGCAGGGGTTGGGACTTGAATTTTGGCACTTGAACGACGAAAATCGGAGTTACATAGGCCGAGTTATAAGCAAAACAGTCCACACACACACACACTATTATCGAGGTGCTGCCGCAAGACAGGGTAATTAGTCGATCACTATTACGATTCAGTTTCCGGGATCAATATACCCAAAGAATATCTAAGTGCCGCCACATTGGGCTATGCTTTATCGTTGTCGATAATTCGATAATGAGCCGAAGCATTGTACTTTGTCGTTGTCGATAATTCGATATACGAGTTGGAGTACTATACTTTATCGTTTGTCATTTTGATAAATGAGCCGAAGTATTGCACTTGGACATTCATTGTCACAGTTGATCTCGGAGAATTATCATAATCGTTGTATTGATCACTAATCCTGCTTTGTGTGCTTTATTGTGAAATTAGGTTAACAGGGATTAAATCTAAATTCTACCAACACTAAATCTGCAATGTGAGTTATTCCTCTTTTGTAAATTCTTTTCTCACAGTTTGTGAGTTATTCTTCTTTTATAAACTTTTCTCACCGTTTGTGAGCTGTTAACTATTTTACAAATACTCCAAATTATTTTCAGAATTATAACTTACAGTGATTAAGTTTATGTGAATCACCAAATTACAGCCGGTATGTGGGGTATTGTATACATTACTTGATAATCTTCACCATTGGGGCAGCCATTGGGTGATATGACCATAATCACAGATACCATTGGACGTATGGGCCAATGGATCGAGTGGTAAAGTACTGTGGGTAGTTGGTTGATATCAGGATACATTGTAAAAGATCTTATCACTGTGAATTATAACAAATGTGTCATTTTTAGAAACTAGAATAATTCACTCAGTATTTCCCCGCTGACAAAATCTTTTTCAAACCTATTTCAGGTGATCTACTGTAATTCAGGAAAAATGCAGGGGAAGCATTTCAAGCTTAAGATAGTGGCTCAATATAAAATAAAGAAATGTGTTTTATTACTAAAAACTTGTTATTATAAATTACCCGGGATTTTAACCCAAATTGTGAAATAAAAATAATCGGGAAAAGTTTTAACTTAGCCGATCCTGTGAAATAAATTTTCCGCTGCTAAACTCACAATAAACAGACTACCGCAGACTTTCTGTTCCGCGGGTCCTGAAACGGGTCAAACCGGGTCAGGGACCGTGACACTCACCGTTGAAAACACCCAGCCCCCACCGCTCCCATCGTCCTTCTAGGTTTCCAGACCCAGTGAATTCCAGGTCCCAAATTGCGTCTCCAGGTTTCCCTTTGACGATTTCTTTGATCTGGTTGTCCAATTGGCGCCTTTTTTTCTCCGATAGTCTATTTGTGTTCCGGTGGTAGCCTACGGTGGTTTTGGCCACTGCTTCTTCTGCGCTTTTGTTTGTTCAGGTTAGTGACGTGGTTCTGCGCTTAATTTCAGTGTTGTAATCTATAGTTTTTTTCTTTGTTATATGATCTGTGCCTAAAGTTTGCCTGTTTTTTGGGTTTTTGTTAATGCACGCCAAGTGTTCGACAATTTGTCTTGACAGATTTTTTGTTCTTTGCTATATGACTTGTGCTTAAAGTTTGCCTTTTTTTGGGGTTTTGTTAATGCACACCAAATGTTCGACAATTTGTCTTGACGGATATGCCTTTGAGGTTTTACTCTTGGCATTTGATGTTTGTTCTATGTATATTAGGAGTACAAAACCTAAACATTGAATCAGTGTATCCTTAGAAAAAGGGATTATGAACTAATTAATCAATGTATTTGTATATTTGAATTTAGGAAACAAGTGTTTAGAGGGTTTTGGTATTTTCAAATCTTTGGGAACTAAAATCAATTCATTTTATTTTTGCGGCCCTTTTTTACCCTTTTGTAACAAACAAAAAGTTCAAGTAATTATCATGTGTTTTGTAATTAACTATGTCTTTATTATATTAATGACAGTAGGTTGCACAACTCTTTCTTCACCCTTTTATTCATGTATGTGTGTGTATATATATTGTCGAGAGTTAAGTGGTCAGCTTACCGAAATAAGTTAAGTGCCATCATGGATGTGTAAGCTACTCTTTCTTCCTTGATAACACCTACAAGCTGCATCTGCAACTTATCATTAAGACTTGATTATGACCAACCATTATAGTCATCACCAACTATTCTACTAATCACCTCTTCCTCCGGCCCTCGGCCCCGGTTTGACCCGGTTCAAGAGCCGCGAGACAGGAATCCCGTGGTATTTATTTTACGACAGCGGAAGTCTTTTAATACAAGATCTTTTAATATTAAAAATGCCCGTTTAATATATTACATAAAGTTTAGGGATAAAATCCCATAATTTACAATAAGATGATTTCACAAGGAAATCTTTATTTCTCAAAACATGTTTCTTTATTTATTCACATTGAGCCACTTCTCTAAGCTTGTAGTGCTTCACGACACTTTTCTTGGATCACAACAGATCACCTGAAACATGTTTGAAAAAGGTTTTGTCAGCGGGGAAATACTGAGTGAATCATTCATTTTACAGAAAACAATACGGTTGTTATAATTTACAGTATTAAGAGCGATTACAATGCTTCTGATATCAAACCAACTACCCATGGTATTTGTCACTCGACCACCTATTGGCTATCTCGTTGTCCAATAGGGTCTGTGACTATGGTCATATCACCCCTTGGCTATCTCGTTGTCCAATGGTGATGGATTAACAAGTAATGTATACAAAACCCCACATACCAGCTGTAATTTGGTGATTACAAAGACTTAATCCCTGTAATTATAACTTAAAATAGTTTGGAGTTTTGTAAAGCATATTTGATAAAAAGAGAATGACTCACATTGCAGATTTAACGAGCAAAGTATAAGCCTACTGATTAGCCTTTGATTTAACCTAATTTAACAACAATGCACACACAAACGGGTTAGTAACTAATACAGCAGTTACGACAATTCACGAGATTAAACCCTCACAACGATCAACAAAGTGCAATACTTTAGTAATTCAACGGATTCACAACGAATAACAGAGCATAGTCCGAATTCGAACAGCACTCAAATATTCAAGTTGAAATCACGACGAATAACAAAGTATCAGCTCAATTTGAGCAGCACTCAAACAATCGTTGGATAGTTATAATCGATCGGACGTTGAATCGTAATAGCGATCGAGTTATTACCCTGATTGCGGCAGCGTTTCGAGATGTGTGTGTGTTTTGATAATGGACAGGACGTAACTCAGTGCATGTAACGAATTTCTTCGTCGTACAAAAGCCAGATTTCAATTGCCAATGTCTGCTATTTATACACAAAATTTGACATGCTTACGGACCGTAAGCCATATCCCTTACGGTCCGTAAGGGAAGCAATCTATTTATAGGCTAGCTGGGTTCGGGACTAGCCTTGCTGACTCAACTGTTTTGCGAAATTCAAATTGGACAACGAATTATTTAGATAATCGTTGGCTAGGTTTTACCCCCCCCCCCCTTGAGTTTTAGGGGCCCTGATCCTAATTTCGATTGTTCTGAAAATTTTAGGGTTTATGCAGAATTACTTGGGTGTCTTAATTAGGGTTTCCTTATTGGATAATTACCATCCTAAGTATTAATTTTAGTGAGAGTTGTTACATCCTCCCCACCTTAAGAAAAATCTCGTCCTCGAGATTTACTAGAATAGATAAGGGTATCTTCGCTTCATTTCTGATTCCAGCTCCCAAGTGTATTCTGGTCTTCTCTTTGAATTCCATTTGACCTTGACCAGCACCAGTCGTTTGTGTTTGAGAAACTTGACTTTTCTATCTTCGATCTGTTGATCGGAGTGTCGCGCTCCGGTCAAAGATAATATTTATATACCCTAATTACCCTTAACAAATAGCTAGTGGTAGCAAGGGGTCGAACCACGAAGAGTATGTGGTTTGTGTGCGGATTTGATTGAATTATGAATAGTTGTCACTTTTATGAAGCTTGCTAACTTGTTTTTGAATATTTTGGTTTGATTGAAAGATGTGAGTTGAAATTACTAAAACGATTAACTAAAATTAACTACTAATTGCAAGAAGTGAAAATGATTGTTTAAACAATAATAATAAAACAAGGCTCACACCCGGTTTCAACAATTGCAAGACCTAGGGTTACTATGTATTTTAATTAGCTTTACTTGAAATAGTTCGTTAACGGGTCGCAATCACAAAGCTTAGGTGTCAATCGCTATCAACGTTGTAAACAACGGACCATGATACACTTCGTTACTTTGGACTAACAAATCCTACCAAAAGACAAAGCATAAATACGTGCATTCATTTCACAAAGTCAAATTTAATCATTCACTCGACAATTTGCAAATTCAATACCAACGTAGGACAATTGTCTAAGATTCAAACGCAATTCAAGTTGTCACAAAACAATCAACAAAACATAGTAAACCCTAAATCTTACAAAAGTCTACACCGGGGTGAAACCTCCAAGAAATTAGCCGCTCATGGTGTAAACGGTACAATCAACGGATGCACAAGACTTCAATTGGATCATCTTGGAGCTTGAGGATGGATGGTGGAATGATTAGGGTTTGGAAACGGTTGGTGGTGATGGATGGATTGAAGGTGATAGAATGGTTGTGATGATGATGGACTAGGGTTTGGAATCAAGAAGATGATGGTGCCTTTGTTCTTGATTCCGGATGTAGAAGTGATGGATGATGGATTGGTGATGAGATGATGAATGAATAATGGCTCCAAGTTGTGTTTTCAAACTCCAATTAAGTTGTAACTCCCCAATTGAATGAGTTAGAACCAATAGAAATCGAAATAAACCTCCATTGGCCAAAATTCCCGTTTCCGATTTCTACAGGCCGTCGCCGACGGGTCTGACCCCGTCGCCGACGGGCCCCCAAAATTCTGTATTTGGCCGACGGCCTAACCACCTGGATACGGGCAAACTCAGCCTACGGGGTTATACAGGGGGCGTCGCCGACGGCCTGGACCCCGTCGCCGACGGCCTCCTAAAAACCCACTTTCCATTTTTCGTTCCTTGCACTTCCAGTTGATCCGTAACACATCCCGGTGCTCCGGTTTTTGACCCGATGACCTGTAAAGCTCCCAAAAAGCTCCTTAAACTCCATCAAACCTGCAAAACACATTCTTGATTAAAAGTAGGCTATTCGAAACTAAAACTTACGTAAAAACGTTAAGTTAAACAATAACAAGCACCGGTTTTCAACCGCGTATCACATCCCCACACTTGTCTTTTGCTTGTCCTCAAGCAAATCTGTTTTTCACTTTCACGTGGGTCGAACAACGAATGCACATCCCATTCTCGAGACAGAAGTTAAGGTCTAATGTCATACAAAAGTTCAAACTCTTTATAATATTCAATGTATTTAGCGGTGACGTGCTTTAGATACACAAATGGTTACCCAAGATTAACCCGCCCGTAAAACTAACAAATCATGCATATCCCTCACAATGTGCTCTCCACTCGGCTTAAAGTTTGCTAACATGTGTAACGTGCTAGCTTTTCAACAATTAATCGCTCAAAACCAAATAGAACACGTACCCGCATAGGCTTGCAACTCAATCATTCTCCACTATCGAACACAAATACTAGGCACAAGTCAAAAGGTCTTTGAGGGGTTGTAACGGGGCTAGGCGAAGGGTAGGAATAGGTTATTTTTAAGTGGCTATGGTGATGAGAAATTCGAATTTTATTAACAAAGACTATCCTAAACAAAAGCAAACTATAAACATCCAACATGGGCAAAAACTTTCGCCTTTTATTCAACAACTACTAACACATCTTTTTGTGTTTTTCTCACTGCTTTTTCATTCTTTTTCGCAATATTTTATGATTTTTTTTTTTTTTTTTTCACAAAAACCACAACTATGCAAACAAATAATCCTAAAATCGAATTTCCATCACACGGGTTTAAAAGAAAAAGGTTTACGGTTATGGGCTATAGGGTGGTCAAAAGAAAGGTTTAGGCTCAAAGTGGGTGACTAGGGGATTTATTTTGGGTAAAGGTAAGCAAATGGTGTAAAAGAAAAAAGGGTACCTAATGCCTTAATCATTCTCGTGCTTGTATTCGGTCTATAGTCTCGAATGTATCAAAAGTTGCAAGTTCTACAATACGCGACTAATGGCCCACTCAACAAAGAAACATATAAATGTGAATCTATGATGTAGAAAGGCTCAAACCTCACGTATAAGGGTATGATATGTGATATGCATACATTGCTAGTTCCTTAGGCGAATTATTCTCAAATAACCACCCACTAAATACCCGATATGCTTATTAATTTGAACTTGACCATGACAAAAGACCAAATGGTTTGTGACATCCCTCGTTGACTTGGTTACTTGTGCTTTTGAGATTGCTTTGAAAACGAGACATTTTTGAAAAATTTTTGAAATTTTCCCCCATCCCCACACTTGAGGTAAACATTGTCCTCAATGTGTAGTATTTAAATGAACGGGTCAAAATCGAAAATTTTTACTACTCCCCCATCCCCACACTTGAGGTACATATTGTCCTCAATATGTAAGAACTAGAGTTTGTAAAACGCAAGGGATGTGACACGGCTAACCTCCCCAAAGTTACACCCCGGAAATAAAATACAAAATACACTCCACTTATTTGCTAACTAAAGATCAAAGGTAAAAAGAAACGTATGCACCTGGTTTTTCGCTAGTTCCTTGTGTGCTCTTCATCTTTTCACCAAGCAGTTGTCTCACGAACATAACGTACCTACAAATCTTAACCCTTGTGTAGAAGCATGCTTCTCACAACCATCAAAATTTGTTAACTGCCTAGTTCTACCACTTTTATGAAATTATTACCAAGCCATACGTTATTGTACCTTTGACTTTATGTGGAAAATATTTTACAACAACAATCAACCTAACTCACTTTCGTAGGAATCACGGTTGCATTTAGCTTATGCAACAAGCCCTTTTAAACCTCCCGATAGCTCGGGAGGACGAGTAGGTCTCGTGAGGGTTATATAGGGAACACACCCACAAAGTTCATTTAACTAGGCAATAATTAAATAAAAACAAAAAGAAATAGCGGAAAATAATATACAACAACAACAACATAAAACATACCATACCTCTACCGCTGATATCGCTCGTTTGGATCCATGGGCGGGTTGGGTTGGTATGAATAACCAGTGAGGGCCTCGAACATCTCCCTATAGTTATCTAAGGGGCTTTGCTCCCCTTGGGGTGGTGGTTGGTACGGGATTGGAACGAAGCTAGACCCTACCGCTTCAGGCCAATGCGGAGTCGGGTCGGATGGGCCTTGAGGATAGGGAAGATCGGAGTAATTTGTCCACCCCGAGTGCTCGGCGTAGGGGAGGCCGGCTTGGTAGTCTCTATGGTGTCGCTCCTGATCATGCAACACTTTGGCGTTATTAAGCGCCATCTCTTGAGAGACATACATGGCACTCCAACGGCGGCGGTTCAATTCTTCTTCTTGTTGTCGACGCGCCGTTTCCGCTTCTTCCCATGCCCGCCTTCGGGCTGCTTCATCCTCCTGTTGCTTTGCTAACTGTTCCATATGTGATCTTTGCATGGCTTGAAACAGTTCTTGCTCTTCCATGAACTTATTCATTCTTTCACGTTGGGCTCCTTGAGCGTCCCAATATTCTTGCATTGAAGCTCCGTAAGACCCTTGCCAAGCTTCTCTCCTTTGATTGTATTCCCGACCCTCTCCTATACACGCGGAGACATTATCATATATCTCCTGTTGCCCCCTGTCAAAGTTTTTGTAGGAGGGTACCCGTCGTCGGGTCACAAAACCTGCCACCTCAGCGTTTATCTCCCTATGTGGCCGCATATAACGTTGCCTTGGCCTTCGTGCCTCGGAGGGTTCAGCTTCCTCCTCTTCTTCCTCCATCTCCACATCCTCTTCCTGCACGGGTGGTGCCCCGGAAGTACGAACCTCAAACTTGTTCCCCAACTCATCGGTCACCACATACCTATTTCCCGAAAACTTGACCTCTATCTTCCAATTTTTCTTCATGTAACCCCAAGTAAATTCCTCCACTGGCTTAGAAACCCATAGCGCTTCCTCGGGCAAGCAATTCTGCTGCACAAGCATGGCACTAATGAGGCGTGCATACGGAATAAACCGCCTCTGAGACGACTCTCTGGTAGCCCAGGTGTTCATCATGACTATGTGCCTCCACGACAGTGTCGGGGTCCCATACAATAAGGCATGCGCCACCCTGCAATCACTTACTCTCACACCCCCACGATCACCAAATCTTGCTAGAATGTTCTCAACCGAGATCGCTTGAAGGATCTTTCCCTCGAGTGACATATGCTTTCGTTTCATATCACCCCCTGGGTGGGTTGGCAAGATAACATCTACCAATTGATCTATGTCGTTGGTGTTCAAATGATTATCCAAAAAATTTTCAATGGATGGATAATCATAAGCTTGTACCCCCAAAGAATCAAACCTAGCAATACGATTCATAGTTTCAAAAGACATTGTCATGTTTCCTCGAGATGTCTTCCCCACTAGCTTCCATTGCGAAGGGGGTTCATTCTTGTTGACAAGCTTCAATGTGGACAGCCACTCACATACTTCTGACAAGTAAATCCGGTGAGTGTTGTCTTCACACCAATCCAATACACTCTCCCAGCCCAACCTCTCAAACATTTGTGCAATTCCGATGTTCCGGAATTCTTCTATATTCACGGTTCGCTCACATATCACTCTTGTTGGAACCGATGTGTTTACCCCATTTGTCATCTTCCATTTCCACAACTTAGCTTCCAACTTTCTATCTTGGTAGCTCGACAACTGCCTGTTCTTCTCATCTTCCCAAATTCGGGCATTTTGACTATCCCTGAACTTTGCCCATTCCCAATCTTGTCGGTATAATCTTGGATCATTTTCTGCAACAGTGCTCGGTTGTTCCCATTTCTTCGGTATTAAACCGGAAGAAGACCCAATCCCGGATGATGACGCTTGACCCGTAGTCTTTTGTCTCTTGCTTCCTGCCATGACTACAATCACAAACAAGCAAATCATCAATATAGATTCAACCTTCATTAACTCCCAAACTTTGAACATGAAGTATAATGTTGACAATTTAATTAACGAGTATATGTAAAGTCGCCTCTTTAAATTTCCAAAATCGCTTACTTTATCATAACTTATTAATCTTTTGTCAATCTTACAATATCTTATAATTTCAACAAGAATCAACATCATATTCATGTTCAATCATGTTCATAACAGTGTAATCACTTCACTATGGTTATGACATGCTCAAATTCCATTCAAAACTACTAATCTTGCCCAAAATCATGCTATCATAACATACATTGTCTAAACAACCTACTCTTAAACCAAAAGTTTAAAATTTCGGAAGAAAGACACTAATATATAATAATCAAGCATAAATTTAAGAAGAAACCATACCTTTGATGTTGTTAGACAAGAAAAACTAAGAAAAGATGACAAGCAAGCACTTTGATGAACACCCTTTCAAAAACCCTCAAGAACACGCCCAGAAATCTTGCACAATAGCAAGAATTGATGAAAACCGTGTTAGGGGTTTTGTTCGTCTTGAAAAACTACTCAAAATGGACCCAAGAATCAGAGGATTTGGTGGAAAATTGAGGGAGTTATGGTAGCTTGAAGGTCTAGGGTTTTTTTAGGAAGATGATGGAGAAGATGAAAGAGTTGGGTGAGTTTGGAGAGAGAGAAAGCAGGGAATTTGTGGTGAAAAAGTGAGGTAAGATGATTGGGGTTCGACTTTGTGGCTTAGAATGGGTTTGAATGAGGTTTGGTTAGGTAAAAATTGATTTTAAAACGTTTTCTCACGTATGGGAACGAGCTGCGTCGGAACGAAAAGGAGAGCCCATCGCCGACGGGTCCCCCCCCGTCGCCGACGGCTCTTGGAATTGAGGAGTGGGGCCGACGGGTTATGTACCTGCCGACGGGCGAAAACGTGCTTACGGGTCATTTCAGAACCCGTCGCCGACGGTCACCACCCCGTCGCCGACGGTCAAGCCAAAAAAAATTAATTTTTTTTTTTTTTTTTAAAGGAAGAAAATTATGAATATTTACCAAAAAGACTATTTACATCAAACAATTCCTAAAAATATAAAAAAATGTTTTTGTGATTTTTATAATTTAAAATTTATAAACCAATAACCGTTAACGGTCCTACCACCCCCCAAAAAAATTGTGTATTGTCCTCAATACACCAAATCAAGTCTAAAACATACCTTGTATCTTCACGACCCGTTTGGAATGCCCGAACTTCACACAATCAAGAAAGGTTAGCATGAACCGGAAACGATTCACATCCAATTACGCAAACAATTGAATAAGTGTACATAACTTTACAAAACGTGTTACCGGTCCTTTTAATTCACCTCATATGTTGGTACGCTTCCCAAGAAGCATATCAACTCCACATTTGCATCCTTTTTCTCTTCATTACCATCGAGGAATGGTTTAAGGCGGTGACCGTTAACCGTTTGCTTCGACCCGTCCTTCGGGTCCTCGATTGTGACATCTCCAAGTTTCCCGACCCGTGTTATCACATACGGGCCCATCCACTTGCTCTTGAGCTTTCCCGGGAAGTATTTAATCCTCGAATTGTAGAGCCAAACCTTTTGGCCTACTTCAAACTCTTTTGGCTTCAACTTTGCATCGTGTGCTCTCTTCATGTCATCCTTGTACTTTGAAGCACACTCGTACGCTTCTTCCCTAAGCTCCTCCAACTCACAAAGCTTCAACTTTCGCTCCTTTCCTGCATCGTCATATTTCATGTTAACCTCTTTTATAGCCCACCAAGCACGATGCACAAGTTCCACCGGCAAGTGACAATTTCGCCCATAAACTAAGCGATAAGGAGTAGTTCCAATAGGTGTTTTATGAGCCGTTCTATAAGCCCATAAAGCATCATTCAACTTTGTTGACCAATCCTTTCGGTCGGGTCGAACAGTCTTTTGCAAAATTTCTTTTATTTGCCTATTGGAAACTTCAACTTGACCGCTTGTTTGTGGGTGGTAGGGGGTAGCAATTCGATGGTCAACACCATACCGTTTCAAGAGTTTGCCAAAATTAAAGTTCTTGAAATGAGATCCCCCATCACTAATGATTACCCGGGGAACCCCAAATCGAGAAATTATATTCGTTTGAACAAAATTGCAAACAACGGTATGGTCATTTGTTTTGGTGGCAATCGCTTCGACCCATTTGGATACATAATCGACCGCCACCAAAATGTATAAGTTGCCATGTGAATTAGGGAATGGGCCCATGAAATCGATCCCCCATACATCAAAAATATCTACAATAAGGATCGGTTGCATGGGCATTTCATCCCTTTTAGAGATACTCCCCAACTTTTGACACTCAACACAGTTTTTAGCGAAATGAAAAGCATCCTTAAAAATAGTCGGCCAATAAAGGCCGCTATTTAGCACTTTGTGCCCTGTTTTGTGACCACTAAAATGGCCCCCACAAGCAAATGAATGCAAGTGCATCAAGACGCTAAGAATCTCCTCGTCGGGTATGCATCTTCGAACGACTTGATCCGGACAGATCTTGAATAAGTCCGGTTCTTCCAACGTGTAGTACTTGATTTGAGACAGGAAATGCAACCTCTTTCTTCTATCCCAATGAGCCGGCAAGTCACCTGTAACCAAATAGTTAACAATGTTAGCATACCATGGTAAGATGCCAATTTTTAAGATGTGCTCATCTGGAAAAGTCTCATTAATTTCTTCACGGGAAGAATCCTCTACACTCAACCGAGACAAATGGTCCGCGACCACATTCTCACTCCCTTTCTTATCTCGAATCTCCAAATCAAACTCTTGTAATAGGAGTACCCATCGTATCAACCGCGGCTTAGCATCCTTTTTCTCCATGAGGTACCTGACAGCACTGTGGTCAGAATAAATAATAACCTTGCTACCCCATATGTAAGCCCGGAATTTATCTAATGCATAAACTACCGCAAGTAGCTCTTTCTCAGTTGTCGTATAGTTAAGTTGTGCATCCGAGAGAGTCTTACTTGCGTAGTAAATGGCAACCGGCTTTTTGTCTACCCGTTGACCCAACACGGCCCCAACCGCATAGTCGCTTGCATCACACATAATTTCAAATGGTAATGACCAATTTGGTGATTGCAAGATTGGGGCTTCAACCAATTTCTGTTTCAACACATTAAAGGCATTTTCACACTGTTTGTCAAAATTAAAGTCTCGGTCTTTTAACAAAAGATTACATAGGGGTTTTGTAATATCACTAAACCCTTTTATAAACCTCCTATAAAATCCCGCATGACCTAAAAACGACCTAACACCTTTAACGGTCGTGGGATAAGGTAGAGTAGATATGACTTGTACCTTAGCACGATCAACCTCTATCCCACGACTTGACACTACGTGCCCCAACACAATTCCCTCTTGAACCATAAAATGGCTCTTTTCCCAACTTAGAACCAAACTAGTTTCAACACATCTCTTTAACACTTTATCTAATTGGTCCAAACAAGTCTCAAACGATGATCCAAAAATTGAGAAATCATCCATGAAGATTTCTAAAGACTCTCCCACCATATCGGAGAAGATACTCATCATGCACCTTTGAAAGGTGGCGGGAGCATTACATAATCCAAACGGCATCCGCCTAAATGCGAAGGTACCGTAGGGACATGTAAAGGTAGTCTTTG
Organism: Helianthus annuus; assembly: GCF_002127325.2. Lineage (NCBI taxonomy): Eukaryota > Viridiplantae > Streptophyta > Magnoliopsida > Asterales > Asteraceae > Helianthus > Helianthus annuus. The sequence continues at coordinate 14,867,013 of NC_035444.2, read as the reverse complement.
CTTGATCCTCCGGATGGATGGCAATTTGGTTATAACCAGAATAACCATCTAGGAAGCAATAAAATTTTTGCCCCGATAATTTCTCAACAATTTGATCAATAAACGGTAAAGGAAAATGATCTTTAGAAGTTGCGTTATTCAACTTCCTATAATCAATACAAATTCGCCACCCGGTTACCGGCCGGGTAGCTACCTCTTCACCTGCGTCATTTTTGACGACTTGTATGCCGGCTTTCTTGGGAACCGTTTGTGTTGGGCTTACCCATTGGCTATCCGAGATTGGGTAAATGATACCCGCATCAAGCCACTTCAACACCTCTTTCTTCACGACCTCTCTCATGTTTGGATTTAACCGTCTTTGCGCATCTCTAACGGGAGTCACATTCTCCTCCGTGATGATTTTGTGCATCACCACCGAGGGACTAATACCTTTCAAATCCGCAATGGTCCATCCAATCGCCGCCCGATTGGTGACCAACACCTCCATCAACTTTTTCTCTTGCTCTCCGGTTAAGTTGGATGCAATGATAACCGGGAGAGTATTGCCCTCTCCAACATAAGCATATTTGAGATGCTTTGGCAATGCTTTCAACTCAACTTCCGGAGGCTCCACTAAAGACGGCTTCAATTTAGTATCAATGCTCTCCGGTAAGCTCTCGACTTGGTGCGTCCATGTCGGTTTTCCTTCTCTAACCGCAAGCACCTCTAAACTCCTCACTTCCTCGTCCATGCTTCGTTCCACCTCCACCTGTGACCTGTCAAACACATAACAATCCTCCATTGTGTTTTCCCCATAAACGACTGTGTCGCAAAGAGGTATGCACGTGTCAACAATGTCTGCCATAAAGCATTCATCATCAACTGGAGGGTTCATAAGTCCGGAAAAAACATGCAACCTCAACCTCCGGTTTCCAAATGTCATGTCAACCGTCCCCGTTCTGCAATCAATTTGAGCATTTGCAGTCGCTAAGAACGGTCGACCCAAAATCACCGTAGGTTGCTTGGTTGGGTCCTTGGCCACATAGTCAAGTACAAGAAAGTCCACCGGATAGTAAAAATCCTCGATTTTCACTATCACATCCGAAACAACTCCACGGGGTAGCTTAGGTGTCAAATCGGCTAACACCACGGTGGTGTTTGACGATTGAAGTGGACCAAATTCATATTGGTCATATAAACTACCCGGTAGGATGCTTACACTAGCACCAAGATCTAGAAGTGCCCGTTGATTTTAAAATCGCCCACTTGAATTGAAATGATAGGCGCACCCGGATCTTGGAGCTTAGGTGGAAGTGTACCCGAAAGGATCGAACTCACATTTTCGGTTAAATCTAATTTCTTTGGAAATTTGTGAGTGCGTTTTTGAGTACACAAATCTTTCAAGTACTTAGCATAAGACGGTACTTGTTTGATTGCATCCAAAAGAGGTAAATTGATTTTTACTTGTTTGAAAATTTCCAACAACTCTTCTTGTTGTGGACCTCTTTTGTTTACAACCTTTTTCGTCGGTCCCTTCAATGCTTCGGGATAAGGGGCGGTATTAACCTCCACACCCTTTTCCTTAGCCTTGGGGACGGGGATGGCCACAACGGGGGTAACATTATTCTTTTTCAAATCATTTTTGTTTTGACCCGTTTGGCTATCCTCAAGCTCATCATCACTAGCATCTTCCACCACCCCTTCAACAAATTGGGGTGGTGGTGTTTTGACACCATTATCAACAACTCTACCACTACGTAAAGTAACTTTATTAATTGGTACCTCACGTGTGTTCCTTGAATTCGACCCTTGATGCTTAGGGTTTACGGTGGTTTCACTCGGAAGCTTTCCCGTGCCTCCCTTGATTTGGGCTACTTCTTCCGCTAGTTGGCCCACTTGCTTTGCTAATGCCTCATGTGCTTTGTCTCGAATCTCATTCTCCTTCTTAGATTCTTGCATCATCGAGAGCATCACATCCATCTTTGTATTCAAGTCATTGCCACCGGTTTGGTTGTTTGCCCCACCTCCGTTACCGCCTTGGTTGTTGTAATTCTTTTGGTATCCACCTTGGTACCCTTGATTGTAATTTCGTTGGTAGCCTCCTTGGTTACCACCTTGGCGGTTTTGGTATGATGACCCGCTTCCCCCTTGATTACCCGCTTGGAAATTCGGGTTCATTTGATTTGAAGCATTACCATACCGAAAGTTGGGGTGATTTCTCAAACCCGGATGGTAAGTGTTGGAGTTCATGTCATATTGCTTCCTATCTCCATACACTTGATTGACTTCTTCGGGGTAACCACTCGAACCCATTGAACATTGCTCGGTCGCATGTCCAATATCACCACATTCCTCACATACTTCGAATTGAACCGCGTTCACCTCTTTTTTCTTTTTCAATTGAGCTATCTCCCTTTCTAAAGAGGAAATCCGATCCTTAGAATCGAGATCGGGAAGTGACCGGGAAACTGGATGCCTTTTCGCTCTATCGGCCGATTCTTTTTGTTTGGACCGTTTGCTCATTCTCTCCAAAAATTCCCAATCGTCATCCTCATGGTTGCTCAAAAGTGTGCCATTGCTTGTCGTCTCAAGCCGATTCCAAGTCGCATCATCTAAGCCCCGTACGAAACATTTCACCAATTCCCACTTTTCTATTTGGTGATGTGGGCATCTCCTCATTAGTTCCTTGAATCGGGTGAAGGCTTCATGTAAAGGCTCACTTGAAAGTTGACGAAATGACCGAATTTCATCTCTAGCATCATCGGTCTTGGCCATGGAATAGTACTCGTCCAAAAATGCTTGTTGCATTTGTTCCCAAGTTCGAATACTATTAGGCGGAAGTGTAAAGAACCACTGCTTTGCCTTATCCTTCAATGAGAATTGAAAAAGGCGAAGCTTCACTTCCTCCAATGCGAAGTTGTGTCCTCCAATAGTGTCACAAATGGATGAGAACTCCGTCAAATGGTTGTACGGCTCATCATTAGACCTTCCGTTGAAATGAGGAAGGATGTTGATGTAATGTGGTTTACAATCAAACATCCTCCTTTCACATACTATTGGAGAATTGTTTTCGGTCACTATCGGTCGGAAACGGTCATTGACTCCCCGTGGGGTTGTGGACGACGTTGTGGCCCGTTGACTTCTTGATCGACTTGTCTCCGATTACCCCGTCTTTCCTCCCTTCGCTCCTCTCTTCGATTATCTCTCGGGTTACCACCTCCCACAAAACGAGGAATCCGGTTAGGGTTTACATTGTTGTTGTTATTTGTTGTTGTTGTAAAAACCCTTCATTCCGGTTTCGTCGGTTGTTGTTTTGTGGTTGACGGTTGTTCCCATAACCCTCATTTCTTCCACCTCCATAACCATATTCCTCTTCCCCAACGTAATTGGCGTTTTGAGACCCAAACTCCTCATCATCATACCTTCGATCATTATATACGTTTCCCCTATTCAAGTAACCCCAATCTTCATCATCATTGGCTCGATCATCATAATAACCCCATCGTCCGAATTTTCCGTATGAATGCTCACGTGTTCGGCGATTGATAACCGGGAACACTATACGGTTCGTCATCGGGAATTGCATTCCTTAAATCGTCAATGTTGAAGAATGGGTCTTCATTCACGGGATTGCCGTGATCACGGTTACCTCTTCGATCGGAGTTGACATTCCGATCATCAAGGTTAATAGCAACGATGCTTGTCGGTGAATAGGTTGTTGCTGAGGTGTCGTTGGGTGTTGTTGGTGTTTTGGTTTCGGAAAGGTGGAGTGGTGGTCTTGCATTGGTGTTACCACCCGTAGCTCTGAGCAGGAAAAAAGGTTCCTCGGGTTTGGAATTGATTTGGGTGGAGGTTTTTGGTTTGGGTGAATTCTTGGTTGGAATGTGGTTTCGCCCATTGAATCGGTTTCAATGGTCGGTGGTAAGTGGTGGTGTTTGGTTTGGTTTGATTAGAAGCGAGAGTTGCTTCTAACCGGCTTGCTAGGTTTCTTCTTGCAAGTCTTTCAATTTCCGGTTCGTAGGACTAGCGGTGAAGTCCTCCCGGAATTTCGTGTACGCATGCACTACCTGTAACCTGCACAAGTAACACACCCCGCGTAACAAGGAAAAAGACAAGTACAAAAAAGAAAACTAAACAAATTAAACAGTTAATCACGAAATTTCAAACAATATCCAAACACCAAAGCGGCGACGCACTCCCCGGCAACGGCGCCAAAATTTGATCGGAGTGTCGCGCTCCGTCAAAGATAATATTTATATACCCTAATTACCCTTAACAAATAGCTAGTGGTAGCAAGGGGTCGAACCACGAAGAGTATGTGGTTTGTGTGCGGATTTGATTGAATTATGAATAGTTGTCACTTTTATGAAGCTTGCTAACTTGTTTTTGAATATTTTGGTTTGATTGAAAGATGTGAGTTGAAATTACTAAAACGATTAACTAAAATTAACTACTAATTGCAAGAAGTGAAAATGATTGTTTAAACAATAATAATAAAACAAGGCTCACACCCGGTTTCAACAATTGCAAGACCTAGGGTTTACTATGTATTTTAATTAGCTTTACTTGAAATAGTTCGTTAACGGGTCGCAATCACAAAGCTTAGGTGTCAATCGCTATCAACGTTGTAAACAACGGACCATGATACACTTCGTTACTTTGGGACTAACAAATCCTACCAAAAGACAAAGCATAAATACGTGCATTCATTTCACAAAGTCAAATTTAATCATTCACTCGACAATTTGCAAATTCAATACCAACGTAGGACAATTGTCTAAGATTCAAACGCAATTCAAGTTGTCACAAAACAATCAACAAAACATAGTAAACCCTAAATCTTACAAAAGTCTACACCGGGGTGAAACCTCCAAGAAATTAGCCGCTCATGGTGTAAACGGTACAATCAACGGATGCACAAGACTTCAATTGGATCATCTTGGAGCTTGAGGATGGATGGTGGAATGATTAGGGTTTGGAAACGGTTGGTGGTGATGGATGGATTGAAGGTGGTAGAATGGTTGTGATGATGATGAACTAGGGTTTGGAATCAAGAAGATGATGGTGCCTTTTCTGATTCCGGATGTAGAAGTGATGGATGATGGATTGGTGATGAGATGATTAATAATGGCTCCAAGTTGTGTTTCAAACTCCAACTAAGTGTAACTCCCCAATTGAATGAGTTAGAACCAATAGAAATCGAAATAAACCTCCATTGGCCAAAAATTCCCGTTTCCGATTTCTACAGGCCGTCGCCGACGGGTCCTGACCCCGTCGCCGACGGCCCCCGATTCCGTATTTGGCCGACGGCCTAACCACCTGGATACGGGCAAACTCAGCCTACGGGGTTTATACAGGGGGCGTCGCCGACGGCCTGGACCCCGTCGCCGACGGCCTCCTAAAAACCCACTTTCCATTTTTTCGTTCTTGCACTTCCGTTGATCCGTAACACATCCCGGTGCTCCGGTTTTTGACCGATGACCCGTAAAGCTCCCAAAAGCTCCTTAAACTCCATCAAACCTGCAAAACACATTCTTGATTAAAAGTAGGCTATTCGAAACTAAAACTTACGTAAAAACGTTAAGTTAAACAATAACAAGCACCGGTTTTCAACCGCGTATCACCTACCGATTGTGCCGGGAAGGCACAGGGTATTAGTTAATAAGCGCTATTATAGTTTGGCACCCTCACACCGCACCGAGGAGGTCGGGAGTGAACTAATGACCCCCATCTTGACCATTGCTTTGATAGAGGCATTGGGGTTTAGGGGCAAATAATCTGGAGCGCATTGGCGGTAAGCGTGTGATTAACAACATCGAATCTGTGAAACATTTTAATCTGGTAACTGGTATCTAAACATGTTAACAAACTTTGAACTCACCAGCGTCGTCTGACTTACACTTGTCTGCATGCTTGTAGGTCTGTAGGTTATATCATGGAACTTGCTGTCTGGGATGTTGGAGTGGTCATGGGTCGATGAAATATGGAAACTCGAAGCGAGACTAGCTGATTTCACATACTTGGGTTTTAGTTAAACTTGTATTATGCTTCCGCTAAACACAATGAGTTATAAATATGTTTTGTAAAACCTATTTTAATGAATTGAAGTTTTATTGGGAAATCTTGTTATGAAGTTCAGTGTGATTAGTGCTAGATCCTGGTACGTACACGTCCCGGGTATTTCCCGGCATGTGTTATTTTGGGGGTGTGATAGTTTGGTAAATCAGAGCCACTGGTTATAGTGAACTTGGGTTTTAAACGTTTTTTGTAAAACCAGACTATACCACAAACAGTTCTGAATACGCTTAATACGACCATGAACTCAGCACCAGATTGAAGGTTTGTCTTTTTCACATGTTTGCATACATTACATGGCTAGTACACATTTGTTTATGATGTAACGTACGGACACTCACTTGTCACTATAGCATGATTACATGAATTTTCTTGCTTACATTACGATGCATTGGTAGTATGTCATAGTCCATGGAATTCTGTGATCTTATCGTTTTGATAACCTCTGTTTGGCACTCAAGTTTGAGGAACCATTTGACATGAGTTAGGAGGAACTGAGATGAGCATGCAAAATCGCAATATTATTGTTGGGTGCACACATAATAATAATGTGGGTGTTGCATGCGAGTCCTAGAGAGCTTAACGAGTGAAGAAGGGGTTCTGTTCTGTTTATTTGATCAATGGGAAACATAACAAACCTATAGGGGTCATAGCAGTGATTGTCACTACTCGAACATGATCTTTTCACTCCTCTCCGAATCATTTCGAATCTCGATGCTATCAAGTATTACCTTAACACCCATCTAAATGCCTAGCGAATCGTGTAAAATGTTAGGTGCTTGTACGAACGTCCCTAGGTTGGATGTCGCAGCTTCAATGATTGGTCTGTACCTCTGCTCATTCCTCTTTGTTTGCTGGGAACTCATGTATTGACATCTTAAATCTCGAAGCGTGATCACCTCTGCAACACTCTCGCAACAGACCGTGTAGTACTCAAATAACTTTCAAGAACGATGGACAAGAGGATGAGTGTAGTGCCTTACCGACCTCAGTATTTGGACGACCCTGGTTACCGGCAACGAACACTAGCAAAGTGACTGCAATCGAATCCCTAACCCTAGTCAGCGACTGATGGGAGTCAACCTTTACAAATCAATCAGGACATAAGCGATGACAATTGACTATAGAGTGGAATGTGAAACTTCCCACACAGTGAGTAGTGCCTTAGCACGTACCATGGAATGTGAAAAGATGGACCCTGTTAGTGAAAGATTGTAGGGCTCCGTTTCAAGCAACGACATTAGAGGCAACAGCCGTGGCAATATCAAGGAACTCGTAATCGTAGCCTACAGTATAGAAATGAAGGTGCCTACGACATGGATTGGCTGTTGCTAAATCAAGACGACAACAACCGAGGGAACGATGGTAGTACTGAAAATTCTCGTAACGAAAACAACAACACTGGAAATGATGCTCATGGAAGGGCATTTAGGAATGGCGTAGGCGACACCAGGCATAATAGCAACATGGTAACTTGGATGGGTAGCTATTCGCTTCGTCTCTATTCTGATTGACCCTGATACTTCTTGAAACCGAACCTTATGTGGAATCGGCTGATGGCAAGTCAAATGAAATCAAATATGTTCGTTGGGATGCAAACTCGACCTTGTGAGACAAGTGTTCGACATCGACCTTCCTTCTACTATCCTTGATGGTTACAATGCAGTAGTTAGCGTGAATTGGATATCCAGAGATCGCGCAGATATACCCTGTGAGGAGAAAATTTTGTGTGGAGAATCGTTATTTGATCTAAAAGCATCAGAGTGGTGCAAAGGTTAGCGCCATTTCAGCTATGAAGGCCAGAAGTGTCTACGGAGGGATTACTCCGCTATGTTAGCAACCGTTACTGATGTTAGGGCTAAGGAAAAAGAGGATCGAGGATCCACCAATTGTTCGTGATTCCTCTCGGTGTGCTACTCGAGGAGCTTTCGTGCTTACTTCCACAACTGTTAGGTAGAATCTCAGTTTGATCTCACGACAGGGATAGCCCTGATTACTCATACTACATACCGTCTTGCACCTGGAGGGTTGCAAGAACTATCTAATCAACTACGGGCACTATTGGACAGGAGTTTTGTTGGACATAGTTTTCGCTTTGGGGAGCCCCAGTTATATCCGTGAAGATAAACCTTATCATTGGACATGTGTAACGAATACCGAGAACTCAGCAATGTGACAACTCGAAATTTAGAACCTTCGATGTATCTTGATGTAACGTGTTTGAACATATATGGCTAATTGAATCGTTGAATTATATGATTTATGTGTATGCAATCTAAGTGACTATGTGCTATGTGTATACGTATGTGTGTATGCGACTCGAGAACACAAGGACCCGACTCGAGACCATGTGGTCTCGAGTGAACAGTAACCGGTTAGGCCATTTGGGCCGTAAACCCCTTAGCCGACTTGTAAACTAAACCCATTAGGGTGCACCTTGTGGAACTAGTATATATATCATACTTCTTGCCAACCTTGCCACTCTTTGGGCAACCACACTCACCTTCCTACACACACTCTCCTACTAAAAACCCTAAGAAACACAAACACACACATTATTCTCGGTTGGCACTAGGATTTTCGGATCAAGCTTGGAAATCGACATTTGGAGTTCACCTTTCCTATCTCTTAACCGGTTAGTAATTCTTGTTGTGTTTTGTGCTTGGATTGATGATTATGACATCATGTTTGCTTGCTAAGTTGTTTATACATGAAATGATTGTGTATGATAAAGGTGTTTGTTGATAGAAAATTGTTACTTGTTGTCAAAGATGATATCATATGTATGATAATGATGAATCGGTTAACATGTCTTGATTTTGGTTGATGATGTCTTGTGTTTAAATGAAGTTTGAACCACTAGTTTTGATGAGCATGAAATCGGTTTGTATTTGTCATGTAATCGGTTGTGTATAGGACCGAATTATGGCATCGAGTTCAAATGTTTTAATAGTTGTTCATGTTATGATTAGGATAGATGCATAATGTGCTTGGATAAGGGTTGTTGGGATGATGAACAACATGAACATGATAATGAATGTGATTTGAATGTTTGAAGAACGTGATGAATATATGAAGAACTAGTTGAATGTGCTATAAAGGTGCTTGAATATTTGAATTCTGCTATGTTTGATCCATTTTAGCTAAATGATGGACAACAAAAGATGTTTAAGTGGATAGTACACATTAGGGTGCATGAAATTGAAATTCTATTGGATAGTACAACTGTGCAGAATCAGCAACTGCTGGGGAGTCGAAACCTCTGGTTGCGACTCGAGACCACAGCCTTACAAGCCGAGACCACAGGTTGCGAGTCCTGTTGCGACTCGAAACCATAGCATGACCAGCCGAAACCATAGTTGCGACATAGGTTGCGACTCGCAACCATCTATGATCAGCACAAACAGTATGACTCGAAACCACGCTTGCGAGTCCTGTTGCGACTCGAGACCAACACGTGCATGACCCTAGACCTCCTTAGATTGCGACTCGAAACCGCAATTGTTGGGCTTGCTTATTTACGGGCCTAAGTTAATGGGCCGGCCTTATGGACTCCTTGTGCTACTGTTTAATGCATGTTTGGGCTTAAGTAATTGGGCTGAACATATGGGCCATACGTGCTACTGTTAATTGAGTATGTTATTGATATACTGCCATGCCATGATTTCTACTTATACGTGCACTGCTTGGTTCGAATCTGATATAAGTGGTATCTATGTTAGGACGTAGTTGACTACTTGCAACTTGATGACCTTTCTGTGATTAACTGTCGAGCAAACCAAGGTGAGTTCACACCCTTTACAAAGCATGGGTTCCCTGGGTTGGGAACGGGGTTAAGGAACGTGGATTCCTTGTCCTCCTTGGGTAGGACAGCAATAGTTCAGGAATGTGATTCCTCGTCTTTGTGGACGGATAACTCGTACTAGACCAAAACTCTATCACGAAGTCCCTCCTTTTTATATCGACTTAATCGCCGGGCCAATGGCGAGCGGGTCATTAGTTAGATAGCGCTATTTAGGTCTGACAAACCTCACACCGTGCCGCAGAGGACGGGCGTGAACTAATGGATCTGGGGCACGTCAATGATGATAGACATTGACAGTTTCAGGGCACATAAACATGACTACAGTCAGCAGTCGATATGGTAACGAGTCTAGTGTACGCATGGGGTAGCCCCCACGGCCGAAATGCCTGATAACTAACATGGGTAGCCCCCACGGCTGGAATGCCAGAGTAACTGGGAAAACAAGTCACGTTTTTAAACTATGGGGTAACCCCCACGGCAGGATGCCAGTTAAAGGGAACTGTTTTCGAAACAACTAAAACGAACACCCAACTGTGAACTCACTCAACTAGTTGTTGACTCGTTACTACATGCTTTGCAGGACCATAGGTACTCAGCTGGAGCATGCATGGAGGAGAGTCGTTGTGGGACACGGATTGCTGCGTACCATGTTAAACTTGAAACAATTGAACTTAGGTTTTACTTTTGAGACTTATGCTTCCGCTTGCAACTTAAACTTTGTTTGTTTGAAACACCAGTCGTATTGGTTAAACTTTTATAACTATTCATATGCTTGTTCAGTATGATTGGTGGCTGGATCCTGGTCAGTCACGCCTCCAAGCGGTAGTACTCCGCGGGTGGGATTTTGGGGGTGTGACAGATTGGTATCAGAGCCATTGGTTATAGTGAACTTGGTTTTAATAAAGGAGAAACGTTTTTGTTAAAACCAGACTATAACCGGTTTAGTGCTCAACGGTCCACAACGACGCTCCACTCCACATGCAAGGCTCGACATTCTAGTGATATGATATGTGTATATTGCCTACTTAGTACATTGCCCATGGTATGCTTGATTAGTGTAACTACTGTTGCTTAAACACGTGTGTGCTTGCTCTATCCTACTATCGTACTTTCACGAACCTCTCTCACTCGTGTTACTCTAATACGAAATCATGTCTGGACGCGTTAACATGACACAAGCCCAGTTGACGGCTTTGATCAACGAACGAGTTGCCGCAGACTCGCAGCTGCATAGGCAGGAAGTATATCCTGCAGTCCGAACTTATCCTAGGATTTTAGGATCCTACTCTCGTGAACCAACCTTTGTGTTAAACTCTGTCTTTATTTCACCTACCTTAGGTCAACATGCTCAGGCACCGGTGTGCACCTTTAAGACCTTTATGGACTGCCGACCCACTACTTTAGCGGAACTGAAGGAGCAGTAGGTCTCCTACACTGGTTTGAGAAACTAGAGTCTGTGTTCGAAATGTGTGAATGCCCTGAAGCGCGCAGGGTGAAGTATGCTACTGGTACTCTCGAGGGTTTGGCCCTCACGTGGTGGAATGCTCAAGTGCAAATGCTGGGGTTGGTTGCTGCCAACGCCACCCCATGGGAAACTTTCAAGGAAATGATCAGGGAGGAATACTGCAGTCGCGATGACATTCATAAGTTGGAAGACGAGTTCTACAACCTCAAGATGACGGGGTCAGAGATTGAGGCGTATACTAAGAGATCGCATGAGCTTGCCTTGTTGTGTCCTACTATGGTGGACCCTCCCTATAAGCGAATTGAACTCTATCTCAAGGGCTTGGTGCCAGAGATCCAAAGTCATGTGACTTCAGCAAACTTGGCCACTATCCAACAGGTTGTCCAGTTGGCTCACCGTCTTACTGATCAGGCGGTGGAGCAGAACAAGTTACCAAAGCGCATAGGTGCTGCAACTACTTCTGGTACCTCTAGTGAGAACAAACGGAAATGGGATGGAACTTCAAGCAAGGGTTCAACTTCTGTGCAATCTCAGTCTCAGCAGAGAAAGACTGACGACCACAAGAGCCCCAGTCAGCAATCGTCTGGTGGTCAAAGTCATGGTGGGTACAAGGGGAGTCACCCCAAATGCAATCGTTGCAACCTACACCACAGTGGGCCATGCACCAGGGGCAACTGTCATCGGTGCAACAAGCCTGGTCATGTTGCAAAGGATTGCAGGAGCGCATACCCGCCAACCAGAATCGTCAGCAACCTCAACAGAACCAGCGACAACAACAGGGTAACAACAAAGGGTGCTTTCAGTGTGGAGCTGAAGGCCACTTCAAGAAAGATTGTCCCCAACCGAACCAGAGCAACAACAACAACAATCAGGGGAATGGTAACAATGGGAACCACAACAACAATGGTGCCAGGGGACGAGTGTTCGTGATTGGTCAAGGTGAAGCAAGGAATGATCCCAACGTGGTGACGGGTAAGTTCCTTCTCGACGACTTTTATGTTACAGTCTTATTTGATTCGGGTGCCGATACTAGCTATGTGTCACTAGAAGTTAGTAAAATGCTTAAGCGTATTCCAACACCCCTGAGCAACAAGCACACTGTAGAGCTAGCTAATGGTAAGAGTTTGGAGGCCTCACACGTAGTCAAAGGTTGCCAACTTATCCTCGCTAACCAAACCTTCTCTATTGACCTTATTCCTATCATCTTGGGTAGTTTCGACGTTGTCATTGGGATGGATTGGTTATCCCAACACCGAGCAGAGATTCTTTGCAACGAGAAGATCGTTCGTATTCCTGGTTCCGGTAATGAACCCCTAATGATTCGTGGCGACAAGAGAAGTGCCGTTGAGAACATCATCTCTCTCTCCTTAAGGCCCAGAAGTGCTTACGAAAGGGCCACACTGCGATTTTGGCTCTAGTTACTGATACCACGGAGAAAGAGAAGAAGCTAGAAGATTTTCCAGTTGTACGTGACTATCCTGAGGTATTTCCTGAGGAATTACCTGGTCTTCCACCCCATCGCCAAGTTGAGTTTCAGATTGAACTAGCTCCTGGAGCTGCGCCTATAGCACGTGCACCTTATCGTTTAGCTCCATCAGAATTGGAAGAACTCTCCACGCAACTACAAGAACTCTTGGATAAGGGTTTCATTCGTCCTAGCTCATCGCCTTGGGGAGCTCCAGTACTATTTGTGAAAAAGAAGGATGGTACCTTCAGAATGTGTATCGACTATCGTGAACTCAACAAGGTGACTGTGAAGAACCATTATCCTCTACCACGCATTGACGACTTGTTCGACCAGTTGCAGGGGTCGAGCTACTACTCAAAGATCGATCTGAGATCGGGATATCACCAGCTGAGAGTTCGAGAAGAGGACGTCTCCAAGACAGCCTTTAGAACTCGTTATGGGCACTATGAGTTTTTGGTCATGCCGTTTGGGCTGACAAACGCACCCGCAGTTTTCATGGACTTGATGAACGCGAGTATGCAAGCCTTATCTGGACAAGTTCGTTATAGTCTTCATCGACGACATCCTGATCTATTCTAAGAGTCAGGAGGAGCACGAACAGCATCTACGACTTATTTTGGAACTCCTTCGGACAGAACAGCTTTATGCAAAGTTCTCGAAATGCGACTTCTGGCTTCGTGAAGTTCATTTCCTAGGACATGTGGTGAACAAGGATGGGATTCACGTTGATCCATCCAAAGTGGACTCCATTAAGAAACTGGCCTGCGCCTCGCACACCAAAGGAAATTCGCCAATTCTTGGGATTGGCAGGTTACTACAGGAGATTCATTAAGGATTTTTCTAAGATCGCGCAGCCTCTCACCTCGCTAACGCAGAAAGGCGTTGTTTATCATTGGGGAAATGCACAAGAGTTAGCTTTTCAACATCTAAAGGATAGACTCTGTAGTGCACCTATCCTTTCACTGCCAGAGGGCACAGACGATTTTGTGGTTTACTGTGATGCATCAATTCAAGGTCTTGGTTGTGTATTGATGCAACGAGATAAAGTCATAGCCTACGCCTCACGACAACTCAAAGTTCACGAGAAGAACTACACTACACACGATTTGGAGCTGGGAGCTGTTGTTTTCGCACTTAAGTTATGGCGGCACTACCTGTACGGAACCAAAGTGCGCAATCTACACCGACCACAGGAGCCTAGAGCACATATTCAAGCAGAAGGAACTGAATATGCGGCAACGACGATGGGTTGAATTACTGAATGACTACGAGTGCTCTATCAGGTATCACCCGGGCAAGGCCAATGTAGTGGCTGACGCCCTCAGTCGAAAGGACACTGCGCCTAAGCGCGTGAGAGCTCTACAACTCACTATACATTCTGGTCTCCCTTCTCAAATACGAGCTGCTCAGATAGAAGCACTGAAACCAGAAAACGTCAGGGCTGAAGCCCTACGCGGGTCAAGGCAACGCTTAGAACAGAAGAAGACGGTGCTTACTACGTAACAGGACGCATTTGGATCCCACTCTATGGCAACCTACGAGAACTTGTGATGGATGAAGCACACAAATCTCGCTACTCGGTACACCCTGGTTCAGATAAGATGTACCACGATATCAAAACTACGTATTGGTGGCCTAGCATGAAGGCCCACATAGCAACTTACGTCAGCAAGTGTTTGACTTGTGCGCGAGTCAAGACGGAATATCAGAAACCCTCAGGTACTCAACAACCAGAGATACCACAATGGAAATGGGAGCAAATTTCCATGGATTTCGTTACTGGCCTACCTAGATCTCAGCGCGGAAACGATACTATTTGGGTGATCGTGGATCGACTCACAAATCCGCACACTTTTTGGCATTAAGGAAACGGATAAATTCTCCACTCTAGCGGAGATATACCTCAAGGAAGTTGTTTCGAGGCACGGGGTGCCCACCTCTATCATCTCTGATCGAGATGCACGTTTTACTTCAGAGCTGTGGCAAGCAATGCACAAGTCCTTTGGCTCCGATTAGATATGAGCACAGCGTATCACCCACAGACGGACGGGCAGTCCGAGCGCACTATTCAGACCTTAGAAGACATGCTTCGTGCATGTGTAATCGACTTTGGCAACAGCTGGGAAAAGCATCTGCCACTTGTGGAATTCTCGTACAATAACAGCTACCACACCAGCATTAAAGCTGCTCCGTTCGAGGCATTGTACGGACGTAAATGCCGGTCACCTCTTTGTTGGGCAGAGGTGGGGGATAGTCAAATCACTGGTCCGAACATGTGGTAGACACTACTGAGCGGATTGCTCAAATACGACAACGCATGGCGGCCGCTCGTGACGTCAGAAAGCCTACGCCGATAAGGGCAGGAAACCACTTGAGCTCCAGGTTGGGGAGCGGGTATTACTCAAAGTTTCACCCTGGAAGGGTGTGGTTCGTTTTGGTAAACGAGGCAAACTCAACCCACGATACGTTGGACCTTTCGAAATCATTGAGAAAATAGGCAAGGTGGCCTACAGACTGAACTTACCAGCAGAACTCGGTGCAGTTCACAACGTTTTTCATGTGTCGAATCTGAAGAAGTGTCTGTCAGATGAGACCCACGTAGTTCCTCTGAAGGAACTCACGATCGACGAACAGTTGAAATTCGTCGAGGAACCAGTCGAAATCACGGACCGGGATGTTAAGGTCCTCAAGAGCACTAGAATACCTCTCGTTCGAGTTCGTTGGAACTCACGTCGCGGCCCAGAGTTCACCTGGGAGCGCGAAGATCGGATGAAACAAAAGTATCCCAATGTTCGCAAACGGTACGACCACTACTGAGGCTGAAGCTACGGAATTTCGGGACGAAATTCCAGATCAACGGGGGGAGGATGTGACACCCCAGGAAAACCGGGAAAACCATGCAACTTAACTAGCTTCCTCAGTGAGTGCCATCAAATTTCGGGACGAAATTTCTTTCAACTTGGGGATGATGTGACAACTCGAAATTTAGAACCTTCGATGTATCTTGATGTAACGTGTTTGAACATATATGGCTAATTGAATCGTTGAATTATATGATTATGTGTATGCAATCTAAGTGACTATGTGCTATGTGTATACGTATGTGTGTATGCGACTCGAGAACACAAGGACCCGACTCGAGACCATGTGGTCTCGAGTGAACAGTAACCGGTTGGCCATTTGGGCCGTAAACCCCTTAGCCGACTTGTAAACTAAACCCATTAGGGTGCACCTTGTGGAACTAGTATATATATCATACTTCTTGCCAACCTTGCCACTCTTTGGGCAACCACACTCACCTTTCCTACACACACTCTCCTACTAAAAACCCTAAGAAACACAAACACACACATTATTCTCGGTTGGCACTAGGATTTTTGGATCAAGCTTGGAAATCGACATTTGGAGTTCACCTTTCCTATCTCTTAACCGGTTAGTAATTCTTGTTGTGTTTTGTGCTTGGATTGATGATTATGACATCATGTTTGCTTGCTAAGTTGTTTATACATGAAATGATTGTTATGATAAAGGTGTTTGTTGATAGAAAATTGTTACTTGTTGTCAAAGATGATATCATATGTATGATAATGATGAATCGGTTAACATGTCTTGATTTGGTTGATGATGTCTTGTGTTTAAATGAAGTTTGAACCACTAGTTTTGATGAGCATGAAATCGGTTTGTATTTGTCATGTAATCGGTTGTGTATAGGACCGAATTGTGGTATTGAGTTCAAATGTTTTAATAGTTGTTCATGTTATGATTAGGATAGATGCATAATGTGCTTGGATAAGGGTTGTTGGGATGATGAACAACATGAACATGATAATGAATGTGATTTGAATGTTTGAAGAACGTGATGAATATATGAAGAACTAGTTGAATGTGCTATAAAGGTGCTTGAATATTTGAATTATGCTATGTTTGATCCATTTTAGCTAAATGATGGACAACAAAACATGTTTAAGTGGATAGTACACATTAGGGTGCATGAAATTGAAATTCTATTGGATAGTACAACTGTGCAGAATCAGCAACTGCTGGGGAGTCGAAACCTCTGGTTGCGACTCGAGACCACAGCCTTACAAGCCGAGACCACAGGTTGCGAGTCCTGTTGCGACTCGAAACCATAGCATGACCAGCCGAAACCATAGTTGCGACATAGGTTGCGACTCGCAACCATCTATGATCAGCACAAACAGTATGACTCGAAACCACGCTTGCGAGTCCGTTGCGACTCGAGACCAACACGTGCATGACCCTAGACCTCCTTAGATTGCGACTCGAAACCGCAATTGTTGGGCTTGCTTAGTTACGGGCCTAAGTTAATGGGTCCGGCCTTATGGACTCCTTGTGGTACTGTTTAATGCATGTTTTGGGCTTAAGTAATTGGGCTGAACATATGGGCCATACGTGCTACTGTAATTGAGTATGTTATTGATATACTGCCATGCCATGATTTCTACTTTACGTGCACTGCTTGGTTCGAATCTGATATAAGTGGTATCTATGTTAGGACGTAGTTGACTACTTGCAACTTGATTGACCCTTTCTGTGATTAACTGCCGAGCAAACCAAGGTGAGTTCACACCCTTTACAAAGCATGGGATTCCCTGGGTTGGGAACGGGGTTAAGGAACGTGGATTCCTCGTCCTCCTTGGGTAGGACAGCAATAGTTCAGGAATGTGATTCCTCGTCTTTGTGGACGGATAACTCGTACTAGACCAAAACTCTATCACGAAGTCCTCCTTTTTATATCGACTTAATCGCCGGGCCAATGGCGAGCGGGTCATTAGTTAGATAGCGCTATTTAGGTCTGACAAACCTCACACCGTGCCGCAGAGGACGGGCGTGAACTAATGGATCTGGGGCACGTCAATGATGATAGACATTGACAGTTTCAGGGCACATAAACATGACTACAGTCAGCAGTCGATATGGTAACGAGTCCAGTGTACGCATGGGGTAGCCCCCACGGCCGAAATGCCTGATAACTAACATGGGGTAGCCCCACGGCTAGAATGCCAGAGTAACTGGGAATGAACAAGTCACGTTTTTAAACTATGGGGTAACCCCCACGGCAGGATGCCAGTTAAAGGAAACTGTTTTCGAAACAACTAAAACGAACACCCAACTGTGAACTCACTCAACTAGTTGTTGACTCGTTACTACATGCTTTGCAGGACCATAGGTACTCAGCTGGAGCTGCATGGAGGAGAGTCGTTGTGGGACACGGATTGCTGCGTACCATGTTAAACTTGAAAACAATTGAACTTAGTTTTACTTTTGAGACTTATGCTTCCGCTTGCAACTTAAACTTTGTTTGTTTGAAACACCAGTCGTATTGGTTAAACTTTTATAACTATTCATATGCTTGTTCAGTATGATTGGTGGCTGGATCCTGGTCAGTCACGCCTCCAAGCGGTAGTACTCCGCGGGTGGGATTTTGGGGGTGTGACAAGCAAGGTGACAGTCAAGAACCGTTTGCCTCAACCATGTATTGCCAGCCAGTCGACAAGTAGCAAGGGTCGAGCTTCCATTCGAGGATTGTCTAATGAACAAACTATTGTCAGTTGGAAGTCTAAGGGGAGAATGTTTCTACAACGGTATATCAAACGCAGTGAGGTCATTTCAACGTCATAATTCCATGACCTTTGGGCTAATCATCACACCAACAGCTTTATGGATCACATGAATCGACTATGCTTATTGACGACGTGTAGAATCATTTCAGGAGAAAGGAACATCATAGACGACATCGGTATCTAATTTTAGCGCTCCTAAGGGAGGAGCCATTGTGTGTGAAGTCTTGTTAAATGTCACATCTAGATTCGAGAGATGCATTTTGATCATGTAACCAACGAAGTGGGAATACACGTGGATCTCGCTAAGATTCATTTTGTTAGAAACTGATCGACACCAAAGATTCCTTCGAGGATACAGCAATTCCTTGGTTTCGCTAGATACTATCGCAGATTCATCGAGTGATTTTCGAAGATCGCGCAGCTTTAATCTCTTTAACACAGTAGGGTGCTGTGCATTCGTGGGAGACAAAACGGGAAAGCGTCTTTTCAGCTTTTGAGACCCAATACTACAACGCACTGAGCATCGTCTTCACTCGAGGGTACGGGTGATCTAGAGGTATACCGTGATGGTTCGAATCAGAGTCCTAGTTACACGCCAATGTTACACGAGAAGGTGATGACCTACGTAGCGAATTTGCGAAGGGGAAGTGCACGAGTCACAATCTGCGGTGGAAATCGTGGTCTTTGGATTTAAGTTGGAGGCATTACTTGGACGGTACCAAATGCATTACTTAGACCGATCACAAGGGCCTCCCGTGTATCATAGTTTCGAAAAAGGCTAAAGCATGCAATGACATCGCTGGATGGAACATTTGAATGATTTCGACTGTGAAACCTGAACGTGTACAAGCTTTGCAACTCACTATCGACTCTAACCTACCTGATCAGACTCGCTCTGTTCAACCGGAGAACTGAAGGAAGAGAATTTTCAAGTTGAACCATGCGGGGCATGGAGAAGCAACCTTTGGCAGGTCGGACGATATTCGCTATCTCATGGAACGAATGTGGATCTTATTATACAGCAACTGTAGGAAATTTGTGTTGAGTAAAGCACACCGGCCTCGATATTCTAGTCGTCTGGGTTTTGATGAGAGACATTAGGACTTATAAATCTTGTACTGGTGATCGGGCATGAAGGCCCACCTGGCAATGTATGTGAATGATTTTTTACTTGTGGAAAGTCAAGGTGGAGTATCAGCAACCAGAAACACCCATATGGAAATAAGAACAGGCTGCCATGGATTTTGCCACTGGTTTACTTAAAACTCAGAATGGAACCGATATCACCTGGGTGATCGTTGATTGTCTCATGTAACCAGTACACCCACTTGCAATCAACGAAACTGACGAGTCTTCACAGCTTGTGAATATTCCTCTGAGAGAGGCGGCTATTTAGGCACGAAGTGCCAACTCCTGTATTTCTGATTTTGATCTATACCTGATTTATGACAGGCACTACACAAGACTCTTGGCACACGTCTAGACATGAGCATTACTTATCACATTGGGGCAATTGGTTTGAGTAAACGAACCCCCTATGGCATTCGAAGACATGTTGCGAGCATGTGTGGGATTGGCGTAGTAAAAATTGGAAGGACACATACCTTTGGCTGAGATCTACCGTATTCAGACAGCTCTGTTTGAGACATTGCATGGTCAGCAACGCTAATCTCCTTGTTGGATTAAGGTGGGTGATAACCTAATCACAGATCCAGGATTTATACTCGAACCACTTGGAAAGATTGTTTAGATTGGAAATCGTTTGGCGGCAACCGTGACTGTCAGGAAAGCTGGCAAGCTTAGGAAACACTGGGAGCTCGCTGCAGGTGAACGTATCATAATCGAAAATCTCACTCTGGGAGGGTGCGGTACACTATGGAAAACGTGGCAAGCTTAGTTTATGATACGTTGGGACATTTGGATTTCTGGAATGGATACATGGCTCACAAACCCGAGTTACTTGACGAATTGGGTAACGTTCACGTGTCATTATTTCTCTAATTTATAGAAGTGTTTGTCCGATGAACACTTGTCGTACCACTCCAAGAACTGAAATCGACGACAAATTGCAGTTTGTAGAAGAACCAATCGAAATCCTAGATCGGGAAGTTAAGGTTCGTAAGCATAGTCGTATTCCAATCGTGAGAGTTCGTTAGAACTCAAGACGTGGACCGGAGTTAACGTGGGAGCGCGAAGATCAGATGAAGCTCAAATATCCTCAACACTTCCCTGTTAACCAATCCAATTCTGATATCACTGGTGAATTTCGGAGAAAATTCCATTTCACGTTGGGGATGATGTGGCACCTGAGGGAAACCCGCAGCCATCCTGATCTATCACTTCACTTCTTTGTGACCGCTATTCAAATTTCGGGACGAAAATTTCTTTCAAGTTGGGGATGATGTGACAACTCGCGGTTCCAGATGTTTCCTAAGTGTTAGTCTCCTTCTCATGATTCGTTATATATTGTGATTTCGTGTATGTGGTACGCAATGGATAATCAAGTTGGTTCAATTTATTGGTCGCGAGTTATTATATGATTATAGTTATGATTGTAACGCTTGGTCGCACATTACGATAAGTCGCACACCTTGTGCATGGGCCAAACACCTCCTCTATGGTTTTAAATTATTCTTGGTCCATCTCCTTTGAGCCCGAAGCAAGACCTAAGCGGGCTTGGCCCACTTAGTCGAAATCATACACACCCAAGATTATATGTGAATTTCATTATCCCACAATGATTCTTGGAAGCTGAACCCTAGCACCCTAATCCACGTCTCTGGGAGTGGCGACAGCCTTCCTCATCGAAGCCCTCTTACCCTCGAACATCACCGCTTGCATTCGGTAAGTACGATAGCTTGTTAGTTATGATTTTTGATTGTTTGCTTATGTGTGATCGTGGTTATTGATTTAGAAATATGTGTGTTATAATATGTATGTGTAATAAGAGATCTGAACCTAGAGTATTGTTAATAAACAGCTTGAATGATGATTTACTGAGTAACGTTTAATCGAGGCTCGATGATTTCGGCCGGTGTGATATTCACGAATATGATCTCGTAATAGGTGGTTATGGAAAGGGTTGGGTGTCAAGTATTGATTTATGTTGATACGTAAACAGGATTGGAATTGATTGAATGATAACTACGGTGTCGTTTTATTTGTGAAACCAGATTCATAATGAAACTATTAGATTATGATTGGAAGTGGTTAACGAGTCATAAAAACTATGAAACCATAATTCAGTAAGGGAGTATATTCAATAATATGTTGAGTCTTGAATGGCTTGTCAATCTAACTGTTAATTGATAAATTAGTATTGCTCGAATATATAAACTCATGATTGAAGGACATGGTTATGATTGCATGAAAAGAAACAGTTACGAAATTTGGGTGTGGGGCCTATAATCACGAACAGAACATGTTGACCAGGAAACTCCTTGGTCCACCAAACACTTATATCACCTAAACCTCATATGCACACCATTCATGCAAGTCAGCCACACACCACTATCATGATCGCATATCCTGTTGCAATCGCACATTGGCAATATGTTATACACTCACTTGGGCTTGTATTGTTATTTTGGGTTGCACAC
The DNA here is from genome assembly GCF_002127325.2 of Helianthus annuus. Classification (NCBI taxonomy): domain Eukaryota; kingdom Viridiplantae; phylum Streptophyta; class Magnoliopsida; order Asterales; family Asteraceae; genus Helianthus; species Helianthus annuus. The sequence continues at coordinate 14,845,037 of NC_035444.2, read as the reverse complement.
TCATTTTGATCAATGGATCCAGTAAAGGTTTGGGCCGCAAACCAAACCGGGTCACAGTATGATCAGATCATAAGGCCATATTGGATGGCACATTAGTTTATAGACCCAATCGCACAAATGGGATTCGGATCGCACAATGAGGCCCGGATCGCACATTTCTTTTGGGCCTAAACTTAGATGGGCCGCACACATTACGTGATGAATGCTATGAATGCTTATTTACTGTTATGACATGTGATTTATGTGTGTAAATGCTTGTACGACACTTGTTTAATATAAGTGAAAGGAACGTGATTTATTACATAGGAAACTGATTATCATTGATGACCATATTGGAATCTTGGTGTAAACTTATATGAGAACTGAATGCACGCTCTGAGACTACTTGATGAGAATGGGCTGCTATGTTAACTATTATGACATGTGTTATACGAGTGCTTCTTGTACACAACATAAATATGGAATACGTGATCTATGTACGTGCATACTAACTGTCTTTGGTAACCATGGTAGGGTTTGATTGACCAACTTGGAACGGGTAAAGTAACTTAACAAACCGACCAAATCTAAGGTGAGTTCACTGCTCTTTTACCAAGCATGCGTCCCGGGGAGGGACATCTGGTAAACGTTCCGGGGAGGAATGTCGGGTAAATGGGTTTGACTGGAATGTTAAACCTGGGTTGTTGGTTAATACACGTATATTTATCACTCAAGTCCCTCCTACGATTGTTGCCGGGAAGGCAACAGGGTATTAGTTAATAGCGCTATTTAGGTTTGGCGCCCTCACACCGCACCGAGGAGGTCGAGAGTGAACTAATGACCCCCATCTTGACCATTGCTTTGATAGAGGCATTGGGGTTTAGGTCAAATAATCCGGAGCCATCGGCGGTAAGCGTGTGATTAATAACATCGAATCTGTGAAACGTTTTAATCTGGTAACTGGTATCTAAACACGTTAACAAACTTTGAACTCACCAGTGTCGTCTGACACACTTTTCTGCATGCTTGCAGGTTTGTAGGGTTATATCATAGAACTTGCTGTCTGGGATGCTGGATGGTCATGGGTCGAGGAAATGGAAACTCGAAGCGAGACTAGCTGATTTCATATACTTGGGTTTTAGTTAAACTTGTATTATGCTTCCGCTAAACACAACGAGTTATAAATATGTTTTGTAAAACCTTATTTTAATGAATGAAAGTTTTTTTGGAAATCTTGTTATGAGTTCAGAGTGATTAGTGGCTAGATCCTGGTACGTCACACGTCCCGCGGTATTCCCGCATGTGTTATTTTGGGGGTGTGACATATGGCCAGCCGAAATCTATGCAGGTGGAGGTGTTAGGTGCTGGTGGCAGTAGGGTAGTAAACGACATGATGAACAAAGAAGATTGGTATGGTTTAGGTTTGTCAGATGGGGCCACAATTTTTTATTAAATTTTGTTTTTTTAAATGGGTCCCACTATTTTGGTTATTTTTTTAAATTAATATGCGTGTTGGTAAAGCGGTTGCGTCAATTTAGGCTTGTAAATGGACTGAACGAATACGAACGAGGTATGTTCATGTTCGTTCATTTACCTTTAACCAAACAAACGATCGGACACAAACATTTAGATGAACGGATTTTCTGTTCGTGTTCGTTCGTTAAGAAAATGAACATGTTCATGTTCGTTATGTTCGTTCGCTAAAAGTATAAACGAATGGTTCACGAACATAAATGCACACAAACATGTTGGTGCACTTGTGTCTGTACTTTGTCTGAACTCTGTATCGTGTCGATATTAAACGATGTCCGTTGTTAGTCTTGTAAGTTTGACCAAGTCAACCATCCTCCTGGTTTGACTTGGCCAAACAGTTAGTGCATGATAATCATTGTCTGTGTCGAAGGATGTCTCATCGAAGGATAGTTTAGATCCTTCGATGAGCTCGAAAGTTGAACCTTCGATGGATGGACCTCGATAGATCATCCTTCGAGGTCCCTGTGAATCCTTCGATGGCAGTCTGATCGAAAGATGATCTTTCGATCAGTATTCCTGATCCTTCGACAGACTTGCTGTGCTGGGTATATATACCCATGCAGTGTGTTCTTTTCAGTAGAGACATTTGAAAACACTTGAGAGACACTTCTGTCAAGAACACACACATTAGAGAGTTTGCAATACTGATTTGTAAACTTGTGCTTGTAACCGGAACCTTTCATCGCATTAATACAAGTGGTGTTAATCGGTGAACCTTGTGTGTCTTGTGTTTGTGCTTGTCTCAACTCGGTTGCACTCTAGCTTGGATTCCGCACTTGCTAGTGTGTTAACATAACAAGGATTAAGGTTTATCCTCACCTCCGAGGGACCTACAAGTGGTATCAGAGCTAAGGCTCTTTTCCTTGTTAAAAACCGGGTTTGTACAAGTCTTGGTGTGTTTGACACTTGGTTTAGTCCCGTTTTTGGTGGTTTTCTTGCATTTTTAAACATAAAAACGTGTTCTAAACTTAACCGGGTGTGTTCAAGGACGGGTTGGGTAACTTAAAACTTGTTTTTAAGAAACTTGGTGATTTCCGGCCAAATTCCGGTGTGTTCCGGTGACCGGATTTCTGGATAAGATTTTCCTTTTGGAATATTTTATTAGTCAAATCTGTTTGGTGAAAAGGTAAGGTCTGACCATACCTTTTGCCGAAAGTTGACTACCAACCCATCACCTTTTTCACCAACTCATCTCAGTGTCAGCTGTGTCAGATTCATTCGAAAGATATCCTTCGAAGTCGAAAGATTATCTTTCGATCAAAGGAGGTTCGACAGATAACCATCCTTCGAACATCTTTCGAAGCTTGTGATCTATCTTTCGAGCTCAGGGGAATCTTTTCGAAGGATACATATACGAAAGATAAGGATCTTTAAATTGTGAATCTTTCGAAATCGTTGTTCGAAAGATAAGGATCTTTCATTGTGAATCTTTCGAGATCATTGTTCGAAAGATAAGGATCTTTCAATTGTGAATCTTTCGAAGTCTTGTTCGAAACTCAACAGTGATCTTTCGAACACTGTTGATCCTTCGAACAAGTCTTGATCTTTCGATCTTAGTTGTTTGAATTTAACAGTTTGTGTTTGTGTAGGTCTTCTATTAGTATTTCATCAAAATGAGTTGTACAAGTCCTTGGGACTGGAGTATTGACTCACAATCTAGTCAAGAGCTAACCTCTGCTGCAGCTTGGGCGAAAAGTATGTTTCCACCGCCATCAATCAGTCCAAGTCAATGGGCATTGGTATCCAATCAAAGTCAAAGCATTCAAAATCTTTTGATTAGTGAAAGCGAAACGGGCAGCAACAATCGTCCACCAAAGTTGAACCATATGAACGACTTTCCATCATGGAAAAACCGCTTTCACACGTATGTTCAAGGGCAAAGCACCGATCTTTGGACATGTTTCATCAATGCATTCAATGCTAATCTTGAGGTTGCAGCGTCCACTTCAGAAGGTTATGCTAACATGCTCGAAAATGACAAGAAGGCTTATGAATTGGAGAAAAAGGCCTTTGCTACACTTACACAAGCACTCAACAAAGATATCTATCATCAGTTCTCCTACTGCAAGACCACGAAAACATTGTGGGATGCCTTAGTTGCTAGAGGAGAAGGCAATGCAGCTACTCGAAAGTCTCGTCATGATTTGTTGAAGAAAGAGTTTGAATCGTTTCAGTTTTTGGAAAACGAAACTCTAAATGATATGACAACACGGTTCTATCATCTGATTAGTGAAATGTGTGCTTATGGGGTTGTATCTACTCAACAAGACATGGTGAATAGGTTTGCTGACGCCTTACCTCCAAAATGGAGTTCTTTTATTGAGTTGTTGAAGCATACTGGAACTCTAGACACGGTTAACATCTATGAGTTCATTCAGAAGCTGGAACATAAAAATGATGAAGAAATCAGGAAAGCAAAGCGAGCTCCCGCTCCTCAGAATACAGAAATGTACCTTCCAGGCTTCGATGCTTTGGCAAGATCCGCTGCAGCTCAGCAACCTAAACTGCAAACTGCATTTGTGTCCAACACAAGTTCTCTTCCGTTTCCTCAATCAACTGCTGCTCCGGCTTTTGATCCGAGGTCTTACATTCCCGTCCCAACACAGCCACAAGTCCAACCACCACAACAACAACAGCAGGCTCATTATACAAACAATCCTCAAAAAACCCTAACACAATCCGAGTCGATAATTCAAACCTTTCACACATCAGCATTGAAGTTGCTAAGGAGCATATGGAAATTATCAATACAATGGTCAGTGCTTACTGTGGTTTGGTAGCAGGTCAGCTTGGAAACATCAACATGACCAATGAAGATTATCAACAGATCGACAAGGAAGAAATGGAGTTGATGGATATCAAATGGGCTTTTGCTAGTGCAGTGAGAAGGGCAAAAGATTTCATGGCTCGAACTGGAAGAACTTCGTTGGAAGGAAAGAAAGATACGAAGTATGGGTTTGATATTAATGCCGTTACATGCTTCAATTGTGGTAATAAAGGGCACTTCAAACGTGAGTGCACTCGACCAACAAAACAAGGCAATCACAACCCTTTCAGAAACCAGACGAGTAATACAAATGTGAATGCCCAGCAAGAAAACCGTGAAGGAGGATTGTGGCAGTTAATAACAATCAGGGCCAGCCTGGAACTTCAAATCCCAATCGGGCTTTGACTGTTCAAGCTGATGAGGGATGTGACTGGTCTGTGCAGTTTGGTGAAGGTGATCAAGGAAGTGGAACAGCTTGTTATGCAAAAATCATCAAGCATGTTCATAAAGAAGAGTCCTCTGAAAGTGATGACAGTTCTGGTTATTCTGGAAGTTCTGATGAAGAAGGCTCTGTTTCTGGGATAATCAATCAGAGTCTGATGTGAAGGAGGAAGCAGGTTCTGGTGTTGAGGATTTATTGAATGAAGCTGATGATCTTTGTCAGAAATCAATTCTGATCAAGAAGGCTGCTACTACATCCAGGGAAATGGAAAAGTTCTTTTCTGAAGACGGATCTTTTTCTTTTCAAACTGCTTTTATGACAAATGTGTCAGCCTCTTCGAGTCAGGTAAATTCTGAACCTCCTGCTCCTAGTGTTTGTGAATCATGTGCTGAAATGAAGCTTGAACTAGAAAAGCTTCATAGTCATAATCAAAATTTGGTTATTGAACTTTCCAAATGCAAAGAGGCAAATATGGCTTTAACTCGGAACGAAAAAGATTTTAAATCAGTAATTGAAACATTAAAGAAAAATGTGTCCGAAGTGAACAAAGTAGTTTACCACAAGCAAGTAAGTATAAATGAATACATTAACATTGTGGAAGAAACTAAGAAGCAATTAGCCATTGCCCAATGCGAGCATGATGCGATCAAACAAAAATTGGAGAGTTATTCTAACTCCCAATTTGTGCTTGATCACATCATCGATGTTCAACAACCGAAGGGAAATCAGAAAGGCATAGGGTATAAGAAATGTCCGCCCCCTTTGATGAACAATTATACCAAGATGCCTGATGAGGAGGAAATGCCTCGGTATGAACCCAGTGTGCCTCTTGATGTTGAGGAATTTGCTACTGGCCTAGGGTTCAAACCGGACAATTCTTCAAACACATCCTCTAAGCAACAAGAAAAGAAACTTCATCATCCATGAAGCAAAGTCCTCCAATTATCGAGGACTATGAGACATCGGATGATGAATCAGAATTGGATGTAAGTGATCAGGATAAATCACTTAACAAGATGAAAGGAGTAGTTATTACGAGAGAATCACATTCTTTGTGATCCTGATACTCCTGATGTCCCATCTGTTAAGAAACAAGTGATTGATTCTGTCAAAGTTGATAAGACATGTGTGTCTACTGTTAAAAGCAGTAATGTGTTGTATACATTGGTTGGAGATGATAAAATCTACTCAGATCACGATTTCCCAATTAAAAATGTAAATCAATCTCTGATTGATAAAGTCTTTGAAGACAACACAAACAAATTTTTGGGAAAAACACTTCCGGGAATTGTTGTAACACAATGTGATCCAATTCCTAAGGCTGAGATTAGAAAACAGTTTGGTAATCAAAAATCTTCAACCACTCAACAACCTAGTGCTTCTAATGGTAAACAACCAGTCAAACGAGCTCAAAAGCATAAAGTCTCTCAGATGAAATCTGAAACAAAAGGAGCTCGATCTCAAAAGAAAGCAAAAAGTGTCAAATTCGTGGCATCCACAGGTACTGATAAGATTGAGACTTTTGAGAATAAATCAAACACAGATTTTGTACAACAGGTCACGATCTTAAAACGTAACATTGATAACAATTACACTCAACGCACAAATGGGTGTGATGAAAAGGCTAGTACCTCAGGTTCCACGAGTTCGACATCTTGTGGTCAATCAAGTTCTCCTAAATTTGTTGAAAGGAGAACATGTTTTAAATGTGGAGAAATTGGGCACATCATCAAAAACTGCCCAAATGCTCCAAAGAATAAATTTGTTGAGAAAGCTCCACCTGAAACAGTTCATCCTCAACGTCGGTCAGTTTCACCTAAACATGATAAACGAACTGTAAAAGAACAAGAAACTAAACAACGACGTAAGAACATGAAAACTGTTGAAAAAGCTTTGAAATCTGAAGTTAAAACAGTTCAAAGGGAACCAAGTGTGTCACAACCTGTAAAACCAGAATCTTCAAAAACTGTTTACAACACTCAAACTGGTAGGCAAAAACAAACTTGGTTACCTAAGGCGGGTGACAATTCAGGGGGAGCAGTTGTTCTTGAAAACCATCAAGAGATTGATATCACGTTTCGTGATGCTCAGGGACGACCCAAGACCACTAAGGCTTGGGTCCCCATCCTCAACTGATGTTTTTAAATGACATGTGCAGGGTGTTCTAGGAGGAACTATTAATAGTCACTGGATTGTTGATAGTGGAGCATCCAGGCACATGACTGGCGACTTACGGCTCCTATACGACGTGAGAAACATTAGAGGAGGGTATGTCGCATTTGCGGGAGACAAAGGCGGATTCATCACTGGAGAGGGAAGTATCTCAATGGTTGTGTGCTTCGATAAGATCAATTATGTTAAGCAAATTGATCATAATCTTCTCAGTGTGTCGCAAATCTGCGATAAAAAATTCTCCGTGCATTTTGATGATGCCGGCTGCTATGTGCTGAAACCTGGATTCAAAATTCCACAAGAATGGATTCTCTTATCGGCTCCGAGAGTTAATGATCTTTATATTCTCGACATGAGCCAAGCGATTACAACATCTGCACAAGTCACTTGCTTTGTCTCGAAAGCCACGGAAAAGGAGTCTATATCTTGGCACAGAAGAATGGGACACATTCACTTGAGAAAGATGAACCATTTGGTGAAAAATAATCTTGTGAATGGTGTGCCTGTGAGAAGTTTTCATTTACAAGATATCTGTGTCTCGTGCCAAAAGGGAAGCAAACAAAGAAGTCTCACCCTTTGAAGAAAATCAACACTGTCAGCATGCCTCTCGAACGTCTCATATGGATCTTTTTGGACCTATGAAGCACAAGACAACATTCGGAGATGCTTATTGTCTAGTTGTTACTGATGATTATTCTAGATTTTCTTGGGTATCCTTCATGGCACACAAGAGTCAAACTCCTGGCATCCTCAAGGATCTTCTTACAATGTTGGAGAATCTCTATTCGTTGAAAGTGAAGAGGATCCGAAGCGACAATGGAACCGAATTCAAGAATCAAGTTATGGATGAGTTTTGTACTTCTAAAGGCATTCTTCATGAGTACAGTTCTCGTTATACTCCACAACAAAATGGTGTCGCGGAGAGGAAGAATCGGACGATTATAGAAACTGCAAGAACAATGTTAGTAGAGTCGGAACTCCCTATTCAATTCTGGGGGGAGGCTGTATCGGCTGCATGCTACACGTTAAACAGAGTTCTTACAGTAAAGAGACATGGCAAAACTTGCTTCGAACTCCTTCAGAAAAGGAAACCGGATCTTTCTTACCTAGAACCGTTTGGTGCTCCATGTACTATGATTGAGCCGGATGGAAAGTTTGGAGCTAAAGCTATCGAGGGTTTCTTCCTTGGATATGCTACTCCGAATTTTCGTGTTTGGAATCTGGCTACCAAAAAAGATTGAGCTATGGAGTGAAGTGAGGGTTCAAAGGTACACGAGTCCTGTTAGGGCTCCGGGTGATCCGTGGATGTTCGATTATGATGGACTATTTGACTCCTTCAATCTGCCAACCTTTGACGAAGAGTCAGCAGCGGCTAGGATGTTGTTGGAAAGTGACAACGCTGCCTCGCCTTTGGTTAGACCTATTGTTGTTGACCCACAAGCTTCTTCGTCTGTCAACAATATGGTTCAAAATGAGGTTTATGAAGATGCTGCTGATTATAATGAATCTTCTGAAGATGATGAATATCATGATGCAGCTGAAGGATCTTCGGCTCCAGCTGCTCCTGTTCAAGGTGCCTCTGTTGATACACCTCATATGCAGAATGTAGACACTGCTGAAGGGAATGCATCCACCTCTACACACATTCCTGGTGTGGAGTTGGTTGTTGATCTTAATCTTAACAATTTGGGTATCAATGCACGTGTGTCAGAAAATCCTGAAATGAGGATTCACATACCCACCCCAGCAGAATATTATAGGAGATGTCCATCGCGGTGTGCAGACGCGTAATCAGCTGAGAAACAACCGGAATGCTGGTTTGTATTCAGCTATAAGAGAATCTGGTCTTCAGAATGACTGGTCCTTCGCGTGTTACGTGTCACAAGAAGAACCAAAATCGTGGAAAGAAGCGTTGAAAGACAGTGCTTGGGTTGAAGCCATGCAGGAAGAATTGCAGCAATTTCAAAAGCTTGGTGTTTGGAAGCTTGTTGAAAGACCTGAGAACTACAAGAAAATTGGCACTCGATGGGTTTTCAAATGCAAGAAACGACCGTGGA